>NC_057735.1:19837298-19837424 GCF_004010195.1 Chiloscyllium plagiosum
CACCCCTCAGCCTCCGACGCTCCAGCCTGTTCAGCCTCTCCCTGTAGCTCAAATCCTCCAACCCCGGCAACATCCTTGTCAATCTTTTCTGAACCCTTTCAAGTTTCACAACATCTTTCCGATAGG
>NC_057735.1:19839520-20016119 GCF_004010195.1 Chiloscyllium plagiosum
ACTTAAGAAATTCCTCTCCATCTAAACCTTTAACACTATGGCAGCCCCAGTCGATGTTTGGAAAGAAAAATCCCCCTACCATAATCACTCTATTATTCTTACAGATAGCTGAGATCTCTTTACAAGTTTGTTTCTCAATTTCCCTCTGACTATTAGGGGGTCTATAATACAATCCCAATAAGGTGATCATCCCTTTCTTATTTCTCAGTTCTACCCAAATAACTTCCCTGGATGTATTTCTGGGAATATCCTCCCTCAGCACAGCTGTAATCCTATCCCTTATCAAAAATGCCACACCCTCTCCTCTCTTGCCTCCCTTTCTATCCTTCCTGTAGCATTTGTTTCCTGGAACATTAAGCTGCCAGTCCTGCCCATCCCTGAACCATATTTCTGTAATTGCTATGATATCCCAATCCCATGTTCCTTACCATGCCCTGAATTCATCTGCCTTCCCTGTTAGGCCCCTTGCATTGAAATAAATGCAGTTTAATTTATTAGTCCTACCTTGTCCCTGCCTGCCCTGACTGTTTGACTCACTTCTGTTCTCAGCTGTACCTGTCTCAGATCGATCTCTTTCCTCACTATCTCCCTGGGTCCCACGACCCCCACCTTACTAGTTTAAATCCTCCCAAGTAGTTCTAGCAAATTTCCCTGACAAATATTTAAGAATCTGACTTAACTTAGACCAGAAAGAAAGAATTTAGATTTTGGCTTATTAGAAAATTAATGTAAGGGTAGTAATTGAGAATTTATATACAAACATCAATACATTTTGACATATGGATCGGAGAAAATCATGTTTGGAAGGTGGAAAAATAAACTATAAAACCAAGTGTTAATCCCATCTAGAGAATCATGTTAAAAGGGGAATTTGGTAGTATAGATTGACCTTTCATTTCTGGGATCTGAATCCAAATCCAGGCTGGACTGATGACATGCAAGTTTCCTCAACTTTCTGGCGATACTGATCCTGCGAAAAGGACTTCAGCCCTTGGTGAGCATAGCTCCACATTACAGAACTGCTCCTGATTTCAAGTTACATGAGAAATAGGGTAGATATAGGCAAATCAAACCTTTGCACCTAGTCTACCATTCAATAAAGCCATGGATGTGCTTCTACCTACTGGCAATCACCACTTATTCCTCAATTCCTTTAGTATCCAATAATTGGTCTCTATTTTGAATATGCTCAATGGCTGAACATGCATGTTTATTGCAGTAAATTGACAATTTGAAGTGTATGGCCAGTACACCGATGTGTAGTCCTGGCATACAGTTGTCTATTGGCAAAATGCGTTTACTGAGAGCTACTAGTACAGCATTCTTGGTGCTGCCTTCTTATTCAGAACATTGCACCTACAGAGAGCACATCGTGGTGGTGATGGTGAGGGGAGCAGATGAATGGGTAAACAATGCAAGATTTTTAACTTGCTCCTTATTTTTCAGCTTTGGATTGGGACTGCAATGCTGCTTTTAATCTGGAATGATGCTTTTAACACAAAGCAAACAACACACAAGGATGCATACACCAAAGGCTAAATTTTAGCAGCAATAACAGAAAACACATTTACTGAATGCTTTATATAAGTTTTACTTTTTGTGAGTCACTTTGCCAATGATTGTTACAGGTTTGTTGCCCTGGAGTTGCTATAAATGTGCAACAAACTCTTTTCTCTGCTCTTGCTAGTAGTCAATAAGTAGCCGGTTTAGATGGGGCATTTCTGCTTCAAAAAGTTTTTTTTTTCCAAATCGCTGTTTACAAATGGTATCAGTTTGGTTTATTGCTATTTTATCAATATCATCACTGACTTAAAAACATGAGAATCATGCTGCAAAAAAAAACTATTACTTTAAACGCAATTTACAAATGACTGAAGGTCTTAACAATACTTCCTCATGTATTGCACAGATAAATTAGACATTTTTGAATAATTAGTCAAAGAGATTTGCATAGACTGAGCCACCATGGGTCAGTGGTTTAAAGCACAAGAATTTATACATTTACAAATCATTTTTAAAAACATAATAGAAATCGATCTTACAGCTGATGAACGCTGCAGTTGAAAAATTTAAATTCAGTGCTGGCAAACATCTTTCCAGTCTCTCTGGACTTCAGCTGAAGGCTCACCCCAATCCAATCTAAGAGAAACACAGCATTTAGTCAATGTATGCTTAAGCAAACATTATGATCCTCAAATCTGTTTATTTTATTAAAATTTTAAATTAACAAAGTAAATAGGTTATCAGCTAGTTCTTGCTACTTGAAAATCATTACCATTCATTGAAAGCCAAGGTAAATATGCTGATGAAAAAGGTCATTAATCTGAAATATTAACTCGGTTTCATTCTTCACTGACGCTGCTTAACCAAAACATTTTCAGTTATTATTTCAGGAAGGGTACTTGCTCGGCAGTACACCTTCAGATGTGGAGTAAACTACAATGCTTTGCAGACAGTTGCATAAATGCTCTAGTCATCAAAATGTACCAAAACTGGTAGATTTTTCACCCATACTCTAATTTGGGAAGGCTATTTCAGTCAATCCTTAAATTAAGCATTTTTGCTTATCATTTCAACAGATTTTTCTATAAATTACGCCTCACTTCATCTCTGCTCAGTTCATGTCTCAACATAAATCTGATGATCTAGCTTCCTAAGACAGAAACAATTAACATTTATCAGAAAATATATGGTCAACTTGAGTATCTTTTTGAAAAAAGCAAGGGTGACCTAATGGAGGTCCTTCACGTAGCAAAAGATTTTAATAGAGAAGAAACAGTGGATGCATTTCCACTTGAGGGGAAGAGCAAATCTATAAGTCATAAATATAATCTGATCACCTAGGAATCCAATAGGGAATTCAGACGGGACTTCTTTATCCAGAGAGTGTTGAAAACATAGAATACTCTATCCACTGTGAGTAGTTCATGGGGAATAGTGCAGCACAGTGGCTCAGTGGTTACCACTGATGCCACACAGCGCCAGGGACCCAGGTTTGATTCCTGACTTGGGTGACTGTCTGTGTGGAGTTTGCACATTCTCCTAGTGTCAGCGTGGGTTTCCTCCGGGTGCTCCGGTTTCCTTCCACAATCCAAAGACATGCAGGTCAGGTGAATTGGCCATGTTAACTTGCCCATAATGTTAGGTGAATTAGTCAGGAGTAAATATAAGGTAGGGGAATAGATCTTGGTGGGTTATTCTTTGGAGGGTCAGTGAAGTCTCGTTGGGCCAAATGGCCTGTTTCCATACCGTAGCTAATCTAACCTAAAGTACTGATGCATTTTTGATTAAAAATATGAAGGAGAAACAAATAGAGGGGCTACAGAATTAGTCAGGTGAGGAAGGATGGGAACACGTTTTAGTGAAGCATAAAACACCAGCATGAACTTATTTGGTCAAATGGCCAGGTTCTGTCGTGTATACTCCAAGCATACTTTTGTAAAGGCTCTTTAATGCATTTTGAAAACAAAACTTACAAGAAAAAATGTCAGAAAGCTGAAAGTTTTCTTTTGCTGTGCAGATTAGTGTTTTTGGAACTACACAATCCTCGGATTTGTTTTTTGTGACTTGATGTCTGAAGAGACATTGCTTGGAAGGTGGTGATAGAAAACTGTTGAAACTTTATTGCTGGAACAGCCTGTGCCCGAAACGTCGAATCTCCTGTTCCCTGGATGCTGCCTGACCTGCTGTGCTGTTCCAGCAATAAAGTTTCAACTTTGATCTCCAGCATCTGCAGACCTCACTTTCTCCTCGGTGATAGAAAACTACAGACCCCAAGAAGTGGTAACCAACTAAGTACTGAACTCCTCTTGCCATCACTGAAGTAGAGGCGAGGGCTGCCAGTGTGCTTTGCCCGCTAGCGCCTGGGCTGAAATCAGCTGATGTGGTCTGAATAATTCTCAGGTTTAAGAATACCTCACGGCTGAAAGCTCTGAATACTTTTCACACTCGTCCTTCTGCATTAGCTTTGCTGGACTCCAAAAACTGGCTCTGGTTTAGAAATAACTTCAGTTTTGATGTTTTTTTCATCATTTTGCTTTCTTAAGGCAATAACCTTGACTTTGAGCTTCTGGTTTAACTTTACTTTGATCCAAAACCACTAATTGTTCTCAGCTGTTGCAACTTCACCACATCCAGGTTGTTTGAGTGGTGGGGGTGGGGTTGGGGGTAATGTGTGGAGATGGCGCAGTATTGGAAGGGCTGGATCATGTGATAATACGTCATGGGACCTATTAAGCTGTCTTTTGTATTCATTGGCTCTCAAAAGGTAGAATAAGAAGTTTAGCAAAAAAAATTAATACTTAATTATTTCTATGTCTACAATAGCCAAAACCCTACAAGTATCCTCTAAATGACTTGGAGGTGCATTTAATGCTGCCATGGTGAGCCAAGATGCAAATGGCTGGCTTGGTGATACTCTGGATGTTACCTCAGAGGAGTCTCCTGTGCCAGATAACGATATTTTTACCATAACCTTTAGTAACCATTCCTGAAGAAGGGCCTGTGCCCGAAACGTCGAATCTCCTGTTCCCTGGATGCTGCCTGACCTGCTGTGCTGTTCCAGCAATAAAGTTTCAACTTTGATCTCCAGCATCTGCAGACCTCACTTTCTCCATAACCTTTAGTACCCTTACCTCTACCGGACACTACAGCTCAATGACAATCCCTGTGATAATTTAAGCCAACTGCACCTGTCACTCCCATCCCAGTGCAAAGCAAGCTTGAGTCATCTTAATTTCCAAGATCCGAAGCTTTCAGACTAGCATGTTGTTAATTACTAGCACATCATCTGATTCTCCTCACACGCAGAAGAGTCATAAATTCCCCTGTTTGCTTTGTGCATTCTTGAAGACTTATTCTTTCAAAGGCCAAGTGTGTTGGTCACAACGTGAAATACTAATTGTTAACCGATGAAAGGACCTTAAATTAGACAAACAATGAATCAATTAATGGGATGTAATACAATGATGATCAAAACTGTGTCTAATTGTCTACAACTAATTTAAGATGTTCCCATTTAAGTTATTCTCCTTCCTAATTAACAAACGACATGTTCCTGATCATAAATACAAGTTTGGGAAGGTACCAAGTGTACCACAGTACAATTTCAATAGCACTCAATAAAACAAGAGCTCTGGGCTTGTCAAATCATGAGTGCTGTCGGATTAATTAGAAGCTACAGTAATTTGACTCAAATTTGCTTCAACGTGATTACATTAAGTCCTCAGCTGCTTCTTCCCTTTAGTAATGTTTAAAGATAGAGGACTTAGAAATGTACTCTGTCAACTGAGAAGCAGAGTGATGGTGATTGCTCATTTGTGGCACAGATTTTTTTTATATTGTGACTGTCGATGCAAAAGAGATGTGATAAGAAAAAGCAGCATGACTTGGGAGAGAGATGTAAATAAATGAGAAAGAGAGAAAAGCTCACGAAAAAATGAGTGAGAGATATGAAGTGAAACAAATGAGTAGAAATCGAAGACTGAGAATGAAAATGGAAGAGAGTGGGTGAGAATGAAAAAGGAAAAGAACTTGAGAAGAGAGAAAGACTCTTGAGAAAAGACATTGAAAGAGAAATGAAAACAAACAGATGTGGAAAAATCAAGAAAACAAAACTGCTGGGAATTGCTGTAATATTAACTGGTGGGAACGTTGGTTATATGTTCAATAAGTACACCCAGTGTTGAGGTCAGGAATTGGATTTCATAGTTTACAAAACTACATGGAATTTTAATTTTCCAATTTCATTCTATTGTTTGCTTTACAATTGCATTCTTGCAGGGTTATGTAGTTTTGTTTGAATGTTTGTGCAAAATAGGAACCTTTACCACAATAACAACAGTATATTTTGCATTTATAATCCTTATGCTTTTTAAAAAAAATTCTGTGGGAGATGCGGGTCTCGTTGGCCAGGACAGCATTTATAGCACATGCGTAACAGTACTTGAGGTGGTGCTGTGTTGCCATCTTGAATCATTGCAATCCAGGGAGGGAGTTCCAGGGTTAGGGGTAGGGATTCAAGGACAGTAAAGGAATGGAAACTAGATTCCAAGCCAGGATGCTGTGGGGCTTGAAGGGGAATTTGCAGGTGATGGTGCTCACAAGCATCTGCTGCCTTGTCCTTTAAAGTAGTAGAGTTACTCGGTTTCAAAGATGCTGTCGAAGGAGCCCTGGTGAGTTGTTGCAAAGTATCTTGTAAATGGTAGACACTGCTGCCATCAGGCACTGGTGGTGGAGTGAATGAACACTGAATGGATGGGATGCCAATCCTGGATGGTGCCAAACCTCACATTAGTTTTGGAGCTGTGCCCACTAGGGCAAGTGGCGCGTATTCCATCACATTCCTGACTTGTGCTTTGTAGACTGTGGAAAGGAATTGGGGAATCAGGAGGTGACCTACTCAGCTCAGAACTCCTACCCTTTGATTTGCTCCATCATCCATAGTAGGCTAACATTTCAGACTGAGGACTTCTGTTAAAAATGAGCTGCATTTGATGCAATCAATATGGCTTTAGTAGCACTTTTACTTCCCTCCACCAAACAACTTTAAGATATCTAATTTCTAGCTTCACCTTTCCTAAGTTGTTAACACTCACACTGATGGTTCGAATATTGTTGAGTTTGGACCGAGTCACATAATCAAAGCTCAATGTAGTATTCGGGGAATGCTGCAAGCAGAGGCTCTTGCTTTCCCACAAAGTAAAAAGCAGATGCTGACTCAGCTGGAGATTAATGACTCTAAAGTAATGTCCTAAGGAAGGGAATTGTGGTGGAAAAAGTACTACAAACTATTGCATTTCCTATATAACAGCAATAACTAAATCACAAAACTGTTTTCTGTAACATTTTATCAGAGGTTACTAACGGACTAGGGTATCACAAAGCTGCTCGCTCTCTACTTAATTTTAATTGCGTGAGAAAAGGCGAAAGCCTCCACAAAGTTAAAATAAATATCAGCCCACAAGAAATGGAATGTTCGAGAAAACTTAGTTTGCTTTGGCTGGTAGCAGCTTCAGGAACTTCCAGGCTGCTTAACATGACAGCAAGTTCCATTATAACAATAATTGTTCTCATATCTGGAGTGGATGTTTTTTAAACACAACACGAGCATTGACTTCATGCCCATTTACACTTCCAAAATGTTAAGCAAATAGATTCAATTTCTATTTAGTCATTTCCTTAGCCCAGTCTCCTTTACATTTTCATTATTTTAATGCTTGATTCACATATTCTCAGAGCTTTCTGATTACCCCACTTGAACTAAACCACCTCTTCAAAAGTGGCTTCTGGTTAGGTGTATACTTTTGCTACATGCTTCGTGTCAGCTTTGATTGGTGAGCAACACTGCCACCTCAGTGACTTGGCTGTGGATTTAATGCCCAGAGAAAAGGAAGATGACAGGTCTGTGTATGGCTAAGGCAGCACTTCATGGGTGGAGATGCATTTCATATGATATGTTAAACAGCACCTAAACAGGACCTGGTTGAAGGCAATTTAGGAAGAAAGTTTAATGAGCCTGGGATTGTTTGAAGGATCAAGAAAGATTTTTAAGCAAATAACTAAATTAGCCTCTTTCTGACACAGGATTGCTTCAACCAGGAGACAGAATCAAGCTTAGAAGAAGAAAGGTGTAAAGACATTTTAGATTCAACTACTTAATGCACAGAAGAGTGATAAGTAGACGACTCAGGGAGCCATGGGAAATGAATGATTGAAGGATATTAATTGTTCAGATGTCCAGAGGACTGATTTAGCTTCATGTTTTTCTACATTCTGCTAAGGACATAGCTACATAGTGAACACAGAAGTTGAAGTTAATTATTCAAAGGACAAAGATCTCCTGGTCGTGTGGCCAATAAACCTTCATGAACAACAACTAGAGAACTTAACTGCTCAGTTTTCATATTTGCCATTTGTTAGGCCTTGCCACAAGTAAGTTTGTTACATGGAAGCAGTAATCATTCTTAAAGCGCTTAATTAATTAAGTTCTTTGGAATGACCTGAGGATATGCTAAGTTGCTATGTAAAGGCAAGTTATTTCTGCTCTTGGACAAGGCTGGCATTCTCAAAACATGGCCTAGTTGCTTAGAGTAAAAACCATAAAAATGCTCAAAGTAGAAATATTCAAATATGTCTGTTTTGCCAAGATGAAAGAATGAAGGGCATAATCAGAGCGCGTACATGTCATGAGTGAGATGTATTTGCAAGAAGTATGTGTACTAGTACCTTCTGCTATTTAAAGCAGCATAATAGAATGTTAATAAAGTATTATCATTTTTTTTGTGGACCAGACAATACAGTTGGGTCTGTATAAACATATGTTACAGAATCCTGTCCATTCATCCGGAGTTGTTTCATTCTTAGAATAATTTGCAAAGTAACACTGGTAGTTAGCCACAGAGTGATTATCCACTTTGTGGTTTCTGGCAAAGGATCTAAAAAGAAGCTATTCTTCCAGGAAGATTGCTGAATGAATAATAGTTCACGAGAAGCTTTATAGACTGGACTTCCTCTCCACAATCACATACACTGAACTATCTTTCATCTTCCAGTTAAAAGTGGAAGGTGCCGATCTTCAAGCAGGAGAAATGCCGTTAATAATGACTAAATGTCAACTGAGATCTAAAATCACCACTTGCCCTGACATGTATAATCTCCTTCAGCCTTACAATCCTTGGAGTTTTGTGTTCTCCTCTAATTTTGATGATTTGTGCCTTCCCAATTATATTTGCTTCCCCAGAGGTGGCTATGCCTTCTCGTGCTTTGTCCTCATATTCCAATATTGCTCCCTGCTTGCTTTCTCAAATTCCTCCTTGAAGACATTGACTAAAGCCAATTCTTTGGTCAAATTTTAATTTTTTTTTTCTTGGAATGTATATGGGCATCACTGGCTAGGCCAGTGTTTATAGCTCATTCCTAAATATCCTGGAATTGGTGGTAATGAGCTGCCTTCTTGAACCACTACATTCCTTCAGTGAAGGGACAGCCACAGTGCTACAGCAAGGGAGTTTCAGGATTTTGACCCCACAACAATGAAGGAATGCAACAACATTCCAAGTCAAAATGGTGTGTGACTTGGAGAAGTTACAGGTGGTTCCCATTGGATGTTCTGCCAATTTTGCCCTTTTCATTATTTGAGGTCACAGGTTCAAAAATGTTGTTGAAGGAGCCTTGCTGGATTACTGCAGTGCACCTTGTAGATAGTACACACTACTGCCCTCACAGTGTTGGAGAGAGCAAATGTTCAAAGAAGTGGATAGATGCTATCAATTTGCCTGCTTTATCCTGGATGGTGTTGAACCTGTGCTGCTGGAGTTGCTCTCCTTCAGATAAGTGGATACTATTCTATCAAACTCCTGATGTTTGGCTTGTAGATGATGAACAGTTAGGGGAGTCAGGAGGTAGGCTATCACTGCAGAATTCCTACTGTTTGATCTACTCTTGGAATCACAGTATTTATATGGCTGATTCAGTTCAGTTTCTAGTCAGTGGCCTGAGATAGAGTTTCAGTAATAGTGATGACTCCAAAAGGGAGAATGGTTAAATTCTCTCTTGTTTTCACTTATTAGCTCAAAATATAAATGTTTGTCCAGGTCTTGCTCTATTTGAATAAGTACTACTTCAGTATCTGCACAGTCGTGAACAGTGCTGACCATGCAATCAATAAACATTCCTACTTCTGATATGATGCAGACAATGTTATTGACGAACCAGCCTAGGATGGTTGTGCCAAGCGCAATACCTTGAAATCCTGCAGAGATGCCCTGGAGCTGAGAGGACTGACCCCCAACAACCACAAACATCTTCCTTGTGCTGGCTATGACTCCAACCTGCAGAAAGTTTTCCCCATTTCCCATTATTTAAGTAATAGTAGTGCTCCTTGTTGCCATTCTTAGTCAAATGCTGCCTGGATGTTAAGGGAAGCTACCTCGATAATTCAGTTTTTTGTTCATATTTGAACCAAGACTGTAATGAGGCCAGAATTTACACTTTACCAGAGCCACTCAGCTTGAGTGTCAAATCCCGGGTGTTGTTCAGCAAATACTACTTGACAGCAATCTCAATGACCCTTTCCATCACCTTCCCTATGATCAAAAGTGGACTTTTACATTAGTAATTGGTTGAGTTGGACTTGTCTTCTGTCTTGTGGTCAGGACATTTCTGATCAACTTTCCACATTATGGTAGATCTCAGTATTATAACTGCATTGGAAGAGCTGGGCTAGAGGCATAGCTGGCTCTTGGGCACAAATTTACCAGGCTAATGATGGAATGCTTTCAGCATTAATCATCTTTGTAGTTTATCCACTGTTTCTTGATATCACCTGGAATTAAGTGAATTGGCTGAAGATCGGCTCCGTGATGCTGGGACCTTCAGGTGAGGACTGAGATGAATATGCACATGTTACCTCTGGCTAAAGATGGATGCAAATGCTACAGTAGAAAATTGTGGTGCTGGAAAAGCACAGGAGGTCAAGCAGCATCCAAGGAGCAGGAGAACAGACATTTCGGGCATAAGCCCTTCATCAGGGTTTATAAACCTTTTCTGAATCCTTTTAAGTTTCACAACAGCCTTCCTATCGGAGGGAGACCAGAATTGCACAAAATATTCCAAAGCTGGCTAACTAATGTCCTGTACAGCCGCAACATGCATCCAAACCCCGATACTCAATGCTCTGACCAATAAAGGAAAGCATACCAAATGCCTTCTTCACTATCCTATCTACCTGTGACTCTACTTTCAAGGAATTATGAACTTGCACTCCAAGGTCTCTTTGTTCAGCAACACTCCCTAGGACCTTACCATTAAGTGCATAAGTCTTGCCCTGATTTGCCTTTCCAAAATGCAGTACCTCACATTTATCTAAATTAAACACCATCTGCCACTCCTCAGCTCATTGGCCCATCTGATCAAGGTCTCATTGTACTCGGAGGTAACCTTCTTTGCTGTCCACTACACCTCCAATTTTGGTGTCATCTGCAAACTTACTAACTATACCTCCAACGTTCATATCCAAATCATTTATATAAATGACAAAAAACAGTGGACCCAGCACCGATCCTCGTGGCACACCACTGGTCCTAGGCCTGCTCCTCATTATCTGGTATGGACATGATCCTGTGCTGTAATTTCACGAAGTTGATATCTCATTTTTAGGTGTGTCTGATGGTGCTCCTGGCATGTCCTCCTGCAATCTCCTTTAAATCTGGGTTGGTTCCAGTTTGCTTTGACGTAACAGTGCAACTTAATGGGTTGCCAGGCCAGCTAGGATGTTATTTAAGAGTTAACCACATTGCTGTGGATGTGGAATTAGATTTGAGCCATCCAGGTAGAGATGTCACACTTGCTTCTCTAAAAGAAGATCAGTGAAACAGATGGGCTTTTACGACAATCACCCCATGGTTCCATGGTCACCATTAGGACTAACTTTTGAATTCCAGATTTATTAACTGAATTGAAATTTCCTTATGTGCCATTTGAACCTAGACCTGCATAACATTAGTATAGGCTTCTTGCTTACCACCCCAGTGACATACCACAATTTTGTCATCTCCCCCAGTCATCTGACCTAATAATGCCTTTGTGGCTTGGTGTCATACTTTGTCTCATTCTGCTCTTAAGCATATGAATCTTTCTGAGATGCTTTGTTATGTCAAATTATAGAATATTACAGCATAAAAAGAGACTATTCAGCCCATATAGTCTCTACCAGCCTTATCAAACAGCAAAAAAACAGAAATTGTTGGAAAATCTCAGCAGGTCTGGCAGCATCTGTGAAGAGAAATCAGAGTTAGATGAATACAAGTTATGTTTCCTTTCTCAATTACATACCTCACAAGAAAATGGCAGCCTCCACACATGTATGATATTAGAGTTCAAGGTATTTTTTAAAGGAAAACAGAATACCGTGGTTGAAAGATTAAGTGCAATCAAAGAGAGAAAATTACGCCACAAATTATTTTGTAAATATATTACTAGGTTAGTCAAAGTATTAAGTAGTAAACATGGAAAATAGTACTTTTAGCTGCAGAAAGAGTGGACTTAATTTAGTGGAGGAACGTGCTGATTTCATTGAGTTGCTTTTACCTTGATCTGCAAGAATGGGAGGTACATCTTTAGCAGCCGGTGAAATGCACATTATCTTGTCACCCATTCTCTGACCATCCACCTCGGTCAACCCTCCGAATGCACAGACAACGCCAGCAGAAAGATCTGGAACATCACTAACTTTCAGAATAAGCTGTAGAAAAGAGAATGTGCAGAATTCAGGAACCTCAAAATCAGAGATGTCAGATTTGGAGGGAGAGAAATGTATTTCTATTGATAATTCCTATGACAGCAGCATTAAGTGTTTATTACTTTACTAATAAACAGACTTAAAAGCAGGCTCTGTTGTCCAACCAATATACCCAAAGCAGAAGCTCCAAATATATTACAAGGGGGCACCTTTTTTTTTATTTTCAATATTCCCTCATGGCTTTCAGAACAAATTTATCATGTCAAAAGTCAGCAAGAACACAGTGGGATAAATGGCCTCCCACCTGTGTAGAAATTGTGCTACAATTCCTGTGCCAGCACTGTTCCAGTATTCAATGTGGCTCAGATATGTTCATGTACAGAGCATCAGTGTTTTGTCAATACGAGGCATTTGCAGTAACAGTGAGAAGCTGGGGCAATAGGAATAAATTAGCTGCGCATTGATAAAAAACAAAAGAACTGTGGACGCTGTAAATTAGAAACAAAAGCACAAGTTGATGGAAAAGGTCAGCAGGTCAAGCAGCATCTGTGAAGAAAAGTCAGAGTCATGTTTCTGGTCCGGTGACCCTTCCTTAGAACATTATTCTGAGGAAGGGAGGAAGGGTCACTGGACCAGAAACCTTAACTCTGATTTCTCTTCACAGATGCTGCTAGACCTGCTGAGCTTTTCCAGCAACTTCTGTTTTTTGCTCTTTGATAAGGCTGCTAAGACTATATGGGCTGAATGTGCTCTTTTTGAGCTGTAATAGTCGAAATCTAATGTTGTGAACATCTACATGTTAAACTACCAATGATAGGAATAATGAAATGTTAAAACAATTTTAACTGTTATCTCTGATAATTAACAGGGCCACATTTTACGGTCCGATAAAAGCAACAAACTCACTGCAAGCAATTCCTCTGTGCATTATTTGAATGAACCTATTTAACGTAAGCCTTCATTAAAATGTCAATGTAATCTTACATTAATACTTTAATCTATTCTTTCCTAATATGATAAAAACTACAATTTCACTCCATTAATGGCTTGCAAGAACATTAAGTGTAAGAATTTGCTCCTTCCGTGTCTTGGAAGACACCATGTGAGTTGTCCATTTTTGAACTCTCAAATTAATTTTTATATTACTTTCCACTCGTAACAAACTTAGTAAAGGATCTCACTATCAGTGCTAGAAAAATTGGCTAACATGAATTAAAATTAGATTCTTGCTTGTAATGGTTTTATTGAATGCATAAATTGGGTGCAAGTTAAGAGGAATTAGAACACAATGGAAAAAGAAGAACAGAATTAGAACAAAATGATATCAGTGCTACAGGTAATTAAGATTCTTTGTAACCATTTAATTTCTGAGAGCTGTGGGAGGGCTTCTTCAGCACGACCGGCAAAAATATTTAACTCTTGCAATGTAACAACTACATTCCTTTCCTTTCTTCTAATAAACTGAAAAAATCTAAAAGATAATGGTCTTGTGGCAAATACTTACCGGTACACTGTGCTCGGATGCAGAGATACTATTTGGCTGGATACTGAGTTTCACGCACTGATCAATACTGGCGGCAAATCGATAGGGCTCCATGGCTCGCTCGCACTTGTCTCTCCTTGAGCACCTTAGGAAACAGAAAAGAATCTAATTAATCTGGGAATGGTTCTAAAACTACCTTGGCATCTACCTACCTGATTCGGAGATGTTAGTAAAAAGCAACCCTGGATAATAATGCAGCATTACACTCAGTATAGTTAATGAATTCAGTTCAGATCTCCGTGGTATGAAAGTCGAATTGTTTTCCATTTTTAGAGAGACATCGGTAGTCCAGGGCTCTAGAGTCTCATTTATACTCCAAGACTCTTGAGACTACGTTGATCTTGGGCCATTATGGCCCACACTGATAGTAGTTCCCTTGAGGTTGCAACATGCCAGTTTATGAGCCAGGAAGTATTAATTTAAATTATCTGTCTGCTGCATGTGCTGACTTGAATTTAACTGCTGAAATATGTAGATTTGTATTAGATATTTTCAGTAGTCTGCATAAAACTGCTTGGTTTACAGCACTGGACAAGGCAAAAAGTCAGCTCCTTTGCTGCACAGTTTCCCTGTAAAATATCTCCTCACATTTTCTTTGTGCTTAGATTCACCACAACTATAACTCCAGCACAGTTAGGTATAGTATCAACATCCTCCAAATCAATCACTATCCCAACTAGCACATATACCACAAGAAGCACAGACTCCAACTCACTGATCCAACCAGGCACTTTTACATCTTGCATATCAATTGGGAAACTGGTCACTTTCTTTGCATTATTTACCCAATGCCTTCAAATCAGAACTAATGTTGACAAATCAAGACTCTGAACTTACAAATCTAATACCATCCAAGCTTTATTCAGTACTGGACTAACCTGAGTGGTATACTAGAAATTTCTGTATTATTTAATATTTACGAACCTCTAGATACTTGAACCTGCTCCGATTTATACAGATAGAATCTCCCTTGAATAGTGATGAATTTACTTTTAATTCTGAAAGCTGATTTGGTATTCCCATTGAAAGTATTTAGTCAGTTCCAGTGTGTGCTCTTTACCTGTGCAGCCATCATGAATATTTATCTGTCACTTCCGACCCTGACTAACAGAACAGGGAAGTAAAATGTGCGATATTTAGCTGATCTTTAATCTGAGCCGACAGAGTGAGAAGAGAAATGCTGGGAAAAGTAGCAATGAGGTTATAATGAACAAATTAGTCCTAAGTTGGCATACACTTCAGTTGCTCATTCTGCATTGGCCCCACTCAATCTACAATCAGCAGAATATCACACCCACAATTCATTGCATTTTGCGAATAAATCACACAAAGAACAAATGTAACTCGAGACAAAACTTCAATCATTAATACAATAGTGTTTGCTTTAGGAATTCTTGTAATAATAACCATCTGTTCAAACATGATTTTGTCATTCCATGATCTATTTACAGGATGGATCTGCCAACAAATACACAGAAAATGAGACCAGTGCCATCGATGGAATAGTCTATCATACTGACTGAAAAATGCACATCTTTTAAATAATCTCATGGTCTTTACAGCATCTGCTAAAAGTAATTCATTAATGGGAAGAAATTATACAGTGCAATCATAGCATACAAATTTGTTAATGTATCCAAATGTGACTGTCACATAGTTTTACTCATTTGATTTTAAGGTGATTAGAGAGACAGATTGAAGCAATGGACGAAGTGAGTTTCTCCTGTTCAAATATTTCCTTGCACCAACCATGTAGCCAACACTTTTACTCCACAATGCTGCTATGATCAAAATAGCTTCAGTAGCTCTATGAATGTAATACTATGCTGCAACCCAACTTTGGTCTCACTAATAAACCAGGATGGGTAAAAGGAAAAAAGTATAGACAGTGGATTTCTAGGGTAATTCAGTTTAAAAGATGGGCAGAAAGCCATAATCCACTGCTAGAAGTTGTTGAAGTAAACAATACAAATGATTTCAATGTGGAACCAGATATTACTTTTGAGTTAACTTATGGTGAGAAGGAAGGATTCAAAAGGGCCCACGCATAGCTGGACCAATGTTTCTTCTCTAATTTTTAAAAGTTTCCTATTATCTTTTACATTAGGCTGAGATAACAATAGTTATTCCACAATTACCTGGCAAACTGCTTCACAAATTCAATTTCAAAGACATGCACTTTCATGATTGATGTTAATGAACAAATGAATGCTTGACACTTCTGTACAAACTTTATTTCCCAACACCTCAAAGGGATTACCCATTTTAAATTAATCATGTACTAGAACTAAGGAAAGGGTTTGATACAAATTTGCGAACCCTTTACAAGCAAATATCCCAGAATGTAAGTTCAAAGTCAATGAACATGGTAACAGTATTAAAATACTGTATCACATTAGAGGCACATTACTACTTAAATCATAAAGAGAATTACTACATAGTGAGCAACAGTGAGAAAACTTTCTGGATCTTCCAGAAATCAGGCAGCTGGTTGGCTGCTGGCAATCATTCTGCCCTCACCTCCCCACAACAAGAAGCGGAAGTTACGTTCATTAGAGGTTTTGGTCAATCAATGGCTAATCGCTCCAGAACATGAGACTGTTTGAGCAAATGACATGGCTGCTGCTGGGAAACCACCCATTGGAATCACAGAATGGAGAATCAAAGAGGTCAAAGGGTGGGGTAGTGGAGGTAGAGGGTCTGGAGCTGTGATTGGATGTGGGGTTGGGGAGTGGTGTTGGGTGGTGGAAGGAGGGCTCAGAAGCAAGGACAGAGAGGTATCTGCCAGTGGCCATCCAGCTAGCCTAAGTCCAGTCCCTCAATCTTGGACCTAATCAAGCTATATTCTCACCTGGATGTGGATAATTCTAGCCATAAACACCAGATTTGGACTATCCTTCCCTTCCAATAATACTGTAACCTTTCAGGCTGATGCAGAAAGGGAAGCAAAGGCCCTAAGTGCAAAGATAGAAGTATGTCTTTCTCAGATAGACTGGCTTTATACATATATCTACACTCATATCAGTGTAAAACAGGTCTTGCAATTTTTCGCAAGTCGAACTGTACCACAACCTCATTTTGAATTCCTTTGATGCTTTTCACTTGATAATATTCTTGATTTATTTAAACCTTATCAGACTGAAATAATGCAGTCTATGACAGTCTCCATTACATATTTGCCTTCGAGGTGCAGAGAGGCTTGTGGTTGGTTGATATGGAATCTATAAAAGAGACACAAATTTGACAAGCTGAACACTGGAAAAGAGAAATTGTATCTCTAATTTACAAAATGGATTCAGTAACAAGCAGAACTGCTGAAAACGCAAAACTGACTCTTCCATACCAGAATTCTGGAAAAAAAAGGTTTCATAAAATCTAATTTTATCCCTGGTGTACTGACAACTTTCCAGTGCACAGAAGGAGCCTCATTATGCCTTCAGTACCTATTTCATAGTGAAAAATCAATGGTGAACTTTCCACAGCATTACGACAATAATGAACTCAGAAGGGGATCTGTAATTAAGCAGCATTGATTGAGATGATATGCATAGCCTTATGTCCAATCTAATAACATGGTGCATTATTCACCATTATTTCATACTCATAGTTCAGAATGATGTGCTGCTTGTAGGAAGAGCAAACACACTAAAATGTTTAAAGTTACAATAGTTTACCTCATGGTAAAATCAGAACAGCTAACATAATGCAATCAGGAAAATCTCTTGAAATATATAAGTGTAAAAGGAAAATGCAACCTTTTACAGTAGCACTGTAGCTGGCCTTCACTCTATTTGAGCACAGTACAAATGGAATTGTTCATGTCTTTAAGAGGCAGTGGCTGGATTTCCTTGCTTTAGGTCTTTATTTAGATAGAAGAATTCCTTTTCTCGAAGGAAGTAGCACACAAATTAATTATTAGCAACTGTATGTGTTAGCACCAGCTCCTAGATTTTTAGGTGACCACCCCTATGAAATTTATCAGATGACCCAATAGTCTTTATCTCTGTTTACGTACGTGCACCAATAGAAATTCACCCCAACCATGTCTATGGCCAACCAGTAACTGTAAATTTCACTGCTCTGTGTTAATCTTATGGAGACGGGCATCTTGTCATTACATAATAGACTCCAAAAAAAGAGCGACTCCACCCTGAGTTAGCTAAAAATAAAGAAAACATTGGAAATACTTGATAGGTTCATAAATATTTATGAAGCGAAAGATCAGGTCACGTGGCAAAATTAATGCTTTATGAAAACCGTTCTAAAATACTAATCTTATTATTTCCGACATAGACGATATCAAATTCATTGCATACTTTTAGTACTTCTTTCTGCTTTTAGATCACTTGTAAAAGCTGTCCTGTCCAAGAAGTTTTGCTGAAACATGTATGGCACTTCATAACGCGAGTTTGCACTAGACAGGAATTGCACCAAACTCAATGTGAAACCCGAAATGACCGTCCACAAAAAAGTCAGGATCTGCTCCATTTAGGATACAGGTCAGGCTCCAATTCTAGAATTATTTCCCTTATTCATGAACATTCACAAATAAAACTACTTTGTATTGACAATAATGAGGGTGATTTCCAAATTTAACCAGTCTTTTCTTTCTAGTGAGATGGACATTAATCAATATTTTTTATGAGAATGTTTTACATCAGAGCTCATTCCTACAGCTCCTCCTCACTGATCATGAACTCCAAACCATTCAAATTTGAAAGGACCAACAGACCCTAGTAATAAAGCCATATGTCAAATTTTCCAACTTGTCAGAACTCTACTCTGCTGCAGTAATCCTTCACGCTATAATGACCCGACAGAGCTGAATGCATTGTACTGAGGGAATACTTCTATTGCAGAGGTAAGCAATTATATTGTCGCAAGAAGACATTATAATACCACAGTATTCATGAATTGCATTATATTAACTGACAAGTGCATCATGTTAGTCGCATAACTAGGATTCTTTCGAAAATGATTTCTGATTTATCCCTGCTTGCGAAATGGAGTGCACAATTTTATTTTCATCTCAAGAAATTATCAACGGAGGTTTCACCTTTCAAATTGAGTTTCCCTATCTAAAATTGTAGTTTGTGCATTTATAACTCATTATGAACACAATTAAAAACAAATATATTCTGACTGTGGCTGAACCATCTTCCTGGGTTAACAGTCAGTTGAACTGAAACACTGTTTGCATTGCCTGTTTAAGACACTTATGACCAAAAGCAAGGTTGCCATATCTTCAAAGTCCCATAGCAGTTGGACACTCCACCTGTTATGTGTTTAGTCTTCTTTTTAAACCAGCTCCCCCTCAGGCAATGCCTTGTCTTGTGACGAAGAAATACAAGCAGCACTTTCCATTAGATGGATAGTCTTACAGTGCTGCCAGTTGGAAAACATTCAACAGACTTATCTGATCATCACTTCTCCAGAGTTACCTGGACAGTTTCTTTCTCCCATCTTGGAAAGGAAATTTCTTCTGCTCATTCGCAATTCTTCGCTTACAATTTTTCCTCTCCCAAGCAACTCTTCCAGTCTGGTGCAGTTCTTGCTACCAGTTTCCAATCTAGCTGCTGTGAAATGGTGTTCAATGTTGTGCTGTGTTCCTACAGAGATGCCTGATTGGACAAAGGCTGAAATTCATGGTGCAGCAAATGGCACAGAATCCGCATTGACAGCCAAACAGGATCAGGACCTGGCAAATGATCTTGGAACAACAAATCCGTTTTGTAGCACAAGCCTTTATTGCAATGGCTGATGAGACAAGAAAAATAATACTCAAAGTTCACACATGTGCTCATGTCAATAGTTTTGCTCCACTGAAAAATGTATCAAATTGAATTGTCAGACAAGGGGGCATTGTCCGTTTAAAGTATTTTTTGTATGCACCTAGGACATCAATGAGATTTTTAATTTAGATAGATTTTGATTTGACTTTTAACTTATCACATAATAAAGAATAGAAATCAGACAATCTAAGTACAAGCTGATTTTATCTACTACATTTGAAGGTAATGATCAATTTTTACTGGCTTTGTCACCTTACGTACTTTATTCTTATACAGGATTTGAGTGTCACTGGCAGGCTAACATCTCTTTCCCGTCTTTAGTTATCCTTCAATTGAATTGCTTTCTGAAATAACCTACAGAGTCAATAAGTGTCCAGTTGCATGTAGGCCAGAAAAGTAAGGGTGGCAGATTTCCTTCCCTAAAGGATATTAATAACCCTGATGGGTTTGTTTTTTATTAGATGTTACCAGAATAAAGGCAAAGCAAAATAAATGGATGCCTACTGGTATGATTTGGCACCTTTTTCATGTTCTGATTCAAGATTGAAGTTACTGCAAGACCAATGTAAATTAAATGCTGCTACGACTTCATCCATACATCAAAATCGGACAAATGCTATCCTTTGTGTAAAGACCTTGGCTCTCCCTGATCAAGATGTTTCTGCTATAGTTGTGTTAGCATCACCAACTAATGCCCTTTTCTGATAGCATTTGCATGGGTAGCAGGTATGACCCACTCAGATGTTAGTGCTGATAATGAAAACGTTTAATGGAAAGTTCTAGACTTTCAAGCGATGGGGCTGTGACTATTTCCCTTGGCAGTTTGCTCCATTGCAGGAGGTTCCTTGGGAAGTTAGCTATTTGATAAATATATAGGCTTTATATTTTGTATGTGTGGCTAAATGCCATGTTCTGTCATTGCTGGAGGCCACCAAGTGCTTGCTTTTTGTAAATTCCCACCTGATCCATGCCATATTTTGTAGAACATAGCCTACTTTTCTCTCTGTTTTGTTGTAGTGATTCATATTCCAAATCTTTGATCAAGGAGGTGACACTAGTGTATTTCCCATGCCGATTCATGCAGAATTATGTTTGAGTTTGGATAATTTCTCTTGCCGTACAATGATCTCCACACGAATTTTACATGCTCTAGGATGTTTGGTGACCTATAATTTTGATTATTTTTTGTTGCAATACTAAAATTCCTCCCTAGAAATCCAAGAACCCTGTTTGCTTTTTATGTTATCTGTTGAAGATGGAATCTGCCTTGAAGACTGATTTAACATGTCAGGTACAGTTTTGTATCTACCTATTGGCGTAGGTGATTATAGAATTTAAAAACTTTTCATTGGTGCATCCTTATTATTAGTGATGCATATGACATAGCATGTTTTGACATTGAATACATCTTCCATAATTCAAATTTCCTGCTTTTCATTAAATTCTGCAATTGTTGTGGACTGACAAGATCAGGATCTTTCCCTCATACTTAAGAGCATGCAGTCACCTGCAAATTGTCACACCCTAAATTTTTTGAAACTTGGTGAAAAGGTCATTTAAATATATCAAGATGTGTAAAGGTCCTAATGTATTTTGCTTGAGCATACAGAAAGGCTATCTGCACCACTGGCACATTCATCTGTGTTTCCCCCTTCCAGCTCACCAACTGTGTTCCCCTACTGGGAGTAATCTGGAGATTGCGATGTTGTTTAAGAGGTCACCTTCGCCAATCTCCTTATGACCTCAGAACAGTAGACTGGATATCTGGTCAGCATGGACAAGTTGGACCGAAGGGTCTATTTTCATGCTGTACATCTCTATGGCTATGTGTCAGGATGAATTCTCATTGCATTTTGTCTTCTGTTGGTAAGGAAATGTCAGGTCCTGTGATCCCATTATAGTGAAAAAGGACAAGAGCTTTTCTTCAGCAACATTGCCAAAGGTTATTGAGACATTTTATATTGCCATTTATACATTTGTTTTGAGACTTCAAGACAGGTCATTACACAAATGCAATATTTTGGATGATCTTTCTGACTGAAAATCGCACTGACTCTCTACCAGAATATTGTGAATTTCAAAAATACAAGAATGAAGAATATTTTCAGTCACCTGGCAAATGACATTGATGAGAGTAGCTGGTGTGTAGTTTTGGCTAACTTTAATCAACTGTTTTGAATAGGTTACAGATGTGTGTTTTTTTTTTCTGTTGATCTGTGAAGTAGCTGCGACTGATGGACTCTTGAAAGAGACTGGTCAATTTTGGAGCCTGGTATGATACTGTCTGTTTTGATATCAGAATCACACTTTAAAAAAAAATTTTGGTGAAACAACGGTCTGATTCAAGGTAGCTTTTAAGACACAGAGCAAAACTTGTGATTCAAGGTGAATCTGCTTTTAAGTTAGTCAACGGATTTAAAGTTGCTTCAAAGTTCATGAAATGAAATTCAATATGTATTAATTAACAAGTATTTCACATTGCTTTTACAATGTGTGTTGATGCAGATAATCAGTTGAACAAGTTGACTTAAATGCACATTTGTCATCAGTCTAATGGGAGAATTTGTGTCTATTTAATAAATATCTTGCCACTAGATGTCACCAGCATATTTTTATGAACAGTGCACAAAACCTAATCTCATACCTACCTGTCAGGGAGAAAATGCACAAATACATGCAACATGCTTTTCTGGTTAACTGTTTAAATTTAAATACATGATCATGATATATACTTTAAAGATAAATGTAGGTGGTAGCAACTTTTGAAGAAAAAATTTGAATGGCAAATGATGAAGCTTAATTTAACAATTGTTCAATTGCTAATCTT
Organism: Chiloscyllium plagiosum; assembly: GCF_004010195.1. Taxonomy (NCBI): domain Eukaryota; kingdom Metazoa; phylum Chordata; class Chondrichthyes; order Orectolobiformes; family Hemiscylliidae; genus Chiloscyllium; species Chiloscyllium plagiosum. The sequence continues at coordinate 19,861,921 of NC_057735.1, forward strand.
CTGAATGACATAGCAGCATCTTTGTACCATCCTTGACTGAAAAAAAAAACACATGTTTAGAGTCTATCAGAAATAGAGAAGATAAGTTCAGATAAGCTTCCATTTTTATTGCTGAATGCAATGCTTGGCATTGCAGTTTCACAAATCACCAAGAAAGATACAAAGTAAACTCATTGTCCATAAAGCATGTCCTTCATTCATGAAAAGTCCAAAAAATGTTTACACATTTTTTTAAAAAGCCTTAAAATTTTAAATATACAATCCCAAAATCTTCAAGTGTGCCAACTCAATTAACTTTGAAAATGAAATTTGCTCAATTTCCATCATGTTTTCCTTCTCCGGGTTTGGTACATGACTTAGTCATCACTTCACTATTGCTATTCACTTAGTGTTGCAGAATTTTGCAGGTTATTATGGAATGACCCACAGGGCAGAAATATTCACTGCCACTCAATCCTGTCCAGCTATAAAAGTCTGCATAAATTTAACTATCCAGTCTATCTTGCAGCAATCTGATTTACTCAACACTGAAAGGGTGTTAGTCTGAAGAAAAACTTTGCTAAGAGATCTCTGGCTGACCAATTCTTTTGTTGTTTATAAAGAGATTTTATTTTTCTACATTTTCTTCTCAATTCAGACCACACTCCTTTTTTTCCCCAATTACACAGTTGCACACTCTCCAATGTGTAGTAACAAATAATTTCAAGAGAGTTGTTTAAAACAGCACCAGACTCATCACCTTTGCCACACACACCACAATAGCAGCATGATCATCAGTTTTGCGTTCCCATTTAAATTTTATTAACAAATGGAAGTGCAAGGAATTACTGAGAACAATGGACAAGGTGACACTATTCTCCATGGATCCAATACTTTGATTGAAAAATTCTTACCCTCAAGTTCATATTTCTCCACAGTTTCACCCTATTCTATAATCAGTCACCTCTTTCAGTCTACTAGCCCTGTGCTGTTCAAACTCTACCTTCTTGTGAATCTGTAGTGTCTTTGTCCCAACTAAAGTCAACAGGATCCATCATGGCCCTGAATCACATTGGATACTCTCCAAAAGTGTCAAGTAAGCTGCTCTTAGCGGGGATAGCAATGCAGAGGGTGCAAAAAACTAAAAAACCAACACAAGCAAGGTAGTCCAACAATTCATGATCCTTCCTGTAAAATTGTGCTCGCTACTGACATTCTAATGTTTTGGTAATATGCCACAACTCACTGTCAAAGTTCATTGGCAGATATCAGCTTTAGCAATGTTAAAGGGCTGACATTAATGTCAGCAAGTATGAATCACACCCATCAGGGAGCAGGGGGAGAATAAAGGACCACGATCAAGCCAAAAAGCTTTAAAACAGGAAAGTCACATTTTTATATGGATGCAATGAATAAATATTTGCTACTTACATGTTGTGAAGGACACACCAACCACAGTGAGGGTCCCCAGAACTTAGACACTTGCTGCATGTCTCGTACTGTTCGCATGATTCCACTGGCACCCTTGACAGCTAAAAAATAAACCAAATACAAACATCAGAATAAGGTAAACATGAAACAAGATGTTATTACATATAAGATTAGGAGAGATTTTAGAAGTTTTCTTTCGATTATTTGGTAAACAAGATGTGAACTGCTTTAATCTAAACACAGCTGATCAGAGATGTAGACTGAAAACTATTCAACATTGAAATACACTATCATTTACATTTCATTGGCACATACACTTGCCATTTTTAAAATGCATGAACAGAACTCTTGTTATTTTCCATGAGTTTTCTCAGATATTCAGTTTTCTAAATCAAGATTTTCTAGGAGCTCCTTAAAGTCTGGAAGTAGTGTGGAAGGAAACTTTTGAACAATACTGAAACCAAAGCAGAATATGGAGCTGGCCTGTGAAATACTTCTTACACAAAACAAGGAAGAACACCAATGTAATTCAAACAAAGTAGGAGGACAGCATTTTAAAGAAATCTTGCAGTTAAGTGATAATAGCAACATATAGAATCCCTGCACTGCGGAAAAGGTTAATTGGACGATCTAGTGCACTGACCCACTGAAGAGCATCCCTCTCAGATGCTTGCTGTTCCGGTCAACTTTATCCTTATAATCCCGCATTTCCCATGGCTAATCCACCTAGCCGGCACATCGCTGGATACTATGGACAATTTAGCAAGGTCAATCCACCTAACAGCACATCTTCGGACAGTGGGAGGAAACCTGGTGGGAAGACACAGGGAAAATGCGCAAACTCTACACAGACAGTCGCCTGAGGCTGGAATCGAACTCTAGTCCTTAGCGCAGTGAATTCTAAGGAGAAACCTTATTTTCCCAAACAATGCATTCAAAACAGGGTACATCAAAATGAGAGGTTAAATATTTAGAAAACATTAATAAAGAGCATTACAACATTTCCATTACTTTATAACATTTACTTCAGATATTCACACAAAATCATTTAGTTTGATGTCCTCCGAGTCAATGCACAACCAACTGTCAGCATTAAAAGCTATAAATAGCAAAGTTTAACCATTGGCACAGAATGAAATGATGTGTGAGAAATAGGTAGAAAATGTAATCTAATTATTAAATAACTCACTTATATAAGTCACTTTATTTAGAAAGGAAAATATAATTTGGACTGCACTCTCGCTGACGATGAGAAAAGCAGAAAGGACTGTTGTCTATAAGTATCAGAAGAGCATCTTCAAAATATGAGAAAAAAGTTGATTGTATTTGCCTATTGGATTAAAGAATACAATTCAAAGTTCAACGTAGCTGCTTTTCACAATTTTAGTGACACAATTATGGAAACCTAATGGGGAGACACAAAGTAATTAATTCATCAAGAGAAACTTTGCAGCTGAAGCCCTGGAGAATGATGCTTCCACCTGTCAGAAATAAAGAACAACTGCAGTCCACTCTTTGTATGGATATTGAAACTGTAGACAAATCCAACAGCTGAGGCTCATCGGACTCAATAGCACCAGTGTCTTTCCTCTACAACAGGCATTTTCACACTGTACAGCTAAAGAAGAAGCAGACACATGCTGAAGAATGGCTGCCCTGATGGTGTGGAAAAGTGAGCAAGTGGCCACCACTGCTGGACACTTGGCTACTACATCTGTTTCTCCACCCATTCATATTATTACACTGAGCTTTTGGAACAAAGGATGCTCTTGATCACTGTGTTGCTGCCATGACTTTTAATACATAGAAACTATGCACACAATCTGGTTCAGCAATGTGTCATCTGGCAAAGAGAATAATGTTTATTTCATACCAACAGCAAGCAACGGGTTACAATAATGTCAGGGCATCTGATAGCACACATCATGAAATTTAATAAGTAGTAGGCTGCAAAACAAAAAAAAAATGCTGGAATGCATATTAGGATCTCTTTACCCTCAATTTTGCCTTCTATATTAACTGCTGCAAATTGTGCCACCTACGCATCCGTAAATTCGTCATTCTCTAGCCCCTGCTACTTCTTAACCTGTTAGTGTCATAGAGATGTACAGCATGGAAACAGACTCTTCAGTCCAACTCGTACATGCTGACCAGATATCCCAACCCAATCTAGTCCCACCTGCCAGCACCCGCCCCATATTCCTCCAAACCCTTCCTATTCATATACCCATCCAAATGCCTTTTAAATGTTGCAATTGTACCAACCTCCACCACTTCCTCTGGCAGCTCAGTCCATACAAATACCACCCTCTGCGTGACAAAGTTGCCCCTTAGGTCTCTTTTATATTTTCCCCCTCTCACCCTAAACCTATGCCCTCTAGTTCTGGACTCCCCCGCCCCAAAGAAAAGACTTTGTCTATTTGTCCTATCCATGTCCCTCATGATTTTGTAAACCTCTATAAGGTCACCCCTCAGCCTCTGACGCTCCAGGGACAACAGCCCCAGCCTGTTCAGCCTCCCCCTATAGCTCAAATCCTCCAACTCTGGCAACATCCTTGTAAATCTTTTCTGAACCCTTTCAAGTTTCACAACATCTTTCCGATAGGAAGGAGACCAGAATTGCACACAATATTCCAAAAGTGGCCTAACCATTGTCCTGTCAGCTGCAACATGACCTCCCAACTCCTGTACTCAATACTCTGACCAATAAAAGAAAGCATACCAAAAGCCTTCTTCACTATCCTATCTACCTCCGACTCCACTTTCAAGGAGCTACGAATCTGCACTCCAAGGTCTCTGTTCAGCAACACTCCCTAGGACCTTAACATTAAATGTATAAGTCCTGCTAAGATTTGCTTTCCCAAAATGCAGCACCTCACATTTTACTGAATTAAATTCCATCTGCCACATCTCAGCCCATTGGCCCATCTGGTCCAGATCCTGTTGTAATCTGAGGTAACCTTCTTCGCTGTCCACTACATCTCCAATTTTGGTGTCATCTGCAAACTTACTAACTGTACCTCTTATGCTCACATCCAAATCATTTATGTAAATGACAAAAAAGCAGTGGACCCAGCACCGATCCTTGTGGCACTCTACTGGTCACAGGCCTCCAGTCTGAAAAACAACCCTCCATCACCACCCTCTGACTTCTATCTTTGAGCCAGTTCTGTATCCACATGGCTACTTCTCCCCGTATTCCATGAGATCTAACCTTGCTAATCAGTCTCCCATGGGGAACCTTGTCGAATGCCTTACTGAAGTCCATATAGATCACATCTACCACTATGCCCTCAGCAATCCTTTTGTTACTTCTTCAAAAAACTCAATCAAGTTTGTGAGACATGATTTCCCATGCAAAAAGCCATGTTGACTATCCCTCGTCAGTCCTTGCCTTTCCAAATACACGTACATCCTGTCCCTCATGATTCCCTCCAACAACTTGCCCACCACTGACATCAGGCTCACTGGTCTATACTTCCCTGGTTTGTCCTTACCAACCTTCTTAAACAGTGGCATCACGTTAGCCAACTTCCAGTCTTCCGGCACCTCACCTGTGACTATCGATGATACAAATATCTCAGCAAGAGGCCCAGCAATCACTTCGCTAGCTTCCCACAGAGGTCTAGGGTACACCTGATCAGGTCCTGGGGATTTATGCACCTTTACCCGGTTCAAGACATCCAGCACTTCCTCCTCTGTAATATGGATATTTTGCAAGGTGTCACCATCTATTTTCCTACAGTCTATATCTTCCATATCCTTTTCAACAGTAAATACTGATGCAAAATAATCGTTTGGTATCTCCCCATCTCCTGCGACTCCACACAAAGGTCACCTTGCTGATCTTTGAGGGGCCCTATTCTCTCCCTAGTTATCCATTTGTCCTTAATATATTTGTAAAAACCCTTTTGGATTCTCCTTAATTCTATTTGCCAAAGCTATCTCATGTCCCCTTTTTGCCCTCCTGATTTTCCTCTTAAGTATACTCCTACTGCCTTTATACTCTTCTAAGGATTTACTCGATCTATCCTGTATATACCTGACATATGCTTCCTTCTTTTTCTTAACCAAATCCTCCATTTCTTTAGTCATCCTGTATTCCCTATACCTACCAGCCTTTCCTTTCACCCTGACAGGAATATACTTTCTCTGGATTTTCGTTATCTCATTCCTGAAGGCTTCCCATTTTCCAGCTGTCCCTTTGCCTTCGAACATCTGCCCCCAATCGGCTTTTGAAAGTTCTTGCCTTTCTCCAATTTAGAACTTCAACTTTTAGATCTGGTCTATCCTTTTCCATCACTATTTTAAATCTAATGGAATTATTATTCGCTGGCCCCAAAGTGCTGCCCCACTGACACCTTAATCACCTGCCCTGCCTTACTTCCCAAGAGTAGGTCAAGTTTGCACTTCTCTAGTAGGTACATCCACATACTGAATCAGAAACTTTTCTTGTACACACTTAACAAATTCCTCTCCCTCTAAACTTTTAACACTAATGGCAGTCCCAGTCTATGTTTGGAAAGTTAAAATCCCCTACCATAACTACCCTATTATTCTTACAGATAGCAGAGATCTCCTTACAAGTTTGTTTCTCAATTTCCCTCTGACTATTAGGGGGTCCTTAATACAATCCCAATATGGTGATCATCCCTTTCTTATGTCTCAGTTCCACCTAAATAACTTCCCTGGATGTATTTCCAGGAATATCCCCCTTAGCACTGCAATAATGTTATCCCTTATCAAAAACGCCACTCTCCTTCTTCCGTTGCCTCCCTTTCTATCTTTCCTGTATTGCCAGTTTGCCACTGAGCTGCAACAGTATGTGATATTTCTTTTCCTCCAACTTCTAGTTAGAGAGAGAACCTGTGGCATTTTAAGAATTGCGAACTCAATAAGATAATTTTTATTTCTGCAGACCTATTATAAAAGATAATTATTTTACAAGCACCACTGTTCCATATTCTCCCACAATTGTAAATCTCAGTGTTGAGGTGAATGTACTAGTAACTTGTAAGAAATCGAGATGCATACATTTGAATAATCCCAATTATAAGTGGCCCATGTCTTCAAGCTCTGTCTGAAAGCACCATGCTGCATTATCAGTCTCACAACTTCAAGTGGTGTAGGAACAGTTGAAGTTCCATTCCCTTGAGTACTATTACTCTGTTCTACAGAGAATTTCCCAAGAATGATGAAACCTTTTCTCCTGGAGACACTCGAGCTGACAGTTCACTGATACTGAGGTTCCAACATAGCTTCACTCATTGTTCATCTCATATTTTTGCACAGCAGCCACTTAGAGTACATTCACGATCCTTTCATTTTTCGACAAGGAGGCTGCTTCCCTTCTTTGTGAAGAATAAAATTATTAACAAAAAATATAGATTGGAAGACGACATGAACATTTCTAGTCACCTTAAAATAGAGTCATAGAGATGTACAACACGGAAACAGACCCTTCAGTCCAACTCGTCCATGCTGACCAGATATTCTAACCTAGTCCCATTTGCCAGCACTTGGCCATACCCCTCTAAACCCTTCCTATTCATTTAACTATCCAGATGCCTTTTAAATGCTGCAAATGTACCAGCCTCCACTGCTTCTTCTGGCAGCTCATTCAATACAAGCACCACCCTCTGCGTGAAAAAAGTTGCCCCTTAGGCCCGTGGGCAGCACGGTAGCTCAGTGGTTAGAACTGCTGCCTCACAGTGCCAGGGACACTTGTTCGATGCTGGCCTCGAGCAACTGTCTGTGTGGAGTTTGCACATTCTCCCGTGTCTGCGTGGGTGTCCTCTGGTTTCCTCCCACAATCCAAAGATGTGCAGATTAGGTGAATTGGCCATGCTAAATTGCCGGTAGTGTTAGGTACATTAGTCAGGGATAAATGTAGGGGTGGGGAATGGGTCTGGGTGGATTACTCTTCGGAGGGTCGCTGTGGACTTGTTAGGGTGAAGGGCCTGTTTGCACACTGTAAAGAATCTAATCATCTTTTCCCTCTCACCCCAAACCTATGCCCTCTAGTTCTATTTGTCTATTTATCCTATCAATGCCCCTTATGATTTTATAAGCCTCTATAAATGATCTCAAAGCCATCAAAAGACAGGTCTGAAGGATTACAAAAATACTTCCAAGAATGTGTTCTGATAGTACATGTACACCATAAAAATTTCAAGAAATCCAACATTTCTGATACTGTGTATTCCAAATGGCGATCAAAAGCAGAATTCTGGATTACACAGAACATTTTGCATCAACACCACAGGTCTAACTGGATGTACATCCACTGTATCAAACAAAATATCTTACCTGAGCGAAAGATTTTATACATTGTTACAAATCAAGGACATAATGGCAGTATAGATAAATGGGAAAACAAGAATAGCTAATGACCTATCGTACCAGAACAGAAGTCAAATATAAATATCATGGTATACGCTGTTCATTATTACTCTAGACAAAATGCTTCATGGTATATTGATGTTGGTCACATCCCTAGTTTGACTGCCTTAGCTTATAGGCTCGGACATTTTAACTAACAACGGAAAATCTTAAGAGTAACAGCTCAGTGGAGATACTGATAGCACTCAAGACAAAAGTAACATTTCCAGCGATGATTATTGAAAATACCTATCATTAAGAAGATATTTCAGCAAAAGGGCATTTTCAAATATTTAATTCCTTACAGGGAGTGAGTGCACAGAGTTCAATAGTGGAAAACAGAATTCAGTGCTCTGTAGATTAGACATGAGTGCTGTATATTAGAGTTATAGGTGGCGTATGACATTGCAAAATAAAACATAAGTAACTGATATTTAGAAACCTCCCCCGTCCACAACGCACACATATTTTTGCATTGTTTTTATCAATGATGCACACGGCTGCCTGAAAGCATCTCTAAATAATTAAATAAATTCCAGTAGTTGGTGATTACATTCACAAAGCATTGAAATATTTCATTTTAACACAACTCCTGAGTGAAGTACAATGTGACAGTAATCTGAAGACAGTGAAGATCCAAATAATAAAACAACTAGTCCGGTTGTTGAGGAATGAGCAGGACTACTCTCAAAAGGAGATAAAAATCTCTGCTGAAACAAGGAGGAATGATTGCAATAAATGGGAAGGCATCAAACAGCATTGTGTTCTTACACACTCAGGAAAAAAAAGCCCTTTCTTACAAATGACAAGGATTTTACGATGTAATTGATTGCAATTGGCAGCACTATCCATCACATGGTTGCACTTGCTGAGTCAATTTAACTATCAATCTCTTATTATACCTCCACCAGAATCACTGACAAGTGGATCTGACCATTTAAAATGATTATTCGAAGTGAGAATGTTTCCCTGGTTAAATGAAAACTAGCTTGTCTCAGATCTTCATGCAAGTGGAAATTATTAGAAATCGCACATGCGACAGCGTTGCATATTAAAACTATTTATGCCCCAGGTGAATGGTTATAATATCTGCAAAGTAAGCTGCATTGTATCATACCTCGTGCATTTTGTATTACAAAATAAATAAACCAAGCTTTGGAGATGTGCATCACTGCAGGCTAACGCTTCAACTGAAATTCATGGCCAGGGAAATTATATTACCATAGTTATAATCATCCATATATGATCATACAAGTTATACAGAAATATATTTTCTGCCCTGGGCAGAGTAACATTTTTCCTGTGTTTTCTTAGCACAGCTCGAATTTTTTTTATATACAGAATCTCTACAATGTGTAAACAGGCCCTTCAGCCCAACAAGTCCACACCGACCCTCCAAAGAGTATGCCCATTACTCTATATTTATCCCTAATGCACCTAACGTACACAACCCTGAACAGTATGGGCAATTTAGCATGGCCAATTCACCTAACTTGCACATCTTTGGATTGTGGGAGGAAATCGGACACAGACACAGGGAGAATGTGCAAACTCCACACAGACAGTTGCCTGAGGCTGGAATCAAACCTGGGCTCCTGGCGTTTGAGGCAACAGTGCTAACCACTGAGCCCCCCTAATTTGTAAACACAATTTAATATTAAAAGAAAACAGAGTCTGATTGGACAAAAATATTTCAGTAATTTTAACAGAATAGTAATTATATAAGGTGACTGCAAGAAAATCTCAATTTGAAACACTTCTAAACTAGTGGTTGCTATGGCAACTGTTGAACTTTCATCATGGTGGCAATCTGAAGGGCAACCCATAAAACAGCTAACGCCACTAGAAGTACTTAGGTCACCGAGGTCAAATAGCAAATGCATTTCTAATGCTTTTGGGCATCATGAAATTCAAGTCATCAGGTTACAAAAGAAAAATTATTAATCTCACTGACAACTTGGAGAGAAAGACAGTGTTTTGATTCAATACACTTCTATGCATACAAATAGAGTGGGGGGATAACAACAGACGTCAACAGTATAAAATACTGGGTACTATTAGTGGGTTGATGGTTTTCTTGATCTGGAGAAGTTCAGTCCAGAATGGCTAAATTTCATGGCAAATCAGATATGCTTGCTATATGCAAATTTCCTAGCTTAACAGACTTGCACAATTATTCATTTATTCATAGCTGCTGCTGCAGATTCGGGCTTGTGATAGGTCAAATTTAATCGGAGGGGGTCAGTACAGGGGAATGCAGAAAAAGTGGGGTCAGAAAAAATTTAAATATGCGCTGTTCCTGCAGGGGAAGTGAACAGGATACAAAGGTCTGGAAAGAGATGGAGAATTCACACTTTGATTCATTGCTGAATAAGCACCACTTTAAGATACCCTATCCTCATAGGGTAGCCGGGCACTGTGACAGCCATAAGCTAGAGGAGTGAAAGTTCATTGACACCAGAACTTGGCTGATGATTCAAGTGTAGCACGTGACTCAAATTCATCACTGCCTCTAGATTAACCTGCAACCTACCCTCACGGAATTAATTTGTGAACTTAGCTAAATGCTTCTGCAAAAGCTTGTAGGTTGGATGATAATAGTGGTCATGGTTTTTAGCACGTGTCTGCTATCTATTCAATCCTCATGGTCTTCCCAAAACTGAAACTGTGGAATGGCATTGCCAAGCTCATCGTTAACATTGAGAAATGTTGTAAGATATGACTTGACACTGGCATACGGTTTGTTTAACAATTATGTGGCAAAAGGTATGGTACAAAGGAAATGGACTAAACTACTTTTGTAAAATCTCTCCAAACTTATGATTTTGCATTCCTCTGATCTATTAAATGCTCAGGTCCACATGCAATGGTTATCTCTTAATCTTGGATGCTCTTTGTAGTAGAATTAATGAGTATCTCTTGATCTGGATAAAACAGGGATATCTACATACCACTTATATCCTTGTAGAGTACTGTAATAAAATTGTAATTTCTTAATATTCCAGAGCCATTGTTCCTTCTTGAAATTTTTAATGCTTACTTATCCCTTAATCTGTGTGCTGTTCCCTGACTGACAGTCCTATGGATCTCTGACTGTTTGCATGGGACCTGCAGAACTGATCATAGCTCACTCTCCCGACCTTAGCAATACACATCCCCTGATTGCCGTCATCCTGAGATGTCAACTGACAATATCCAAGTACCTGACCTGAGACTGGATGATGTCTTTAACTTCCTCTACTACTACCTCCACTTCCATCCCCTTCCCACTCCTCTATTCACCACACTCCCCCCAAACAAAAACAAACTGTCTGGGTTTGTGCCTGTACCAAAGAACAATATAAAACAGAATTACTGTGAACCTTTAATGTCTGTATCAGGTGACAAGGTGCAAAAAGGCAAGGCAAAGCAAAACAGGGCAATGAGTGAGATCTGAGAAAGCTAGTCACGAGTTCTGTGATCACACGGAGTCCATGAGGCGATGCCTGTTCTTCTGTGTAAAGTGCGGTGGTAGTAGGATTGCAGTAAAAGGTGCCTATGTGGTCCACAGTGCAGCACTGAAGGGCAAAACCAAACTGTAAGTGAATCCAGAGAACTGCCATTAGGATGCAGAGGGACTGGCATGTGTTGGAAACCAATGTCAGCGAGTGGAGTGTGTGTGCAGTCACTACCCATGAAACCTGCCCAGAGATGTTCAAAACGGAAGACCAGAGTAGCAGATAGGGAGCTGGAGTCATCGGGTTCCACTCTGACTTTCACATGGGGACCTATTGCTGTCTATAGTGACTCTTACTTGCATCACTACATCAGAATCTCATCTCGCTGTTCAATGCTTGGTTGGAAAATGGAACTGCTTTGCTCCATGTCAAGACACGTCTCACTGGCCAGCTCACACGACTTTCCCAACTTTCTCACCAAAGCCTACATTATTCAGGAGCTGGGAGGATTCTGTCCTTAGTTTCAACCAAAAAATTGCTTCTCAGTTTTACTTTCATCTTCTAGTAACTTTTACTATGCTATTTTCTCTCCTACCACATGTATGGAACTGGAATGCTGCTTCCTGTATCTAAATGCTCAGAACCCTGCAAAATTATGTCTGACAGAGATCCACTTAAATATTCATAACTGCTACTTACTTCCTATGTTCTGAAGGTCCAATGCAAACCAGTAATTAAACTGAAGACAGCCAACAGCTCATTTTTTCTGAGGAAGCCCAAACTATGTATTAAGGATCATTCCATTGTTCCATTTCTTATTAATCAGGTGCCAATTGACAGTAAATGATGGGTATCTTGTGCAATCTTCACGCATTCATCAAATAATTTCTATCTGGAAAGATGATGTTGATATTTTGGTTCCAAGATATGTGAATGATGTAAGATTGGATTATCTACATTTTCTAAGAAAAAAATAACAAATCTTAGTTTGTTGCATAAACTAAGCTTCAAATCAGGCTCAGATGCAGAAAATTAAGGGGTTGTGAAGTTGCAGATAATTAAAGGACATGATACAGTAAATAGTTGGAAATTATTTCCTTGGAGGTGGAGGAAAGGAATTGAGAACAAAGGGACATGAACTTAAAAATGGAGCTGAGCATCCAGGGTTGATGGCCAAAAGCCCTTATTCACCTATAAATCAGTGAAAGTACGTAGCACTCCAACAAAAAGCTTTCAGCCTCAGTCAATTGACAATGTCAGAAGTGGTTTGAGATTTTTATTACATTGTCAGATAAGAAACAGGTGCAGGAGTAGATCATTCAGCCACATTACGTTCTACACCATACAACACTATCATGACTGATCTGTCCGTGATCCTAACTCCATGTTCTCATTGGCCCTGCATGACCCTTGTCGAATTGATGCATGGATATATTCAATGACCCAGCCTCCATTGCTCTCGGAGGAAAAAAATTCCAAAAACTAATCACTCAGCGAGAGTAAACTCTCCCTCATCTCTACCTGAAACTGTTCAATTCTTGGGATACCTTTTGTGTCTGCAACTGTAAAGACAGAAATGAGATACTTGTTCAAATCCCCTGCCATTTCCTTGTTTCCCATTATGAGTCTTCCAGTCTCATCCTCTAAGGGCCCCACATCTATTGTACTCTTTTCCTTTCTATACCCTTGTACAAAGCTTTTGTCTTTTTACACGTCTTGCAAGATCTCACTCTCATTCTAAATTCTCCCTTTTCTAAATATTTATATTGTTGTTGTAATTCTGCTGTTTCCAGTTACTATTAAGTAACTATTAGACTAAGGTGCACCTTCTGTGAGGTCTCAGCAATTTCTTTCTTTTTGAATATATAATACTTAAATTGCCCAGCATCACTTATGCCCCCAACATTTCAGGAAACACCTCCAGCACAGAACAATTGTCACTGGTGTTCAGTTTGGGCTCCAAGAGGCATATTTAGCTCCTAATCTTGTCACAGCCCTGGTCCAAACATGGACAAAAGAGTTGAACTCAAGCTGTGAGATGAGGTTACTGCCCTTGAATCAAGGCCATACTTGGCCAAATGCAGTACTAAGAAGCCAATGGAATCAATGGAAAACTCCCCTAGTTGGAGTCATACTTGCCACAAAGGAAGACAACTGTTGTTGTAGGAGGTCAAGTTCTCAGTCCCAGGACACTTTGCAACTGTTCTACTTGATAGTGTCCTAGGCCCAACAATCTTGACCTGCTTTATCAATGAATCTATTATTATAAGGTCTTGACATTCAATCGCATTATTATTTCTGGATTCCCTTGCTATCAAGTTCCGGGATGGGGGGTGGTGTTGGTGGTTGGGGTTGGGATTGAAGTCACCATGGACCAGAACTGAACTGAGCCTGCCATATAAAAACTATGGCTACAACAGAGCTTGGAGATTCTGTGGCAAGTAACTCACCTTCCGACTCCCCAAAGCTTATCCACCATCTACAAAGGCACAAGTCCATAAGACCATAAGACATAGGAGCAGAAATCAGGCCATCAGCCCCATCGAGTCTGCTCCACCATTCAATCGTGGCTGGTAAGTTTCTCAACCTCACTCTCCTTTCTCCCCACAACCCTTGATCCCAGTGATATTCAAGAACCTCTCTCAGGACTGAGATGAAATACTCTCCATGTGCCTGGATGAATGTAGCTCCAACAACAGTCAAGAAGCTTGACACCATCCAGGTCAAAGCAGCCCACTTAATGAGTACCCGATATACCACCTTAAATATTCACCTTCACTACCACTGATACACAATATGCAGTAGCATTACCAACAAGAAGATGCAATGCAGTGACTCATCAGGAAGCACATTATAAATCTTGAAACTCTATGGTCTAGAAGGACAAGCTAAGGAGATGCATGGGAATGCCATCACCTACAAATGTGCCACCTCACTCTAACCTGACTTGGAATGATATCACAGTTCTCTTAATTGTTGCCAGATCAAACTGTTAAAAACCCCTTCCTGACAAGAGATGGACATCACCTGTTCTAGAAGTTGGCTCAGCTCCACCCCATCAAGGACAATTAGAGATGGGTAATAAATGCTGGACTAGCCAGCAACATGCTCATCCCTTGAATGGATAAATAAATAGTGTATCAATACTGACTGTACACAGCTATTGACATCTTCGGCATAAGTGTACATGGCGTCTATGTAAGAAACAAGACAAAAAGGGTGCACTAGAGAACTCAGTAAAGTGATCAAAGGCATTATCAACAATGCTAACAAGCAGCATCAACTCAGCAACAACTTACTCAGTGATGCCCAGTTTGAGATTCACCAGGGCCACTCAGCTCCTGACCTCATTATTGCCTTGGTTCAAACATGGAGTAATGAGCTGAATTCAAGCGGTGAGGTTAGAGCGACAGCCCTTGACATCAAAGTTGCATTTGACCAAATCTGCCTCAAGGAGACCTAGCAAAACTGGAATCAATGAGTATCTAGGAACAAACTCTCCAGTGGTTGGAGTCATACCTGGCACATAGGAAGATGGTTGTGGTTGTTGGAGATCAGTCATTTCAGCTTCAGGACATCTATACAGAAATCCCTCAGGATAGTGTCCTAACCCCAACCAAATTCAACAGCTTCATCAATAATCTTCCCTCCATCGTAACATCAGAAATGGGAATGCTTGCTAAGGATTGAATAATGTTCAGCTCCATTCACAACTCTTCAGATACTGAAGCAGCCCATGTTCAAACCCAACAAGATCTGGGCAATATCCAGGCTTGGGTTGACAAGAGACAATTAACATTCGCACAACACAAATGCCAGGCAATGACCATTGCCAATAAGAGACAATCTAATTATTGCTCCTTGACATTCAATGGTGTTACAGTCACTGAATCCCTGACTATCAATATCCTTGAGGTTACTATTGACCAGCAACTCAACTGGACTACACCACATAAACACAGTGGCTGCAAGAGCGCGTCAGACACAAGGAATATTGTGGCAAGTAACTCACCTCCTGATTCCCCAAAGCCTGTCCACCATCTACAAGGCACCAGTCAGGGGTGTGATGGAATACTCCCACTTGCCTAGATGGGTGCAGCCCTAACAACATTCAAGAAGCTTGACACCATCCAGAATTAAGCAGCCTGCTTGACTGGCACTAAATCCACAAGCATCAATTCCCTCCACCACCGATGCTCAATATCAGCAGTGTTTACTTCTCTAAGATGCACTACAGAAATTCACCAAAGATCTTTAGACAGCATCTTCCAACCATTTCTATCTCGAAGGACAAGGCACAGATACACAGGAACACCACCACCTGCATGTTCTCCTCCAAACCACTCATCTTCCTGACTTGAAAATTTATTGCCGTTCCTTCACTGTCACTGAATCAAAATCCTGGAATCCCCTCTGGATGGGCACTGTGGGTAAACCCACAGCATGTGGACTAAAGTGGTTCAAGAGGAAGCTCACCACCACAAGGGCAACTAGGACAGGCAATGAAACATACATGCCCCACAAATGAATATTAACAAAAAAGAGAGTCTGAACTCCAAACGAAAAATGCACTTGGTAACATGAATGGAGTTGATCAACTCTGATTTCAGACCCATTTTCCTCCTCCAGTTTGAATCAAGGATCAAGGTCAGGGTAGACCATGCACTATGTATAGACCTTGGAATACTGTTGCAAAGAGATACATGTTGGTAAAGTTTCCTATTCCACTTATTAGGACAAATACAAGAATTTCAAACTGTCCATTTCTAATAGTTGATTATGTAGACAACAGGTCATGCTTCAGCACAAGCTCAGCCATAATATGTCTGAAATGTCATAGAACGGAGGTCACTTAGGCTTTTGTGTCTCCAGTATATCATCACTTGCATAATTCATTAGATTCTATAAGTAAAACCAAAACAAAAAAGAAGTTTGTTAGTTTTAACAAATCATTCAAACAAATGATCAGAAAGAACCTTCAAAGATATCTTCACAGCAGCTCAGACTTGGTGCCACATAAAGAGCTTCACTGTGAGTGTAGAGAAGCAACTGCTTTGAAAGGCATATGATGAAATCAACAAAAGGAAGAATTTGAAAAGTAATACAGTACAATACATATTTTGATGCAGCTGCACACTGGAATGTTATAACTTCACTGGCGGCCTCCTCAGAGATGAAACAATTGAATTCAAAAAAATTTTCACTGCCAGCTGACAGTAGTGTATCATTAAGTTCTATCTGCATATGTGCTACACAAAACAATATAATGGGTGGTTTTGTACATCATGTGTGGAGAAATTAAAACCACAAGTTTGAACACTGAGTTATCAATTTCTGTCTGGTACAGTATTAAGACATTCTGATCCCATTAGAGATTTAAAGCTTTAATGTCAATGAATATTTCATTAAAGGAAACACAGACTTGGGCAAAGCTCACCACCTTTTCTGATTTATTCAAGGCCTCAATTGTAGGTTCATAGGTTGTTTAAGCACCAGTACAAATGATGGGTCATTAAATTAGTAAAAGTAAGTAAGTATTTTCAACAACCCAGGTTCCACAGCCAAAACTTCATAATAAATACCAATTATGCATATTGTAAGCCCATACCGATTAATAAGCAAATGTGACTGAATAGGTGCTGAGTAGGACCAGCTCAAACATACAGATACCAGTCAGCTGATTTTATATTTCAGTTACCAAATATAAATTAGTGTTTTGAGCAGAATGAGATTTGTTCTCGGGTAATTAAAGAACAAACTGGATCAATGCAGCTTAAACAAAATCAGACATGGAAAAATTTCACATGTTCACTATAGCTTGACTTCAAAGTCAGTTCTGATGCCATGAATATTTGTTTGTATAGTTTAAAACACAGCTGTACCAATATTGTATTCAGCTCTACGGTTATGTTGAAAGAAAAGCCAGAAACATCTGAACTGATTGTAAGCTTGCAATGAAAATGACGCTGTACAATATTTAGCTGCAAATCAAGAGCTGAACAGTTGTTTAATATAAAAACAAGGCTGGAATAAACTCCGCAGGTCAGGCAGCATCTCTGAAGGGAAGTAATGAATATTTCAGATTAAAGTTCTTTCATCACAAGTCACTATCTGAAACACTAATTCTGATTCTCTACTGAGACACTTACCTGACCTGTTGAGGTTTCGTAGCTTTTTTTGTTCTTATATTAAATTATCAATATCCGAAGAATTTTGCTTTGGCTCAACATTTATTTTCTTATTCCAATATTAGCTAAATTGTAAGTGTGCAGATGTCCTATAAATTGGTTCCTGTCAAAGCTCTGTGGTGAGAAGCTGGAGGTCAAGCCCTGTTTTTCCCAAAGTTTATGTGAAAAAAAAATGATTAAAACACTGATGAAGTGTCATTTTTCTACTGAACTGTAAAATTCAGGTTAAAAGAAGGGCACTGGTTTTTCTTTTCCATTAACAAGTAACTATTTAATGTAATCAAACTGTTTCCTCACCCCCCCCTCCCCAAGTTGATATGCTAATTTAAAACAATATAATGTAAATTTTGAACCTTTTTAAAACTTCCCATTCACACTTACAGATAGCTAAACACCAACCAAACATGAATATTATAGGTAGACAGGAAAAACATCAACTCTCGAAGAGTTCTAATTCAGATCACAGATGCCTGAAAAGTGCTTCATTTTGCTGATGCCATGAAGTTGTGAGATCATCAATTCTCAGTCTTTCATTCGCTGACTAAGAATTCACCCTTATGGTGTCTCTGAAGGTGGTTTTCCCTTTTCCTTTCAACAGGGGATTGCAAAGAGAGCAACTCACCGATGTTGGTGAGGGAAGAGTAGCTAGCTGCTAAAGATTTCTTTTGCTTTTCCTCACACAAGAAGGGAGAGAATGAAAGATGGATGCTTTCTCTTTGCAGGCTAGATGGTTTCTGCTCTATTGTGCACACACAAGGCATTAGTTACCTGCTCAGGAACCAATCAAAAGGTTATTGTATTGCTGAGCTCTCCTGATACCACAACTAGTGCAAATAGAAAAGTCACTCAAAAGACCTTCTGAGCAGAATTACCCTGAACCACACACAGGATCACCTATTGTCTGGCATTCTCCCTCACCGCTCAAGTTGGACAATATCAAACAAATAACTCACAATGTGTTCCAGTAATGTATTTCTAAAACTGTAAATATCTTCTTACACAGCTTCTTTGGTTTAAAGTAGTATGTTTTCTTACGTTCAGCGAACAGTCCAAAAAAATTGTCTTTACATTCCAGAGTCACATACACATCAACAATAATAATCCAACTGTCAGGTCACCTGTAATTGATAGCAGCTACAAAGGAAGCATTATGTTTTGTTGTTTTTAAACATTTTCCAATTTCCTATATTGATGTTATTGTGGTTGAGTCTATAAAGGATTTAGTCTATGTTCCAACTCTCAAATTGTTTTGAAACTATTCAAAATATTCCAACTACACAAAATTTGCATTCCCACAACTGGAAAAATTAAGATTGGAGGACGGCTGCAAAATTGTAGGTCTGTGTCAAAATTCCCAGAAAATAGCCACAACTAATGGGGGAATGATCGGATATGTTTCAGCAACAGTCTGCTGCCACCTGGGTCTGGTGAGAAACTTATTTTTTAAAAGAGGATGATAGCTCTACCAACCAAATAGAAAACTGGACGGATAAAACAAAAAGTCCTACATCCTGTGCTCCAAAGCAAGTAATAACAAACTAAAAACACAGTCTGTCAAATATTACAATAGTTATGATATCTTGACCATGCTCCAATTGGATGTTAGGATACGAGCAATTTTTTTTTATCACCATGAGCTGAAAACTCATGAATGGAGTGTTTATGTCTATCATTCAAGCTAGACTGTGTTGCTTAGTGTGTCATGAGAAGCATCGTAGAAGTAGCACAAAGTCTGGACACTTTACTCTCTTCAATAACAGAACCATTAAACCTAGACCTAGAAGCAATGGACCTGAAGGTAGAAAGTGAACTTAATTAGGCAAGAAGGTGGCAATCCAGAACTCCTCCAACTTCCCAACCTTACCAGTTAGATCTTGGACACGAAGATACAAACACAGACTGTACATTCACCACTAATTAAAGCCCTTAAGTTGACAATTAACAACCACTTAACCACTTAATTCCAACTGGGCTGCAATTATTTCAGATACAGATAATGAGAAACAGTTGACCTACCCAACCAGTAAAATTAGGCAACTTCAGGCTGTCAGCTTGTTTGGAGGGTCCCAGGATCTGCACTAATCTATGCAAGATTGAGGGACTGGATTCAAGGTTGACCACGAATGGCACCCATTACTCTCATTTCTGATCCCAGTACCATCTCTCCCCAGGACTTGCAACACCAGAGTCATCCACCGAGACACGCTTTGCTTTCCTGTCCATCTTGCAAAGCAGAGGGTGGTGCCCCAGCTCCAGCAACAATCTTCAATGACATCTGACAGGCTGGGGGCTCCAGACATTTTGGAAGAAAGCCCACAGGCGGCCAATCAGCTGCCTGACTGTGGGAAAATTCAAAAGGCTTTCTCACCCAGAAATTACTAAGCACCTCCTGGAAACTGACACGCTTTCAGACTTGGTCCGAAAATCCCAGTCATTGTCCTGATTTGGCATCATGTCAACTTTGTAGAGAGAGTTCTGCCACCTAATGAAGGATCAGAGATGTGCACCCAAGGAAACACTCTGAAGGTACGGTAATCAGTTTGTATAATAAAGAGTTAAATACTGAATGAAGAGCAACAAAGTTTGCTTGTAGAAGTGACTGCTACTTTGAGTTCTCTGCCTGAAGGCAGGTCCTTGATTAACTAAACTACAGTAAAGTGAATGACTGTTTTTGCAAGGCTAGGAGCAAGGTGCAGCTAGAACAGGGATTGAACCCTGTATTATTGGTGTCAACCTAAACCACACACTAGCCAATTAAGCTAACCATCCTCCTAGGGATGACCAATCTTACTGAATATGAAAAACTGTGAAAGACCTGAAATTTATTTTATCACCTTTCACCTGAATATAGGACAAGCCTGTATACCTGTATGTTTCTGATTGATAGGTTAGATTCCCTATGGTATAGAAATAGGTCCTTCAGCCCAAACAGTCCACACCAACCCTCTGAAGAGTAACCCACCTAGACCCATTTTCCCTCTGACTAAAGCACCTACCACTATGGGCAATTTAGCATGGCCAATTCACCTGACTTGCACATCTTTGGACTGTGGGAGGAAACCGGAACACCCGGTGGAAACCCACACAGACACGGGGAGAATGTGCAAACTTCATACAGCCAATCACCCGAGGCTGGAATTGAACCTGGGACCCTGGTGCTGTGAGGCCGCAGTGCTAACCACTAAGCCACCATGATAGATGTCATATGCATTTTGTGAATAGGAGTTAGTAAAGCTGGAGTTGTCCAGATGGTCCATAAAGGAGGATAATGTGATGAATTGCTAAACTTTTCAATGTGCATATGCTCTGTGCAATTGGAAAATCTAAAATAATGCTTGGGCTCTGGGTCCTTTTGGGGCTGATAAATTAACAGCAGGCAACTTTAAGATGCCACACAATGAATAGAGAGCCGTTTAATGCAGGGTAAAATGCCCCATGTCAATTCCCTTTCTTCCCTCCCGGGAAGGTGGAGCTCTGCTGCTGTTAGGCATTTGTTGTGCCCAGAAATCTACGTCAGAAAACTGACAAAATTACATGTGTGTCTGGCAGATCCTCAATGTCAAGCAATTCAAAAACTCAAGATTCACAACTCAAGAACTGTGAAGCAAGCCTGCTAATTACCTTTTTTTAATTAACAGTCATGACAGTCAAAATGAGTTCCTGCAATCTTGCAAAGTCTTTGTGCGACCAGGATATTTGAATTTTTTTTTAACCTAAAGGGAACACCATTTGAATTTCCCGATCGGGTTCCAAACAAGAACTGCAAATGGTTAATGGTGACCGTAGTGTGACCTTACACTGCACACAGAGGGCTTTGAATTACCATTCTCATTTTAACAAGAGCACTTCCAACAGGAATTCCACTCCACTGCCGATTCTTTCAATGTCTCGACTCCCACTGGACCCAAAGAAATTTCTATGGAGCTGCAATAGAGTTTGTGTCCAATCCAGCTTTGGCTCCCTTCCCACTAATTCATTTTGCATGAGCCGTCAAGGTTTACAGTGACAGCTGGTGAGGCTCAATCTTAACCCTTCAAAGCATAATGTAACATTTGCCCTAACAACAAATTATATTGTCACAGTTTAACTTTTAAAATAAGGTCTTCAGTCAGATAGTCTGAATTGAGAAATGTTCTATGGCTCATGTATTTTTAACTCTTCAGGTGTTATATCCAAATTAAGGAACCTTGGGCCAAATATTTTTGTTCAAAGCTCAAGTGAGCAACCCAAAGCATAATTGCTTCAATTCAAAATGGCATCTAAATTTTACATCAATATAATGACAGCTCCATTTCAAAAGACACGTTGTGATTTCTGCACAAAATGAGAGTGGCTGCTCTAATGAACATATTCAGACAGAGCTGAGTATGAGAAAATCAAATCATATCATTGTTGTGTTTTACATGCAGTACAGAATGATTGTTTTTGTTGAAAACAGCAGGATTTTTGTTTCTTGGTTCACTTTCTTCAAAGCTCTGAAGAGAAGCTGTACGACTAAAGCAGCTGCTTCTGCAATGGATGGCCTCTACAACGTTCAAACTTTATAATTCCCTTCTAGTTTTCCTTACTTCCAAAGGCATGATCAATTATAAAATGCATTACGTGAGAGAATACCTGGGTTGATGGGAGACAGGACACCAGGGGACATGTTGGAGTTTGTCAAGAGGTCAGAGGGGAGTCTGAATCTGAAGGAGAATGCCAAAAAGCATGCCCTCAACTCTTCTGTACCCTAACAGCACATCCGTGCATCCCTCCCCCACTGTTTGCATTCATATTCCCATCTCTAATCCCAATCCATTCTTGAGAACACTTTCAAAGCATGAATAAACCTAGACATTCAAGTACAATCGCATGTTTCTTCAGATTTCATTGCTTCAAGTTGACCTATTACAATATTAAACAAGATTATCTCAAATCATTTTTTTTTTGTTTATTTAACAAGCAGGTGACATGAAAGAAAGCTTGTACACACAGTCCTGAAACAGACAAAACAAAATAATCCCAAATGATTTAATTTCAATTTCAGAGACCACCAGCTCAGTTCAATTGGATGTACACATGCTTGCTGAAATGATGAGTGATATTTTAGAGCACCAAGTACAGCACCATGCTGTTGGAGAAGCTAGTGCAGAAAAGCTATCACTGGGGATGATAAAGGAGCTTTTAAAGACTAAGTTGTGTCTGGAAAGAACAAGCTCTTGCTTCAATACAAGATGACTTGGATCTGGAATGGTTGATTCACTGCTCTGGCATTTATGCAAACTATTCAGTTCCTTTTGTCTCTTAGTCGAGTCTGGTAAACTCTCTTGCTGACAGATTAAAGATCCCAGGAGACCGAGCAGAACACACAGTAATGAAAGGAGTGGTATAATGAGGAATTAATGGGCTCTAGCGCCTATTCCCCTAAGACAGTGCAAGAATAAAGCTCAAACTAAAAACAAATGCATTATTCGGAAATTATAAAGAAGAAAGACCCATAGAGTATTCATATTAAGCAATGCTTTTAAACAACAGGGGTACAGAAAAAATACCAGTCTATTTTAAAACCAGTAAGCTATTTGGATTGATTCAATGAAGATGAAACTAATGGAAATGTCTTTATTCCATTCTTTGGCGAATAAAAGATTTGTTTTGTTTCGGGGCAAGCAGTTTTTTATATTGCATTGTTTATTTACACTCCTGAAGAGTGTATTGTTCAAAATTATCTAATTTGCATCTAATGAATGAAAAGGACAGATTGTTGCAGGAGGGAGAGTAATAACCAGCTTTTCTCTCAGGTGGGTGGGTTCAAAATTAAGGGGCATCTTTTTTAAGGAGAGGGGAAAAGATTTAAAGGACATGAGGGGCAACTTTTTTTTTACACCGAACGGTTTGTGCATGGAATGCACTGCCAGCGAAAATGATGATGCAGGTGCAGTTATACTTTTTAAAAGATAAGTTCATGAATAAGAAAGATTTGGAGGGATATAGGCCAAATGCAGGCAGGTGGGACTAGTTTAGTTTAGAAACAAGATCGGCATGGACTGGTTGGACTGAGGGGTCTCTGCGACTCTATGAGAAAAGAGAAGCTCAGACACACATTCTAGGAAGACAGTGCTCAAAGAAAGCAACTTTTCACTCTCACAGCAAGCTGCAATTGTGGAGCCAAATGGATGCAGGCACTTTCATCTGCCTCTGATGACAGCTCATGGGACACAGGGAAAAAGATCAGATACTGGAATCCACTGAGGCAACTCCTTTCGATGATTAAGTGCTATCAACAGTGGGAGTTCCATTCCCTGGCATGCCGACAGCACGGCACTTCCTGTGGCACTTTTCTATTAGAAATTCATGCGTTTCACATTAAATTAAAAAAAAAACTCCCATCAGCTATAGGTATCCACTGCTGCCAAAGGCTGCACCTGAGTCTTGCATCTCCCAAAAGTGCATCCGAGAGACAAACTCCTAAGTTACAACCACTTCCAGAGATATTTTCTAATCATTTTTGTTCAGAGATGTTATTATCTAGCTCTGGAGTAGGTGAGGCTTCAACCCCAGCCTCCTGATTCAGAGGAAGCAACACTACCACTGCATTACAAGAGCCCTTACAACCCATTCTCTCCCGATCTTTCTTTTCAGGGTGAGAATCTGTGGGGCAGAAAATAACATAGGTGGAAAGGCAAGAGGAGCTGGTGAGACCAGAGCAGCAGGAAGGTTGCTGACAGGGTCAGGCCCCACTCCCCTCCCCATGGGCAGAGCACCATTATTTGTCATTTGTTTTGTTAATTAGTCTTCTTTCTCGGTGCTAAGTCATTCAAAAACAAGAGGTGGTTACTTTGACACTGCCTCCAGTGGGTAGTATTTGTTATTTGATAAATCGCTGTAGAGGGGAATTAAGAGTCACAGAGTCCGAGAGATATACAGCATGGAAACCAGACTCTTTGGTCCAACTCGTCCATGCCAGATATCCTAAGCTAATCTAGTCCCATTTGCCAGTATTTGGCCCATATCCCTCTAAATGTTTTCTATTCATATGCCCATCCAGATGCCTTTTAAATGTCATAATTATACCAGCTTCCATCACTTCCTCTGGGAACTCATTCCATACATACATCACCCTCTGTATGAAAAGATTGCCCCTTAGGTTTCTTTTAAATCTTTCCCCTCTCATTTTAAACCTATGCCCCTCTAGATTTGGACTCCCTCACCTTGGGGAAAAAACCTTGGCTATTCACCCTATCCAAGCCCATGATTTGAGAAACCTCTATCAGGTCACCCCTCAGCCTCTGACACTACGGGGAAAACAGCTCCAGCCTATTCAGTTTCTCCCTATAGCTCAAACCCTCCAATCCTGGCAACATTCTTGAAAACCTTTTCTGAACCCTTTCAAGTTTCACAACATCCTTCTTACAGCAGGGAGACCCGAATTGCATGCAGTATTCCCAAAGTGGCCTAACCAATATTGTACAGCTGCAAGATGACCTCTCAACTCCTATACCGAAAATGTGTTGCTGGAAAAGCGCAGCAGGTCAGGCAGCATCCAAGGAACAGGAGAATTGATGTTTCGAGCATAAGCCCTTCTTTAATTCCTGAAGAAGGGCTTATGCCCGAAACGTCGATTCTCCTGTTCCTTGGATGCTGCCTGACCTGCTGCGCTTTTCCAGCAACACATTTTCAGCTCTGATCTCCAGCATCTGCAGTCCTCACTTTCTCCTCTCAACTCCTATACTCAGTGCACTGACTAATAAAGACAAGCATACCAAATTCCACCCTCACTATCCTGTCTACATGAGACTCCAAGTTCAAGGAAATATGGACCTGCACTCCAAGGTCATTTTGTTCAGCAACACTCCCCAGGACCTTACCATTAAGTACTCTGATTTGCCTTTCCAAAATGCAGCACCTCACATTTATCTAAATTAAACTCCATCTGCCACTCCTCAGCCAAATGGCCTTTCTGATCAAGATCCTGTTGTACTCTGAGGCAACCTTCTTGGCTGTCCACCACACGTCCATTTTTGGTATCATCTGCAAACTTGCTAACTATACCTCCTATGTTCACATCCAAATCATTTACATAAATGACGAAAAGTAGTGGACCCAGCAGTAATCCATGTGGCACACCCCTGGTCACAGGCCTCCAGTCTGAAAAGAAACCTCCCGCCACCACGCTCTGTCTTCTTCGGGCCAGTTCTGTATTCAAATGGCTAGTTCACCCTGTATTCCATTTGATCTAACCTTGCTAACCAATTTATGATGAGGAATCTTGTTGAATGCCTTTGAAGTCCATATAGATCATATCCACCACTTTGCCTTCATCAATCCTCTTCATTACTCCTTCAAAAACCTCAATCAAGCTAGGACACAATTCCTTGTACACAAAGCCAGGGTGACCATCCATAATCAGACTTTGCTTTTCCAAATACATGTAAATCTTGTCCCACAGGATTCCCTTCAACAATGTGCCCACCACAGATGTCAGGCTCACTGGTCTAGAATTCCCTGGCTTTTCCTTACCACCTTTCTTAAATAGTGGCACCAGATGAGCCATGCTCCAGTGTTCCGACACCTCACCTTTTCGCTGTTGGTGGGTGTTTAAAATAAGAAGAATTGGGTTCTTTGGATTGCTGTTTCAAAGGTGCCCAAAGCCTGATCAAGACACCTGACCTGAAGAATGGGACTGTCAGATTAACTACACTTTCTTTGGAGCTCTCCTCCCCCGCCATTCCCACCCAGTCAAATGAATATAAGAAATGGGAGCAGTAGGAAGCCATCTGACACATCAAGTCTGCTCCGCCATTCAATAAGATCATGGGTGACCTTTCTGTGGACTCAGTTCCATTTACCCGCCTGCTCACCGTAACACTTAATTCCTTTACTGTTCAAAAAACTACCTTTGCCTTAAAAAAGTTCAATGAGGCAGTGTCAACTGTTTCACATGGCAGCAAATTCCACAGATTCACATACCTTTGGGTGAAGAAGTTCCTCCTCAATTCAGTCCTAAATCTGCTCTCCTGTTATTTTGAGGCTATACCCCCTAGTTCTAGTTTCACCTACCAAAGGAAACAACTTCCTTGCTTCTGTCTTATCTATTACCTTCATAGTTTTATCTGTTTTTATAAGATCTCCTTTATTCTTCTAACCTCCAATGAGTTTAATCTCAGTTTACTCAATCTACGCCTCCCATCAATCCCTATATCTTCCTCATTTACCTCTGGTCCGAGGGCCCTTGTTAATCCTGGAGATATTTTCTAATCAACACACTCAAAGATGTCATTATACATATCTCTGGTTCAGATGGGACTTGGAAATGCGCCTTCTGGCCCAGAGGTAGGGACATACCCATTGCACCACAAGAAGCCTCTCATTAAACTAGAACCACAGGCGACTAGCTGTCACTGCTCCAGATTTGCCAGTAGCTCCCAGAGGATGGGACCTTTTTCCCAGGGCACCTCACTCTCAGTTATGGAAGATCCAATGATAGCCACCTAAATGTCAATGGACACTAAATGGCTTCTTCGCCAATGGACCAGGCAAGTCTCCTTAGACAGTATCTCTCAAACCTGTGAACACAACTGTCAAGAGGAACAAAGACATCATTTGAATTTTCATTCAAGTAAAGAAGAAATTCTGGCATTAAGAATCTACTAATAGCCAAGAAACCATTGCTGATTGATAGGAAAAGTTGAGGCTGGCTCACTAATGTCCTTTAGGGAAGTAAGTCTACCACCCTTACCTGGTCTGACTCCAGAGCCACAGCAACGGGTTGACTCTCAACTGCCCTCCATAACGGCCATTCAGTCCAAGGGCAGCTAGTGATGGCAATAAATACTGGCAAGCCAGGGAAGCCCATGTCCCATGAGTGAATTAAAAAAAGAGCACCACCACCTACAAATTCCCTTCCATGCTACAAAGTGACTTCGAACTAAATTGCTGTGCTATCTCAGTCACTAGATCAAAATCCTGGAACTCTGTTCCTAACATCATTTTGCGTGTACCTTCGGCAGACAGACTACAGTGATTCACTGGCAGCTCACCACCGCCTTAACAAGAGTAATTAGTGGTGGACAATAAATGTTGGTTTAGCCAGCCGTGTCCATGTTCCAGGAAAGAATAAATATTCTAGAAGTTGATGTGGTCTCCTGTCAGACTGAATCCCTGTTGGAACATCAAATTCCATCATTCATGTGCAATCTCACTGGAAATCTGATAGCGTTCAGAAAGACTTGCAAGTACATCTTGTACATAGGGCCCAGAATATGAAGCAGCACGAACAGAAACAGAATAAGGATTCGGGTAAAATGAAACTAGAATGTTGATTCCTTTGATTTAAACTCAGTTGTATGACTTGCAAAATATACTTGTTAAAATTCCAAAATTGGTACATTTTTCTCACATTGACAGTTGAAGATTTGTGCACCTAAAAGTTGTTCAACTCCTGACTTTATGTGATGGATCAATCTTTGTTGTGAACAATCTGTTGATATGACCTTCCAAGATTTGTTGACATTTTAACTCCATGAGTCATCTTTCAGTCACCACATTTTCCAAATTTCTAGTAACACTAGATTTTATATCACCTTGCTCACCAAGAGAGTCAACCAATCATTTATATGTTCTACACACAATCATTCGAAGTTACTTAATGAGATAAAAGAATTAGAATTATACAGCAATTCAAAATAAGCAAGACAAAATAAACAGAAAGTGGGCAGTCACTGCCCTAAAAATGAGATACAGTCGGTTCTGATATAACGTGATAGCTCTGTTCTCATGTGGTCTCGTGTTATAAGAAAATCGTGCAATAGCCACGCCATTTAAACTAATGGGTCTGGAATTGCAGTATAGCCAATACATGTAAGGAAAGTTCACGTTTTACGGAATAACGGTCTAAATCCTTAATCGCATAATAGCCGAATCGTATTGAGGAAACACGTGTTATAGCAGAACCGACTGCAATCTAAATTATGTGACCCAGGATTAATGTAATTGATATAGCTTCGATGTTTTATGCAGTCATGTCTCTGAGCTGCTAAAAATATAGATGATGATTTTCAGTTTGCTCACTGTCAGTTTCAAAATCTATAAACTCTTGATACCACAGGTTCCAAGGGCTGAAGTGAATGGCTAGCCACTGTAATCTACCATGATCCCTTTTTAAGTTTAATTAGTTTAGCTAATTTACCATCTGAAAGAAAAGTTCTGCAAAGAAACACAACTTATACAACACAATCAGAGGTATTATCTGTATTAAGTGTAAGGTCCAGCATTGTTCTTGTAAAGAGCTTTTAGCTTTGTAGCCAACATGCAATACAGCTTTCTACACTTCATTCAGGAGTCTTCAATGTGCTCATATTCCAAGCAGGTTTGTTTCAGCTATCGCCTATTCAAACCTCCAGCCAGCTTTTTAAGCTTTCAGAATTATGCACTTTTTTGTATGTAACGTGGATAATATGAAATTTAGTAAACATTATTTGGAACAGAGTTTCTGGAATGTAAACTTTTTGCCTGTTAACACTGGGAAACAGCCATATATAGCAGGCTCACTTTGGAGTGAGATGACAAAACAAAATGGTAACAGCGCATTGAGGAAAATATATCTTTACTTGGCAAAGGAACATTAGAAATCTATTTATTGTCTGCTTTCAAAACTGTAAAAATCAGGATGTCATGCCAGTCTTGTTTATACTGTAGCAGTATGTTCAAATGGGCTGTAACAGAAAAGCCCAGTTAAAGTGATGGATTTTGAGAGAAATGGGTTTTTAAAATGAATGCAACATAGTAGAGAGGCAGAGATTTAGGGAGGGAATTCCAAACCTCGGGGCATTCAGGTGGCTGCAGATATGCCTCTTAATGTTGCAGCAAAATTGGAGGACATACAAGAGCTAACAGTCAGTGGAGATTTCAGAACAGGGCAGGATGAGGCTAAAGAGTTGGGGAAGAGGCTAAGCCATGTCAGACTGTGAATAATTGGTGAACTCGGAGGACTGCAAACCAAATGAAGGCCAGTGAGACCATTAGTAAACAGCGAGCCATGGAGTTGGATAGGAATCAAGCATAAAACATGTGCACCAGCAAAGCCTAGACTGTTAGCTTAATTTCTCCACTTTCGCAATCCACAGTTTACAATAAAGTCATCCGTTCACTTATTAAAAATTACCGACAGTGGGACTGAGTATTTCAGAGAAATATAAACCAGTTTCAAAAGCATAGCTCCCTCTCCTTTGGGATTTTTATTCTTATGCAGCCAAGGGACAAAATAAAGAATTTTACTCTTTGTACAATGGCTATTAAAAGGTCAGGAGTGAAATAATTTCCAGCCTTATTTGCTAGTCCCAAGTGAGCTTGGATACATGGCATTTAGCCTATCCAGAATTTAACACTTACTGTTCAGATTATATGCAAAGCATTACTGCACAATGACAATTCCCATGTTAAAAACTAAATTGACATACATTTATCACAAAGTTGGTTCAGTTTCCCACTGGCATCGCAAATATTAAAAAGAAACAAATCACAGCCTTATTGCTAAACCTTGGTAATAGAAAACAATCTCGTCTCAGGATTTTTATTCAATATCCTTTCCTAACACTCTCAGTTGGCAACAAGGATCAGCTGAAAACAGCAGCAAGTTCGCCTAGGATCATTTATATTTTTCATTTGTTGCCATAATTTTTTAAATAGCCAACATCAGTATGATTTTATCCCTCACTATTACTGTAGTGGAATAACAAAACTTTGGATTAAGATCATATTTGTTTCAGTGTTTATTGAAATATAAAGTAAAAAGTTAATTTGCCTTTATTAGTACTTTGCCAGATGTTTAATCCCCTTTACAAAGGTCGCATCTACCTTGTCAGCAAGGGGCTTTCCAATGAAGTACCATATACATAGATGCTCACTGAATGTTAAATTCAAATTTCATATAGGTGAGTTAGGTTTTCCTGTTTTCCTTTTTAAAAAGTCCCATAAAATGAAACATGTTAAATCTCCTTGCCTAGAAGATAGCTCACAGGCAGCCTGAGGCATTTACTTTGGTGTCCGGGCACCTGACAGCATTAGAAAACCTTTGCTGTGCTCACCTAAACCTAAATCCTGTAGTTGCACCTAAGAGGGTGGTTTACCTAATAAGGTACAGCCACTCTCTTTGTAGAGTCTCTCCCTATCTTCTCATGATGGGTTAGAACTAGCCATAGGTGCACAGCAGTGCTGAAGTTTAATCAGCTATGGATATGTAACTCTCAGCTCTGGCATGTTTCCCAGGATTTACACTTCAGGCCACCCTACATAGCCTGCTTGTGCTTTGGAGTCTGTTACAGTGCTGTAATTTCTATGTACAAATTACTGTGCACTTGCTCTGAAGAATGATCAAGGACTGAATGCGAAGAACACCAGTCCCCTGTGCCATTATTTAACTGAGTGAATGGCCATTGGGTCCATTCACTTTAATCACTAGATGCTCCAACTCAACTCCAAAGAGAAATGGTTTAGCTGCAGCACAATTCCCAAGCTATGGGTTCACCCAGAGAAGACAAGCTGAAATTTGGGCCATTTTTACAAGTAAGTAACAGGACTCTGTACAACTAAAATAATGAGCAACATGATTTCATGGCCACAGAATGAAGTCATACCATGGTCCAGTGTGGAACTTTGTCAGCAGTTGCATGATGGAGGTCCTTTTTCATATAGATTTTCACACACATTTCTTTCCCCTTTTGGGGGATACTAGGGACACAGTGGAATAATTCCAACCTAATTATTATCACATTGAACCATGTCATGAACACTTCTTTCATGACCAAGACCTGGTATGAGACTTTAACCAAGAACTTCTGACCCAGAAGTAGGGAGGCTACCACCTGCAACACAAAACATCTACTACATTACACAGTGACACTCAGTGTTGGTGTACACCAAAAATACACAACCATTAGTATGCACTCACATTTGACCCTAGATATTTTCAGACAACTGTTGTTGTCTTTCAGTTTATATGAATATCTGCCTTCAATACATTGCAAGGACAGTCCAAGGTGTGTCAACGGTTCTCAACACTTTATAACTGAATCGCAGGATTGCTCAAATTTTAAAAATAGATATTATAGCTCAAATGTCCTGAATTAAGATGCTTTAAACGTGCTGTTCAGCTGCTATTTAGAGAAAATATTTAACATATGCATACCTTAACACAACTAAATATTTGATGTAGTTTCTGTGTTAACTTTCTAGATTTGCAGGAGACCATAAATAGTTTTCGCTTTCCCTGGTTCTTTATAAAGGACAACAAAGACCTGCAGAAAGACACTTAATTATTTGGATCTTTCTAAATTTTTATATCCCTGGATTATTCAAGATGTGATGACATATTTTAAGTACGACACTTCAAAGCAAGATGCTTGTATGGTACGAGGTGCAAGATTTTGGACACAGTTCATTTTAATGGTTTTCTGATGGCATTTCCCACAGTAAATTAAAGGCTTCGCTGTTTAATTCCATGTAATGTACAGTATTAACTGGGTCAATGACTCATGACGATTGAATAAACTAAAGTGCATTTTAATATAGAGTATTGTGAGAGTGTTAATGACACTTTCAGAACTGAATTACTTGATTTCATGCACATAATGTGCTTAATAAAGAGACGGTTATTATAATGGTACAAAGAGAATAGATTATTTGTTTTGATAAATCTTAGCAAATCTTGTTAAACATTGTAACAGAAAGAATAGGGTTGGATTTTGGCTACTCAGATAAGTAGTTTGAGTAGCTAGAGTTACTTCAAAGGAGTATCCTCTCAATGTACAATCTTCTATCCAGGGGATGCAAGTGCAGCATAGGGTCACGCTTGCTGACCCCAGAATAGAATTATGCAACCACACAGAGGTCTGTAATTGTCAAAGAGGACTGGTTGGAAGGTCGCTATAGTTCTCTCCAACCTTCTTTCAGTGCTGAGTGAGTGAGTGTCTGTGTGAGCTTCCTTATGTAGCTGAGATGCCAAATTTGCTCCAGCCACCTACAATCCATCATCCTGTCATAAACTGCTCCTGGATGCGCCCTATGCACCAGAATACCTTCACTGACACCTTTGCTACAACCCTAGTCCCACCTGCATTCTGAAGACAAATTCAGACTTATGTCCATGCCCTACAGAGTTTCTAACATCAAAATCATATTTCAATTAATTTCAGTGGAATGGTGAAAGCTTTGGTAAATGCTAGTAAACATGTTTTGTGAAACCAGTGGTTTGTATAAAAGGACAAACGTATGGTAATGCCATGACAATTCAAGTATTAAAAAAAGGGAATATTTTCTGGTCTGTTACAGATATGATTGTAGCTCAAGATGCACCAAATATTGTGTAATCAGTGCTAACAGTGATTATTATTAGAAACAAAATGTTTGAACAAATGCTAAACATTGTATTTAACCGATACTTTCACCGTCAGACTTAAGGTTCACTAAAGAACCAGCAAACGTTACCAGGCCACTGACAGTATTGTTTATTGTAGGTTGGACCATTCACTGCTGAAAAGAGAGTAGGAGCATTATACCAAATAAACCACAACATTATTCTGATGCTCAACAGCGCAGTGTGCTACTTGCATGTGACTAACCATTAAGACTAAAGTGCAATTTTCAAAACCTTTCAGAACTTCAGATGTCTGTGGTTGATATGTAGCATTGCAAATTGTACAAGATGTCTGATACAATCTAAAAGAATGGGAGTCAATTTCACCATCCCTCTAATTTGGAGAGAGGATTGCTGCAAGATCAGCGAGAAGAAAATTGAACAGCTTCATATGATCGACAGGTTATTCACTACAACAGGTTCCCAAGTAGATGGGAAAGGAAAATTACCTTCACTATGTCACTGTGACCAGAAGAGCTGTAAATGCACTTTGATTATATGGTACTGCTAACAGGTTGTTTGAGCTTGAAATTTGGGTTACTGGGCAATAATTCAAGCCTTTTCAGCAAGGACCATTCCTTGAAGACGTATACAAATCATGCGGAAACTGGCACAGGGCTGAGAGCATGGGGTTTGAGGGGGGAGAATGTGATGAGGAGGTGGGGAAACAAAGGTGGGGTGTGGTGGCAGATGGTTCATGGTTAAAGAATTTAGGTTTTGGTGCCTCAGGATCCGTAAGCGGGAGCCGCCAATATATGGCAATGTTGGAGGGTAGTCCTGAGATCACAGGATGAATAAAGCATCGAGGAGGCCATTCAACACATTTTGTCTGTGCCTGTGACATCACAGATTGTGAAGATTGCTTAAGTGAATTGTCCAGTTGTATCAAATTTTCTTTTGATTTATCCCTTAGCTCTATCTTAAATACCTATCTTTGAGAGAGGGGCTAGAATAAAGCCAGATTGTGTTCAATTAGGTTACCGTGTGGTTTAACTGTGCGCTGCTAAAGCTACTG
This sequence comes from Chiloscyllium plagiosum, assembly GCF_004010195.1. Lineage (NCBI taxonomy): Eukaryota > Metazoa > Chordata > Chondrichthyes > Orectolobiformes > Hemiscylliidae > Chiloscyllium > Chiloscyllium plagiosum. Next base: position 19,895,740 of record NC_057735.1, read on the forward strand.
TATTATTAGTAAATCGTTAGTTCTTTTGTTTAAACTATAAATCTGTTGACTGGTATCAGTTATTCGCAAGGTCTGCTACTAATTATTTTAAAGGTCTGGTTAGGAACTGTTGGGGCAATTTTGAGAGTTGCTCAATATTTTAACTTTACTGTGTTGTAAACACAGGGATAGGGAGGCTGATTTGATTAGATTAGATTAGATTACTTTAGATTACTTTACAGTGTGGAAACAGGCCCTTCGGAGGCTGATTTGATTTGACCATTTCATACAGTCACAGAGATGTACAACGCGGAAACAGACCCTTTGGTCCAACTCATCCATGCAGACCAGATACTCCAATCCAATCTAGTCCCACCTGCCAGCACCTGACCTATATCCCTCCAAACCCTTCCTTTCCATATACCCATCCAGATGACTTTTAAACATTGCAATTGTCGTAGCCTCCACCACTTCCTCTGGCAGCTCATTCCATACATGCACCACCCTCTGCATGAAAACGTTGCCCCTTAGGTCTCTTTTATATCTTTCTCCTCTCACCTTAAACCTATGCCCTCTAGATCTGGACTCCCCTGCCCCAGGAGAAAGACGTTCACTATCCATGCCCCTTATGATTTTACCTTACAGAGATATCATCACCCTTCAGCCTCCGATGCTCCAGGGAAAACAGCCCCAGCCTGTTCAACTTCTCCCTGTAGCTCAAATACTCCATCCCTGGCAAACTCCTTGTAAATCTTTTCTGAACCCTTTCAAGTTTCACAACATCTTTCCGATAGGAAGGAGACCAGAATTGCATGCAATATTCCAACAGTGGCTTAACCAATGTCCTGGACAGCTGAACATGACCTCCCAACTCCTGTACTCAATACTCTGACCAATAAAGGAAAGCATACCAAACATCTTCTTCACTCTCCTATCTACCTGCAACTCCACTTTCAAGGAGCTATGAGTATCATAACATATGCAATAACCAGTTGAATTCAAACAAGTGCCGCATATATGTTTAACATAACTTGCCTACCTTTTATTCCCCTCTCCCTGTTAATAAAACTTATGACACTGTATGCATTATCAACTACTCTTTCAACCTTTCCCACCCCCCTCATTAATCTGTTCACATATACACCCAGGTCCTTCTGCTTCTACACCCTCCTGTTGTCTGGTACCTTTGTTTCTCCTATCGCAATAACTCATACCACACACTTTTCTGCATTAAGTTTCATCTACCACTTCTCCACCAACTTATCGGTGTCCTTTCGAAATTCTACACTGTCCTCCTCATGGTTCCCAATTCGGAGCATGAAACAGATTGTATATGGAGATTATTGAGGGGGAAAGTTACGAAATATTAAAAGTTTCAGAGGGAGCTCTAGGTGGGATAGCACAAACAGTTTAAAGGTGGTTGGGAAGGGGGATGCTCAAGGATTGATGAGAGTGGAAGGAGCCTTGAAGCAATGCAGTGATAGCAGTACGGTAGCAAAGAACTATAAGAATGTTCAACTGTAGAAGCACAATGAGTATCCATGCCATCAGCAATTTGAAATTGTAGGGTACCAGATTAAATCAGAAATGGAGTGGGTAAGTCTCTACTTTAACTCCTCCTTTATATTTTATATTGGAAACAATAATATCATTTCATCGAATATTAATACTGGGATTGTCTTGCCATTGTTTATGGGGAGTTGGATAATGTATTGGTTTATAAAGAACACCTTACCATAAGATGAAGAATGGATTATTCTGATAGTAAGACAAAACTGTCTTCTAAGCCCATAAAATTTATTTACTCCAGTATTAAGATTTGAGGTCACACAACTGACTTTGGAAAAAAAAAATCTATATTATTTATACAGGTATTGAAACGACAGACATTTTGGCTCCAATGTAAAATGACTTTCGCATCTTCACACTTTTTTTGGAAAGTGCAATATAGAAAGTTGAGCGTAATGCTTGATGCACAAATGGTGTGCAATAAAAATATAGCAAGAGTGATTAATCTATTTTTTGTAATGTGACTTGATCAATAATAGCCTGTTGATAATGTAATGACCTCTGACCATTCATTACTGTGGTTATCAACTTTTAATCGCTTGGTTCAAACTCCATCACTGGGGAAGTAACCTATTGGATCCTAATGTGGCCTTATTTACAGTTTTCTTTTAAGTTTTTTCTAAAAGTCAATAACTCTAGGAGTCAGTGTGCAACTGGCCATTGACACCAACATTTGTACTTATTTGTTACCATGTCAATAAAAATCAACAGCAACAGAGCAAGGACTCTCCTGAGAATGACAAACTAAAGACAAGGAATTAAGTTCTGCCTTTTAAAGCCAGCGGCATATACTGACTTGGAAGATTAAGTAGAATGAAATTATTACTGCTCGATGTTAAGCATCACACCTTTGATTCCAACTCCTGGCACAGAAATAAAATCAGCTGTGAAGATAAAAACAATTTTGCATACATCACAACAACTGACAAAGGATTTAATTCTATTTGAGCAGTCCTTCCATATTACCCCGAATTCGAATTGTTCACATCTTACTGCTGGAGGAGAAAGTGAGGTCTGCAGATGCTGCAGATCAGAGCTGAAAATGTGTTGCTGGAAAAGTGCAGCAGGTCAGGCAGCATCCAGGGAACAGGAGAATCGACATTTCGGGCATAAGCCCGATTCCTGAAGAAGGGCTTATGCCCGAAACGTCGATTCTCCTGTTCCCTGGATGCTGCCTGACCTGCTGCACATCTTACTGCTGCCCATTAAATGCTCTACTCTTCAATTGGCAGCAAGACAACACAGCTTAAACATCCACTGGCAATGATATCTTTTTAATTTGATTTCCAGCTGGTCAATAGAGTTCTATGAAATAGCTTCCATTCTCTTGCAGATTCAGCAACACAGCAGAGAAAAACACATCTGTTGCTTCACAGGTACAAAGTAGGCTGGTAATAGTTACAAAAGAAACATGTTAGGTACTGTAGTTACTAATTGCTTTCAGGGAGAAACGTTTAATAAATTGAGCAGAAGTTTGAGTCAGGCACAATTTGTGCAATAACTGGCCACACAAAGGAGCACTGGGAGAAAGTGAGTTCATGGATGTGGAGTAGGACATCTTATTACAGAGCTGGAATGGAGGAGAATAGAGGACCAGAAATCCCTCAGAGACTATGCTCTGAAGAGAATGGAAGCAGATATTAAAGAGAGTCAAAGCAGCAAGCCTGGACCTAAGGAGATGGCAGCTAGATCACAAGTACCCGAATGTCCCCACCAATGTTGCCAACTTCACATTGATTTCACATATCTTCAGCAGACACATCACCAAACACTCTGCAACAGTCAATGATGCCCTGCCCTCTCTCTTGTTGAAAAGAGTTGCTCACAATACAAGTTTTCAGAGTAGAACTAGTTCAATAAAAATACATTGAGGCATGTGGCTCTCTAAGAGTGTCGTTTTACTGAACTCGTTATGCTCCAATGACTCCTATTGTGAGCAACTGTCTCCTGCAAGTGCAAGGGCAGGGTGTACAGACAAACAGAGCCTGTTGTATCCGGGATCATTGACAACAATCAGGATATGAATAGATTTCTGTTTTATCCTTCCATCTCACCTTCATCCTGCTATCAAGTATAATATTCCACAGATACGGGATCCATTATGGATGGTATGAATCAAATCTGTTCTATCAATAATTATGCATTCCTCTTATCATCTGACTGCTGTTAGAGCTGCATTTTTAAAAACTCATTGATGGATTCTGGGCATCGCTGGCTGGCCAGCATTTATTGCCTGTCCCAAGTTGCTCTTGAGAGGATGGAGATGAGCTGCCTTCTTAAATCTTTGCAGACCATGTGCTAAGGTAGACCAACAATGCCCTTTGGGAGGGAATTCCAGGATTTTTACAGTGACAGTGAAGGAACGGTGACATATTTCCAAGTCAGGATGGTGAGTGGCTTGGAGGGGAACTTGCAAGTGGTGGTCTTCCCATGTATCTGCTGCCCTGGTCCTTCTAGATGGAAATGGTCATGGGTTTGGAAGGTGCTGTCTAAGGCGTTTTGGCAAATTTCTGCAGTGCATCTTTTAGATAGGACACATTGCTGCTACTGAGCATTGGTGATGGAGGGAGTGGATGCTTGTGGATGTGGTGTCAATCAAATAGGTTGCTTTGACCTGGATGATGTCAAGCTTCGAATGTTATTAGAGCTGCAACATCCAGGCAAGTGGGGAACATTCCATCACACTCCTGACTTATGCCTTGTAGATGGCAGATTGTTTGCTGACACCCCAGAGCCTATCTCCTATCATTTCCAAAGAAGAATGGAGGAACCTAGCTCCAAGTTGTAGGGTCTACATTCTCTGCTTCCTTTGCTCTCTCTCTCAACCGTGTTGCCAGCCCTGAGACCCTGTCACTGCTTCAACCTTATGCTGAGTAAGGCACAATACAGTTTCTCTGAGGAGGCAACAATGCACCCTGCTAATCCAGCAACTCACTACAGTATCTGTTGGTTAATATCCCCAGGAGGATTAACAAATGCTGGCTTTGCCAGCAACACCCATATCTGAATAATGAATAGAGGAAAAAATAATCAAAGCATTCTTCTTTTCATTTTAGTATTTGACAAATACCAGTTCTTGTACGCTGTGTGCAAACATGCCCTATTGAGTTAGCTGACTGCAAACTGACTTGCTTCACCGATCTCCACAATCATTAGTGCATCTAAAATGCCTGAAATGGATCTATATTAATGTTACATTAAAAATTTCACACATGAACACTTTTTGAAATTGGGAAATGCAAAATTCTCTTGCTGGAACTTAGTTGCCATTTGATCCATTCTGAAGCTACAAGGATTAAGTACCTTTAACCCTTGCTCCACTGTAACAGTTTGGCTTTAGTGTTGCTGGAAGATACTTCTAATATTAGCACATGCTATCATAATGTCCAACTACTTTCTACAAGTACATTATTACACTACTTATTTTGTCTGATGGTTAATAACTAAGATAATCTTGGAAACAATAAATGCCTAACAGACTTAACAATTGAAGAAACACTATAATTCTGTAATTAGCCTATGAAATTCAACCCCGTGTAGTTTTTTTGCCAACCGGAGAAGGCTGTAACAGCAGTCAGATGATAAGAGCAATGCAAAGTTACTGATAAAACAGATTTGATTTATGCCATCCATAATGGATCCAGTATCTGTGGAATATTACTAAGCCTGACTTATATTCATCCTGTAACAACTGCAGTCACATATGACCACTAAATCATTCAAATCAGTGAGAGATGAACACATGCAAGATGATTTGTTGCAGTGCTAAAGCTAAACCTAAGATTACTTTATTTCATTCGCTCACTCTTTCTTTTTATGAACTGCTCCAGTCCATATCTGGCTATCCCACCTGGCTCCAGTTCTTTGTTGTCCTCATTTTCATATGACATGAAGATTTTTTTCCTGTAGTTTTTGACTTTTGTTCAACTTCTTTTCTTCACTTGACCCAGTGAAACGTTTACAACAATTCAGTCATGTAAAACGCCAACTTGCTTTTATTTATAGCACCTTTAACGTAACAAATTGTGCAAAGCTGCTTCACTGGGGCCTTGAACAAAAAACAACCACACAAAGAGATATCTGGCCAAGCTGGTAGGTTTCAAGACATACCTTAAAAGGTAGAGAGAGTGAAAGATCTGTGGTGGGTCATCAGCAGGAAATGTTATGGATTCAGGGCTCGACAACAGAAAGCACAGCTTCGAAACGATAAACTGCTATAAACAATGAATATGCAAGATATCAAAATTATTGGAATGCAATGGTCAGAGGGTTATCTCTTGAGATTTGAAAGCAAGGATGAGACTTTTAAAGTCAAAGTGTTGCATGTACCTATGTGCATCAAAATCATTTCCATACCAAACAACTTTTCCATAAACAGACCTTGCTCCTACGAAAGATGATCTATTGTGGTGTTGCAAAGAACTGGAAGTAACCAGATCTGAAATGGGCAAGTCTCACCTAGGAGCTGGAAGGCAGGTGGGAAAAAGTAACTTGGTCTCAGATGACAGAAAAATAATCTTTACTGAATGATAGATTAAGTTGCTATCGTAAATAGCGATGATAAAACAGAAACAATTGTTTGAACTGGCAAAATTAAGCACAAACTAGAATCATAGCTTGAAGTGGGGGTGCTTTCAGCAATGTTGATCCAACAGGACCAACATTAGTTGCAGCATTTGTGAAAAATTATTATAACATCCTGCTGGGCTGCCGGAAAGGTGGTGAAGTCAATTTCTGATAGTTTGTCCACACTGTGCTTTAAGGCTGTGTCTATCCAAACATCTCTGTGCCTGAAATGTCAGGTTCCCACATTGTAAACATAAACATCTTATAGTTTTTGTCTCTAAAAAGGTATCTTATCTGATGTAATAATGCTTACATAACCCCTTGTAATACTAAAGAAAACTAGGTAGGATGTCATGATATTGAAGAAGCCAACAAACTTTTTTTTTAACAACTAGACTGGTTAACGAGGTTAGATAACATGTAACCCAGGGAGAACTAGCCATTTGGATACAAAATTGGCTCCAAGGTAAGAGACAGAGGGTAATGTTGGAGAGGTGCTTTTAAAAATGGAGGCCTGTGACTAGCGGTGTGCTGAAGGATTGCTGCTGGGTTCACTGCTTTTCATTATTTATATAAATGATTTGGATGTGAATATAGGAGGTATGGTTAGTAAGTTTGCAGTTGACACCAAAATTGCTGATGTAATGGACAGCGAAGGTGGTTACTTCAGAGAACAATGGGACCTTGATCAGATGGGCCAAAGGACCAAGGAGAGGCAGATGGAGTTTAGTCTAGATAAATATGAGGTGCTACATTTTGGAAAGCCTCTACGCTTAATGCTAAGGCCCTGGGGAATGTTGCTGAACAAAGGGACCTTGGAGTGCAGGTTCATAGATTACAACTGGGTAGCACACTTCCACTAGCTTATCAAGCTTCAAGTGATCCCTGGATAGGATGGAGCACCAGGATTTTATATCCTCAGGTCACATGTCACGAGCATGTTTCTTAAAGCTATACTGACTTACTAACCATGAGATGCAATAAAATGAAGGTTACTCTTTTGCCCTCCAAGGTTTGCCATAATGAATCCAGATTGGCTTCACAGCATGTGGGCAGAAAAGAATGACACTAGCTGAGTGAGTGCTGTAGCATCAGCGCAATATATCTGTGGCGGCAGCAGAATGGCTGACTGATGAACCCTCAAAATTGTCAAGACCTGCACCAAGCAGGCCTGTTGGCCTTGATAAAGAGTTATGTAGGGCGTGAACTGAAAGGGAGCAGAGAGATTGGGTTAGAATAACCTGGAGAGGAAGTCTGAAAATGCCATTGCCATCTGAGATTGGCAACCCACCACACAGTCTCACTGTTGGGCACTTTACATATCTGTCATTATGGCACACTTTCCCATTCCAATAGGAAAGTAAATTGGGTCTATATATTCTGACTAGATAATGCCAGTCAGCAAGCAAATTTTATAAGAACTTAAACAAGCATAAAAAAATTTAAATATAATTTTCAATAACCCGATGACTTTGTCCCTGAGAGCATGAGTTTGGAGAATAATACCTTGATTTGGGGCAATCCTGGAGAGTTGGCAAGCTAACTATGGAACAATCAGGTCCCTAAACAAGGTCATTTGAACTGTAAACCAATGTTTAAACATTCAACATTTTTGTTGACACAGAAGTGCCAATATTTTTTGTTTTATATAGATACTCAAAACAGTCAGTTATCAGAGAGAGAAAAGTGTTCAGCCTACTGTATACTCAATGAGAATTGGTTTCCTTTTGAATTAATTAGCTTGTACGCCTCCTGAGAGTAATAGAATTATTCATATGATAAACATCAGTTATAGAAAAATGTAATTTGTTGGCCAGGAATATTTTTTTGTGGCTCCCACTGATGGTGTGATTTGTCAGCAGTGGAATGCTGAATGTAGTAAAGGTGATTGAATATTTACAGGTTCATTCATATTTTGGGAAAATGTAGTATACTCATCATTGCAATTAGCCCTTCTTTCCAATAATTATTTCCAAATTGATCCTCATTATGACACTTTAAAGTTTGTAAATTTTCATAAACCCACAGTGAGAATGGGGAGGTGAAGCTGAGAGCAGGGTGGGTGAGGAGGAAATGGTGGGGAGGTTGGGGACGTGAAGATTAGATTAGATTAGATTAGATTACATTACAGTGTGGAAACAGGCCCTTCGGCCCAACAAGTCCACACCGACCCGCCGGAGCGAAACCCACCCATACCCCTACATTTACCCCTTACCTAACACTACGGGCAATTTAGCATGGCCAATTCACCTGACCCTGCGCATCTTTTGGACTGTGGGAGGAAACCGGAGCACCCGGAGGAAACCCACGCAGACACGGGGAGAACGTGCAAACTCCACACAGTCAGTCGCCTGAGGCGGGAATTGAACCCGGGTCTCAGGCGCTGTGAGGCAGCAGTGCTAACCACTGTGCCACCGTGCCGCCCTTGAAGGGAGACAAAATGTTAAATATTTAGAGATTTCTAAAAACCTACCTTTTCAATGACTTTTTCTGAAACAGAGAGCAAGCCTTGAAGATTGGCCATTTAGCCCATCTTCCAACATTCAGTCACTGAAAGATTTAAGGGTGCCTTGCAGCTGTTAAAACTGGATTGGAGCTCCATGATGGTCAAAGCTGCCTTGGAGCATGCAAACTGAGAATACTAACTCACATCCAGAGTTTTGCAAGCCCTGCTTTAGCCTATCCATTCAGTCTCCTTCAGTGGTGAACTTGCATGTTTAAAACTATATGATCAGTATATTCATCAGTGCAATTAAGCTTGGTCTGCAACAGTACACCAGCCTGTTACATAGTCAAGTGCTAGAAAGCAGGTTCATCTCTAACATTTCCCAAACAGTGGTTCTTCATCTCAACACACATAATGGAGATTAGTGAATGGAGGGGAAACAGCTTTAAACAGCAATGTTGTATGTAGTGCAATAGATATGGCAGCTTACTGCCTCCATTGTCTTGGGTATGGGTTTGAGGACTTGGTTGCTTTACAGTCATAGAATAAAACCATTATTGAGATTAAAGATGGCCACATCTTGAACAAATGTATTGTACTTGGTTGCTGTTATGTAAGACAAGACACATTGATAAGATATTTGTTGTTTTTAAAGACTATTGTTCAACCTGTGAACACAGGCTTTTACCTTACAGGATCCTAAAATTATCTGCATTTTCTCTAGTGAAGTACTTGAGACATTTTCAGGTGGATGGAATCTAATGCAGTCTTCAGCATTAACTCTTTCAAAACCATTAACTTATACAATAGAAGCCTGGAAGGGAGAGCAAGGAAAGGATTCATGCAGCTATTGATAAGATGATAACTAAAGAATACTGCATGTGGGTGCTAACCTTTGAAAAGGCTGGGAGCAATGAATTGAAACTAGAAGAAAAGGATGGAAAAATAAGCTGTGACAAAAGACTCAAGTTGCATCCACTGCATCTTTACATTTATTGATGACAAATCTGTAAAGACTTCCAGCTTTCCTAAAAAGACAAGGCATGTGTCATATAGTTATGTTATTCAAAATGAACTAGAGACTACAATGTTATGTACATGTATACTTAAGTATCCAAGAAACTACAGTCTACATATGCTTTAACTTCTCCAACCACTGCACGCATCTCCAAGGTCGATGGTCAGTAGTGGCTGGAGAAACCGGAAGTGAATGCATCGTTGTGCACAGACCCACTTAACAACTGTGTTCGAGGGAACGTTGTCCACAGCACTCATTACTGCATTACAGTTCATCAAACTAACAATGTGTGATTCATCAGCATACAGTGAGTTCTGGGAAATACAGCTAATGGACCTCGTCAGGAAATATGAAGGTTTTAACAAGCTTGGAATTACAAGATATAATTGGGAGCTAGAAAATTAAACTCAAGCTTTATAATTTACGAACAAACAATCGCTTTTATTAAGCTAACACAGAACTGCCCAACAAATATGATCACAATATAGAAAACAAAATTCAACATAAACTAGATCTCAGTGCTTTAAAATACCAAGGAATAGTTCATATTATGCACGTAATGGGAATAAATAATTGTGAAACTGAACCCAACTGCAGTGCTGTCATTAGTTGGAGCATCTCTTCACCTGGGATTCCCAAGTGTTTGGCTGCTTCATTTATTACAAAATTCATTTCACAGCACCAAAGGGAGTAATGTAAAGGTGGTAGAAGCATGTACCTAGCTTAGACAAAAATAAGCATTGTCCAGTATTGAAACCTTGAGGTTCGCGGTCTCTCTTAACAACTGATTTAGTTTAGTATATACTATCTATTTACAGGCAGCAGGGTTGGAACAGGAAAGCCACATAAAGCCCAAAATGACGTGATGTTTTTATTTAAAAAAAAAAATCACCAGAATCTGGTTGATCACTGATGTAGGAAAAAAACCATTTCCTTTTAACAAATGTGAACAACTCCTTTTTGTGGCACAAAAATATTTCACTGGTGAAAAGTACTCAAAATTATAGCTTATCACATGGCAAGGTTCATGTGAGTACAATTGATGAATGCAAACTACAAGCAGCCCCACGTCTCAATCCCATCATATACTGCTGTGAAACAACCATCTTAATGGTTGCACTACTGGGCCTGTCACCATTAACACCATCTTCAGTTTAAAAGCCAAAACTGACATGCTGATGCAGCTGAATGACATTCTAAAAGATGCAATGACATGAAACACCCATTATCAGAACATGTACATATGACAGCTGTGATACAGTTTGTGTTACAAAGCTACTACATACATTGGTAACTAGACAAACCACTCAAACACATTTCACTTGGTACTTGCAAAGCTCTCTACCAGAGGAAGAGACAGACACAGAGAGAGGCAGAGACGAACAGAAAAGCAAGGAGGCAAATAGACAAGCAAGGAGAGGTAGAGAAACTGGTCAAGAGAGAAAGAGAAAGACATGCACAAGCACAGAGAAGCAGGTGAGTGGTATGGCAAGAGAAAGGTAAGGGGATGGGGGGGTTGGTGGGGAGAAAGAGAAGAGAGAAGTTAAATGAGGTGAGGAAGGGGGGGGGGGGGGGGGGGCGGCAGGAGAGAGAGAGAGAGAGAGAGAGGGGTGTGAGGCAGAGAGGGTTTCCATTATAGTATCTGATCACTAAATTCAAATCAAATCAACTCAATTCTCCTCAACACAGCTGAGAATATTAGTAACACAAAGAAAACCTTCAGTCACGTTGAAGACTTTTCCAAATTTAACTAGGTCACTGAGTTGATGTTAAATTCACTTTAATTTGTGGGAAATGATGTCTCAGTCTTCCAAAATATTCATGTGTTGATGAACAAAATACGCATTATACATACTTTGTTCAAACAGATTACATTTTATCTAATTTACTAGACTCTTCCTTCTCCAACTTTCTCTGGTGAAAGTGACAAAGCATTGTTAGATACTGAACAGAGCTTGGCACTGCCCAATCAGAAAGCCAAGAAGGAATTCAATTTTTTTTCTCTGTCACTGAACCTTACGGCACTCCCTACCACTGTTCTGGCTGCAATGAACCACTTGTTTTATATTAAGGTACTTTAACCATGTTTCTTTTTCCAAGTTTATCTATCCAGGGAAGTACCTGGGAAATGACTTGATGATATTTAATACAATGGCAGTGCAGAGATGTACAGAGAGAAAATACATGCATTTGCACTTGTAATTCCCAAACGGATGCTGAAATTCTACTGCTTCCTATTTTGACTCATGGCTGCCATGTTTTTGCCTAATTCTGATGTTTTATATCTTTAACAAGTTTACCCACCCACTTCAAACAAGCCATGTGAATGATTGTGTCAACATGTCACACACAAAAATTCACCTCAAATGCACTGACATAGGGGTGGCATATTGTACACAGAGAACAGAAAACCCACAATGAGTTTTTGATTTTAGACACACTGTGACAGGTCATTGCTAAGAAGGGCTGCTGGTTTTCTACAGCAGCGAGTTTCTGTAAATCTGTATTAGCCCATTGCAATGTGACATTATAGAGGCAACAATCCAGATTATGCCATCAGATGCCCAAATTCATATAAGGAGAAGATAAAGCAGAAATAGTATGTCAGTTAGTGAGCTTCCCTTAATTCAAGGTTTTTGTTTGCTGTTTTACTGACTAGTTAATTTGCTCTTTCCAGAATCCTCCGAGTGCGTAAATAGGCTACTTGACCCATCAAGTCCACACCAACCCTCTGAAGAGCATCCTACCCAGACCCATCCCCTACTCTATCCATGCAACCCTGCATTTCCCTTGGTGAATGCACCTAACCTACACATCCCTGAACACTACTGGTAATTTGGCTTGGCCAGTTTACCTATCCTGCATATCTTTGGATTGTGGGAGGAAGCTAGAGCACATGGAGGGAATCCATACAAACACAGGAAGAACGTGCAAACTCCACACAGACAGTCGCCCGAGGCTGGAATTAAACTTGGGTCCCTGGAGTTGTGAGGCAGCAGTGCTAACCACTGAACCACCATGCTGCCCCTGATGAATTCTCTATTCATCAGGTAGTGCTTATACTGACAAAAAAAAACCCCAAATATCTGCGGAAGCTGGAAATCTGGAACAAAACCAGAAATTGCTGGCAAATCTCAACAGATCTGGCAGTATCTGTGAACACAAATCAGAGCTTGCATTTCAGGTCCAATGAGCCTTCTTCAGAACTTGCATTTATACTGGACACACTAAGGTATGAAGCACAATTAGTTTATTATAGGCAATTGGTAAGCATACTGTATTATTCAGATCTGTAAGGAGAAATACTGTTACGAACATGATAGAGAATCAGCACATGCTCAAGCAATCATAGGTTATAAATTATTTTCAAAGTTATAATATGATCTATGTAAACAGATTGTTTTTAACACCTATGGCAATAAAATGTATAAATGATTGTGTCTCCTGTTGTTCATCAGATTTGCCTTTGTACCAGCAAACATCACTCAACACAACTCAAGAAGGAAATAGCATTTCTAGTTAGTAGCACATACAAATTAGTGTTTGTTTTTCATTGTGCCCTTTCATCAGATTGCACTGTCCATTCTTTTATATTGAAGTTACCAAAAGGAAATCAATATTTGAAAATCAAAGAAGTTAGAGTCAGTGTGATATTTCCAAAGCACGGATGTGAAGCTGAAATACACTTTCTGCACAAAGAGAAGTCATAAACAATACTGAAAACACAAAATGCTGGAGATCACAGCGGGTCCATAGATGCTGTCTGACCCACTGTGATAGTCAGAGATGTACAGCATGGAAACAGACCCTTCGGTCCAACCTGTCCATGCTGACCAGATATCCCAGCCCAATCTAGTCCCACCTGCCAGCACCCGCCCCATATCCCTCCAAACCTCTCCTATTCACATACCCATCCAAATGCCTTTTAAATGTTGCAATTGTACCAGCCTCGATCACATACTCTGGCAGCTCATTCCATACACGTACCACCCTCTGCATGAAAAAGTTGCCCCTTAGGCCTCTTTTATATCTTTCTCCTCTCACCCTAAACCTATGCCCTCTAGTTCTGGATTCCCCCACCCCAGGGAAAAGACTTTGTCTATTTACCCTATCCATGCCCCTCATAATTTTGTAAACCTCTATAAGGTCACCCCTCAGCCTTCGACACTCCAGGGAAAACAGCCCCAGCCTGTTCAGCCTCTCCCTACAGCTCAAATCCTCCAACCCTGGCAACATCCTTGTAAATCTTTTCTGAACCCTTTCAAGTTTCACAACATCTTTCCATTAGCAAGGAGACCAGAATTGCTTGCAATATTTCAACAGTGGCCTAACCAATGTCCTGTACAGCTGCAACATGACCTCCCAACTCCTGTACTCAGTACTCTGACCAATAAAAGAAAGCATACCAAATGCCACCTTCACTATCCTATCTATCTGCGACTCCACTTTCAAGGAACTATGAACCTGCACTCCAAGGTCTCTTTGTTCAGCAATACTCCCTAGGACCTTACCATTAAGTGTATAAGTCCTGATAAAATTTGCTTTCCCAAAATGCAACATTTCGCATTTATCTGAATTAAACTCCATCTGCCACTTCTCAGCCCATTGGCCCATCTGGTCCAGATCCTGTGGTAATCTGAGGTAACCTTCTTCGCTGTCCACTACACCTTAAATTTTGGTGTCATCTGCAAACTTACTAACTATACCTCTTATGCTCGCATCCAAATCATTTATGTAAATGACAAAAAGTAGAGGACCCAGTACCGATCCTTGTGGCACTCCACTGGTCACAGGCCTCCAGTCTGAAAACAACCCTCCACCACCACCCTCTGTCTTCTACCTTTGAGCCAGTTCTGTATCCAAAAGGCTAGTTCTCCCTGTATTCTGTGGGATTGTATTATAGACCCCCTAATAGTCAGAGGGAAATTGAGAAACAAACTTGTAAGGAGATTAGATTAGATTCGATTACTTACAGTGTGGAAACAGGCCCTTTGGCCCAAGTCCACACTGACCTTCCGAAGAGCAACCCACCCAGACCCATTTCCCTACAATTTACCCCTTCACCTAACACTACGGGCAATTTAGCATGGCCAATTCACCTAACCTGCACATCTTTGGGAGGAAACCCACGCAGACACGGGGAGAATGTGCAAACTCCACACAGACAGTTGCCCAAGGCGGGAATTGAACCCAGGCCTCTGGCGCTGTGAGGCAGCAGTGCTAACCACTGTGCCACCATGCTGCCCTCAGCTATCTGTAAGAATAATAGGGTGGTTATGATTGGGGATTTTAACTTCCCAAACATCGACTGGGACTGCCATAGTGTTAAGGGTTTGGATGAACAGGAATTTGTTAAGTGTGTACAAGGCAATTTTCTGACTCAGTATGTGGATGTACCTACTAGAGAAGGTGCAAAACTTGACCTCCTCTTGGGAAATAAGGCAGGGCAGGTGACTGAGGTGTCAGTGGGGGAGCACTTTGGGGCCAGTGATCATAATTCTATTAGATTTAAAATAATGATGGAAAAGGATAGACCAGATCTAAAAGTTGAAGTTCTAAATTGGAGAAAAGATGGTATTAGGCAAGAACTTTCGAAAGCTGATTGGGGGAAGATGTTCACAGGTAAAGGGATGGCTGGAAAATGGGAAGCCTTCAGAAATGAGACAATGAGAATCCAGAGAAAGTATATTCCTGTCAGGGTGAAAGGAAAGGCTGGTAGGTATAGGGAATGTTGGATGACTAAAGAAATTGAGGGTTTGGTTAAAAAGAAGGAAGCATATATCAGGTATAGACAGGATAGATCGAGTGAATCCTTAGAAGAGTATAAAGGCAGTAGGAGTATACTTAAGAGAGAAATCAGGAGGCCAAAAAGGGGACATGAGATAGCTTTGGCAAATAGAATTAAGGAGAATCCAAAGAGTTTTTACAAATACATAAAGGACAAAAGGGTAACTAGGGAGAGAATAGGGCCCTTCAAAGATCAGCAAGGCGGCCTTTGTGTGGAGCCACACAAAATGGGGAAGATACTGAGTATTTTGCATCCGTATTTACTGTGGAAAAGGATATGGAAGATATAGAATGTAGGGAAATAGATGGTGACATCTTTCAAAATGTCCATATTACAGAGGAGGAAGTGCTGGATGTCTTGAAATGGGTAAAGGCGGATAAATCCCCAGGACCTGATCAGGTGTACCTTAGAACTCTGTGGGAAGCTAGCGAAGTGATTGCTGGGCCTCTTGCTGAGATATTTGTATCATCGATAGTCACAAGTGAGGTGCCAGAAGACTGGAGGTTGGCTTACGTGGTGCCACTGTTTACAAAGGGTGGTATGGACAAGCCAGGGAACTACAGACCAGTGAGCCTGACGTCTGTGTGAGCAAGTTGTTGGAGGGAATCCTGAGGAACAGGATGTGACTCCAGCATCTGGTGTTTCAGTACACTTTCCAACATTTGCAGTAATTTTCTCTCTCACAAACAACACTCCCTCTCTGTTTTAATTTAAGAAATCTTGAATGAAAAGTCATACCATTCTCTATGTTCGCTGTGATAGTATAGTTAATCAAACTAAAGGAGAGTTCGGGTACTTTGAGTAATGTAGAGAGAGAGAATTTAGGTGAGTCAGCGGCCTGGTCAAAACTTCACTGAGTTATGAATCCAGGACCTCAGGTGGAAATGTTCCATCATAGAAGATAGTGAAATTGAATCTAGTAAGAATCTGGAAATAAAAGCTGGTGGAATGACGGCCACTGTCAGTCGTGTTCAAAACCCACCTGGATTTGCTGCGTTACCTGATCTGGTCTGTGTGCGCCTCCATACCCACAGCAATGTGGTTGATTTTTTGACTGCCCACTGAAATAGCCTAGCATACGACCCAGTTCTCGGGCAATTGGGACGGCCTGGCAAGGGATGTCCACTTTGCATGAACAAATTAAAACTGGATCAGTCGGGGTGAATATCAACATTGCTGATG
The DNA here is from genome assembly GCF_004010195.1 of Chiloscyllium plagiosum. Taxonomy (NCBI): domain Eukaryota; kingdom Metazoa; phylum Chordata; class Chondrichthyes; order Orectolobiformes; family Hemiscylliidae; genus Chiloscyllium; species Chiloscyllium plagiosum. The sequence continues at coordinate 19,912,288 of NC_057735.1, forward strand.
TGAAAGCAATACATTCACCTACACGAAGCCTTGTGTTAGCACAGTTCTTTGGTAGACCTTCCAGTAGTTAATTCTGTACAAACTCCAATAGGTAACTGAAAGACACATGTGCGAGCTGGTTACCTCCCTGCTCCTTAGATTAAGCAGTATTATATTGGACAATAAAATTTGAAGACTGACAGAAAATCATTATTAAAGAGTCAAATAATGTGATTTGTTTTATGTTTTATCTTCCTCCTATACCCTCTCTTTCCCTATAACAATCATATTTCAGAGAGGCATAATGGTAACATTACTGGAAAAGTAGGCCAGAGGCAGAGTCTAACCCTTCAGGGGCATGGTTCAAAGCTCATTTTAGCAGCTGGCAGAATTTAAGTTCAATTAATAAATCTGGAATATAAAACTAGTATAATAATATTGAGAACTATCAAACGTTGAGAAACTCATCTGGCTCACAACGTCCTTTCGGGAAGGAAATCTGCCATCTTATCTGACCTACACGTAACACAGCAATGTGGTTGACTCTTAACTGTCTGGTGAAATGGCCTATAGAGCCACTCAGATCACAGACAATTAGAGATAATCAACAAATACCGGCTTTGCCACTAGTGCCCACGTGCTTTGGAAGGTTACAAAAACTCTTCCCTCATTTTATGTGTAATAAGCGACCATTTGTTTTCCTTAAACTTCATCTAGATCTGATTTGCCAAAAATAATTATTGACTTTAGCTATTACAGTTTTGAAAAGAATGAATAGAGATTAACTTGAAAATGTAGAGTATAATTGAAGCTGGATTATTCCAAAACAATGCAAAGCTTATTCCTCATGATGTGCTCTCAAGATCAGATGAGCTTGAATTCTGGTCTACCCATGTACTGAAATTGCAGCTAGTGCATTTTAGGAGAAATAGGGCTGGCATTTATATAGTGTCTTTCACGACATCACTGTATTTTTGAAATGCAGTCACTGTTGTAATATATGGTAAGAAGCTGTGCTGGATCCCACAAACATCTAGGAGATCAAAAAAATGATCGGATGATCTATTTTAATGTTTTTGACGGAGGGATAAATATTAGTCAGGACGCCAAAAGAATATCTTCGCTCTTCAAGTGTCACGGAGTTTTGACCAAGGACAAAGAGAGCAAGGCCTCAGTTTAATGTCTTATCCGAAAGACAGGACTTTAAAATAGAGCAGCACATTCAGAACTGCAATGAAATGTCAGCCTGGACTTTATTTCAACTATCTGCAGTGGGGTTTGATGCTATGACCTTTTGACTGGAAACAAGATTGCTGCTATTTTGCCAGGGCTGACATATTGGAGCAAAAAAGTTGGCTTCCTTGTAGTAATTAAATAGTATCGCACACTGAAATGTCAACATGAAGAATTTTAAGAATCTGCTTCTCTTGCCCTTGCCACTGAGAAATTAATATCCACAGCTTTGGACAACCTATTCTTGACACTTCGACTAGATTTACTTTGGGTATGAAAAGGTATTGTTGGATCTACAAAATTCATCCAGTTTGGTTCTAAGAGATTATTTTTAGCTGTCCTGTGCACTGGTGCATTCAGCAATGCCTGAGAAAACAGCCAATCTGATAAATCAAATGCAGTGAACAGATTAATCTCACACAAATGCCATTCTATTGCCATTCTCTTAGTCCAAGAGAATATGCCCACTTCTACTGTAAATCAAATAATACATGTGACATTATAGTTAGAAAAAGCAATTTGAGAGTTGGTAATAACTTCCTTTTGCACAGGAGTTGGGGGAAATGAAGAGAGGTAGAGAGAGAAAGAGAGCGTGAGAGAGAGCGAGAGTGAGAGAGAGAGAGAGAGTTTGCGAGATATCAGTGCTTTGTCCTATTTAGCATCTTTAGGATCTCTCTCTCTCTCTCTCACAATCTAAAGTTTACAGTTATCTGATTTAGGATTATCTCAAAATGGTGAGGATTATAATCCACTAAATGTTCCACATTGGAAGTTCAGTGCAACATCTTGTTAGATAACTGATCACATTATCTTCACAAGACTCTGTCCCCCAGCAACACCACTGTAATAGCAAGTTTCAACAACTTATTTTATCAATTAGTGATTCCCGTGCCTATGAAGGAGAGAATAATGAACAGCTGAGAGGAAGATAGCGACCTTCGAAGGAAAAGTAAAACGTAAGGAACAGATTGAGCAGTTTACTATAATTCCTTGAATCCAGAAATTAGGTAACCTAAACTGAACTGGACTAGCCGTACAAATACTAAGTCAGAAAAATGCTGAAGGGAGTAATTCACCTCCTGACTCCCCATAGCCTGTCAGGAGTGTAATGGTGTACCTGAACAGTTACCTGGACAGGGGCAACTCCAACAACACTCAAGAAGCTTGATACCATCCAGCACAAAGCAGCTTGCTTGACTGGATTCAAATCCACAGACATTCACTTCCTCCATCACTGATGGACTGTACAAGTAATGTGTACCATCTACAAGATACACTGCAGAAATCCACCAAGGCTCCTTGAGCAGCACTGTACAAACTCATGACCACTGCCATTAGCACAAGGGCAGGAGATAAATGCGAACACCACCACATAACTTTGCAAACATATTGCCACTCTTTTTTGCAAGGTTTATGAAGGATTGTAGCTTTGGTTGAGGTTTGCTCGCTGAGCTGTAGGTTTGATATCCAGACTTTTCATTACCTGGCTAGGTAACATCATCAGTGGCGACCTCCAAGTGAAGCGAAGCTGTTGTCTCCTGCTTTCTATTTATATCTTTCTCCTGGATGGGGTTCCTGGTATATATGGTAAGGTGTTTAGGGTTTCTGGTTGTGTTTGGTCTGCTTGTCGTGGTTTGTTCTTGAGGAATCTGCGCACTGTATTTTTGGGTTCGCTACATAGATGACATCTTTGTCATCACAAAACGAAACAAGATAGAAGAGACATTTAACATCATCAACAACACCCTCTCAGGCATAAGGTTCACCAAGGAGGAAGAAACCGACAACAAACTCACATTCCTGGACATCACAGTCGAAAGAAAGGACAACGGAGAACTACAAACCTGCGTATACAGAAAACCGACAAACCCTGACCAAATACTTAACTACACCAGCAACCATCCCAACACACAAACAAAGCTGCATCAGAACACTATTCCAATGAGCCACCACGCACTGCAGCACAGATGAATTTCAGAAAACAGAGAACCACCTATACAACGTATTCAAGGAGAACGGATACTCAAAAAATACAGTGCGCAGATTCCTCAAGAACAAACCATGACAAGCAGACCAAACACAGCCAGAAACCCTAAACACCTTACCATATATCAAAGAAGTTTCAGAAATGACAGCCAGACTACTAAGACCTCTCGGAATCCTAGTAGGACACAAACCCACCAACACGCTCAAACAAAAACTAACAAACTTAAAAGACCCAGTACAACCCATGGACAAAACCAACGTCATCTACAAAATTCCATGCAAGGACTGCCACAAACACTACATAGGACAAACAGGAAGAAAGTTAGCCACCAGGATACACGAACACCAGCTAGCCACAAAAAGACATGACCTTCTCTCCCTCGTAGCCCTACACACAGATGAAAAAAACCCACCATTTCGACTGGGACAACACATCTATCCTGGGACAGGCTAAGCAAAGACATTCCAGAGAATTCCTAGAGGCCTGGCACTCCAACTACAACACCATAAACAAATACAGATCTAGATGCCATCTATCAACCCCTCAGAAAATGAACAGGAAATGACATCACCACAAACCCCAGGAACCCCCATCCAGGAGAAAGATATAAATAGAAAGCAGGAGACAACAGCTTCGCTTCACTTGGAGGTCACCGCTGATGATATTACCTAGCCAGGTAATGAAATGTCTGGATATCATGTTGCCACTCCTTCATTGTTGCTGGGTCAAAATTCTGGGACCCTCCCTCACAGCATTGCTTGGGTCCCTGCAACAAAAAAAAAGTGGACTGCAGAGGTTCAAGAAAGTACCTCACCACCATCCTCTTAAGAGTAATTGGGGATGTGCAATAAATGCTGGCCCAGCCAGTAAAGCTCATACCTCTTGAATAAAGAAAAGAAACACTCATTTAAAAAAAATACATAAATTGTATATAGTACAGTTGACAATAACAGGATCTCTTTCTATCCACCCCTTCATATATATATATCCTTACAGTATTCATCTTGATGGGCAAAACAGCTAAAACTTTTTCAAGCATGTGATAGATGATGGTATCCTGACTGAGGGAGTAATGAATTGGACTTGGCTGCAGTGCCAAAGGATAGGATTGAACTAGAAGGGCCATGAAACATGAGTTACATGCTCATGGCTGGGGATATTAGGATCTAAATTTAGATAGATTCCATTAGTAGAGGATATTCACAACAATGTATATAGGATATACATGACAACGTGCACATTTGTTACACAGTACAGTAACTAACTTTATAACACAATGGGGAATTCCCTGCACCAGTACATAAAATATTGCAGAATTACAAGGAATTTAGAATGTTAACTCAAGACTAGTTTCATCTAAAGCCGAACAACAAGTGAAGAAATACGTGAACCCAGGATAAACAATATAGTTAGCAATGAATTATAAATGAGGAAGAAATAATTGTGCGAGTCTGCAGTCTGAACTGGATAGTGAACTCGAACAGATGTCAGTGACACTGTAAGGATCTTCTGAAGATGCAAAGTCAAACATCATTTAAATGTTGTAATCACTTTATCCAGGTCAAGACTACTACCTCTACTGCATGGTGAGAGAGAAGCAGTTCCTAATGTTCATGTGATTATATATCATGTATCAAAGATGTTCTAAGCTACTAAATTGTTATGTTACATTAACATTTGACACTATGGTAATAACCCTTGATAGGATTAACTAAAACTCAAAATTAAAGTAAACGCTAGGGGTAGACGACAGAATCAGAGTGATTAAAAATTAGTTTTGGTAATTTCTAAGAAATTAAATACCCCACCACCATTTCCCAGTGAGTGTCCAATTCATCCAACCATGCAACTGTCACTTTCTACAAATGCAATTTGCTAAAGTATCTTAGGCTGCATTCACTTACACTGATCACGTGACATTTCAATACGTTGAACATTCACCACCCATCTCCCAGCGAGTGGTCTCAGTGCCTTCGGATGGACTGCCTCAACTAAGGCAAGGTGCAGTATCTTGGAATACCATGTTGGCTATATGGCTTTCTAGAACAAAACTCTCACCACAAAAGGAGAGTGTCAAAATACTAACATAGCTTTTAAAAGCTGCATTATTAATAGTAACCTTGGAAAAGCAGTAAAAATTCTAAAATAATTAAAATCATGAAAAGTGTGACCATTTTGCATAAATGTTACTGGAATCATTTTGGATTTTGAATTGGGAATCTTCACTGTTGAATGTGATTTGTGACCATTAGATAATGAAGGAGCAATATTCTATTCCTTCTACAAAAGTGAACAGATAAAATTCTGAATGAATCATCAGTTCTATATAATAATAAATCTTCATCATGGTTCTACATATTTATGTCTCAATTAAGTGAGCTTACAGAGATGTTCCAGTGTAGGGCCCTTGGAAAGTTTGCACAACAGTAATAAAAAATTAAGCAAACTCTAACCACATTGCCACTGAAATTTTTAAAGATCAACTCCACCCCTTACTTGGAGGGAACAGTGCCAAATGTTCACAACAGTGCACCGTGTTGAACTGTGAAGAAACCCCGCTCATTAACACCAGCATCTCATCACCAAGGGGATTCCAACCTTCTCTTTTCAACAGCATACACTGATGGAGTTGGCATCACTTTAATCTACTCAGTGCCTTTCACAGAATTTTACTTCACATCTTTCATGATGGAAGGTTTAAAAAAAGAACAAATGCCAGTCCTAAAGATATAATTGTAGCAACCCCATGCTGGCTTACTGCGAGAAAGGAGTACTTCACAGTTAGCCTGAAATTTTTGTGACTACATAAAATCAGCATGTGCCCATACTATAAGCACTAGCAAATGGTTCTAAAATGTGCATAGCACAATTCTCAGATTTAAATTGCACTCTGAAGATGTTGGATTCTGTCAAGGTCCAGTGCTCATTTGGAAAGATGACATGCTTGCTCATTAAACCAACAAAACATACCTACTTTGAGAGTTCCTTTTTCAAATTGTTAACGACTGCACATAACCATTCATTCCACTGCTTCTTCACTCTATCCAATGTTACTTATTGATGTTGAGCTCCTCTTTATATCATGTACAGAAAAGAATGGACTACATACTCTTACTGGGTGCTATGTGATATATAAATTATGAATACACCGTACAATATAAACCAAGCATCCTACTTTCTGCACTGTAGATCAGACAATATTTCCAAGTAGGATAAGCTTTTTCTATTTTGTTGGGAATCCACACTTATTTATCCCATTATTCCAGAATTTTCCTTTATTAATCTATGCTGGGTTCTGTGATTTTTTTTGATGCTGAATCTATTCAGTAAATACTAAGCTTTACACATATATTATAAACATCTCCTCAACAGAACGGTAAAAAAAAATTAGAAACTAACTATCTTTATTATCTAGATTTATAACAAAGTTCTACATTGAAACAATTTTATCTATAACTTGAAAATATTATACCATTGTTTGAGCACTGAATTTCAGCATGAAAATGGAGGTGTGAAAAGAAATTAGCTAAACATATTGGTACAGTGCATAGCTTCTGTACAAAGAATAAAAGTTTCATTAGATGGACCAAATGAAATGTAAATAAGTAGGAATTTTGTAGAGGCACCTTGGATCAGAGCACAAAAGCCCATTTATAAATTAAGCACAAATTCCAGGATTCGTGCAAACTGCTGCACCCGGAACGACCTCAAATTAACTTGAAAAGACGCCAACCGTAACTACACAGAGGAGTTAATTCTAACTACAGATTGTAAAGTCCATTCTCATTCTGTTCTTTCCCAACTACACAACAGTGCAAGAGAGGTTTCAATGACATTAAACTCTCAAAAGACCTACAATCCATCATGAATAATGGAAGAGAGAATTCAGATGTGGCTGTTGGTGGAAGCTACCTTTCAGAACTGCACAGTTTCTGATGTAATACTGCTGTGGGTTATCATTAACCTTTCCCCAGCCTGCAGACACCAACATTCTGTGGATTCACCCTATTACAATACTCATAGGACTAACTTCCTTACTACATTGAGGTAAATATTCTAGGCTTCAAGTCTTTCAGGAAAAGTTTCAGCATTTTGTTTTTCAATAACATAATTAAATCTGTTGGTATGCTGTACACACAAGTAGAGACCTTACTGCAAGGAACTTGAAATAGAAAATTCCATCAAGTAACCGTGAATATTTTATTTGTAAGTATATAAATGTTCTGAAACGTAACCATTTGTAGCCTTTATATTATTTCAGTCAACTAAATGTATTCAAATTGACTTGTCGTGCATTTTGTTGCACCAGAGTAATTGCTCCTGGGCTTGTTTTGAATTTGGAATGGTGACCTACACTCATGCCTCCAAACCTCAATCTTGGCTGTTCTGGGTGGACTATAATGGTCAGACTATGTGCACAATAATCTTACAGAGCATAGATATGGAACAGTGAAATGTACAACTGATTAAAAGTATTTCTAAGTTAATTTCCATTCTGGACTGTCAAGGATCATGACTAAATGATATCCTTTACACCTAATGTTCTTTAAGTCCTCCTCATCATGTTCACGTTACAGTGAAAAGCTTGCCCTTAGCTTCCAGATACATAGAGCATAAATTCTAGTCAAAACAGAGTATTTCCCACCATTTACCTATAACTCACAAGGAAACAACTAATTTCAAATATCAAGACAAGCTAGAAACAATCATGCTGTTACACTTTAAGTAAACTTTGTCTCCTCCCCTGATGTCCTGTTCACAGTTCCAAGCTAACTGCCTACATAGTCATGGAGTCACTGATACCAACCACAATTCTAACTTTATTCGAAATCAGTGCACATTTATCGAAACAGTAGATGAGCAGAGATCTGTAACTCTGCAAACTCCAAATTGAATGCGAGTCCCTTCCTGACTCAGATACTCATTCACTGCTGAATTATTGTAATAGTCCCAGGTTTAACACTGCTCATTTACCTGCAAAGTAATGACAATTTTTTAGGACACATTGCTATGCCCTTGAAGTCTGAGAAGGAAGATGTTCCCATTATATTACAATAATGAATGGCCAGTATTTTAGAAGAGAAAATTATCAGTGCTTTTTAATTGAATTTGCAACAGAATTTTCATTAAGTGGTGAACTGAGATTCTGTACAATCAGCACAGCAGTCAGCTCCTTCAAACCTTTCCTTTCTAATAACTGCCAGAAAAGACAATTTGCCTAATTGTTTCAGTTTTCATGCATTTCATTCATAGGAGACAAGTACATATTGAAGTTCAAATACAAGTCATTTTGCTATAACGCGGGGTGCGTTAATGCAAATTCATTATAACGCTATTAACAAATTGGGGATACAATTTCTAAAACGCAAACACTTAAAGTATGTATTGGTTATAACACAAATCCAGCCCCATTAGTTTAAATAGTGCTGCTTTTATGCAACTTTCTTATAACACCGGATTGCATGAGAACGGAACTACTGCGTTATAGCAGAACTGACAGTATAGTAATAATGTTCTAAGTGGGTTTTATTCAAGCAAACTTCCTTTCAGGTTCTCAAGTACTACAATTCCTGATGAAGCAGGTTATTTTTTTTCCTTTTTCAGTAGAATTCTATAGTGATTCTTCTTTTAAACATTAGTATTCTTCAAATTCTGCAGGACTCAAAAACAAGGAAGCTTTGTCCAATTGGATTTATAATTATTTTCACAATGCATTTTAGGGAATGGACTTAACAATAAAAAAACTCATTAAAATCTTCTGATGCCTGGTGAACTTTTGGTATGAGTGTCAAATTTTGTAATGTTCAAAATGTGTAAATGCTTCAGTTGTTTGGATCAATTAGCAGCTCCAGTGCTGAAAATCAGAACATAATTGCCCTTACCAATTTATATTAACAAGTACCCTCATCTGCCTGTTAGGCAAAGTATTCATAGACCTTTACCCAAACACAAACAGAGTAGTCAAGAATTAATTCAGCTTCTGAATTTTGGTTCTATAGGGATTTGCTTGAATGCTATTCAGTGCCTTCCTACAACCTAGGTGAAATACCATATAAACCACATGGGAGATCAACAGTTCTTATGAGCAAAGATTAAACAGGTTGGGTCTCTTCTCACTGGAGTTTAGAAGAATGAGAGGTAGTCTCGTTGAAACATACAGGATTCTTAAGGTGCTTGACGGGGTAAATGCTGAAAGGACGGTTTCTCTCATGGAAAAGTCGAGGACCAGAGGGCATCAGATCAAAGTAAAGGGGCACTAAATTAACACTCTGATAAAGAGAATTTTTTTTCTCTCAGAAAATTGCCCACAGAACTTCTTACCACAGTGAGCTGTGGGGGCAGAAACTTTGTGTATATTTAAGGCTGGAGTAGATAGATTCTTGATCAGTAGGGGAATTCAAGAGTTACGGTAAAAGGATAGAAAAGTGGACATGTGGAATGTGGGATCATCCATGATCCTATCCAATGGCAGAGCAGGCTTGAGAGGTCTAATGGCCTACGCCTGTTCCTGCTTTTTGTGCCTTATTCTCCCCTCATGCTAAAGAACATTTTTAAAATATAATTTTCAATATAGAAGTATTAGTTGAATATTCACCATAGCAAATAGGCAAATTCAATTTTAAAGCAATTCTACAAAATTGACTCAATGGATACCTATCACTGGGCAAAATAAAGGAAAGAAAACTATACATTTGTGTTTAATTTAAAGATGAAATTAACTGCCGTTAAAGGTTTTTCTTAGGTAAAGCCAGCCAAAGTAATGAAAGGTATGGAAACATTACAAACAAATGATATGCCTTATGACCATGTTAATCCCGTGACCTCTCCCTATTATTAGCTTTGGGAATGTGAGTAGCTTGCCCCTTACTCAGAGTCATACAGCATGGAACTCATCCTTTGGTCCAACTTGTCCATGCCAACCGAGCTTCACAAATTAAACTAGTCCCTTTTGCCTGCATTTGACCCATATCCCTCTAAATCTTTCCTAGTCATATATTTTTCTAAACATTTTTAAATGTACCTACATCTATAAGCCAATCAATATCAGGAAGACATTTTAATTTAGGATTAGGAAACAAAATTTTATTTTGAAGAAAATCACACATTGTTAGTAACAAGTTGTATTGTGCACAGCAGGTTTGCTACTGGACTTAATTAGCCCAACTTCAAGGAGCTAGAATTTAACCACTGAAATGACATCCTAATTTTGGACATTACAGAAGTATAAAAGCAGCCACACACAACAACCAGCTACAAACAAGTTTTGATAATGCCAAAGTACTTTAGTAAATTTTCACACAAATGTGATGTTTTAATTCCAAAAATATCAGGTCGTTATTTAGTCACAGATCACACTTCACAGGATTTTTATAAAACACATTATGACTCAGCTGGATTAATGTGGCAAATTTTGGCACATTTTAAGAGTAATGTTTAGATTTTGGAGTATGCATGTGAGATTTACTAGAATGGCATCAAGCATAATGGACTTGAATTACATGGTTAGACTAGAGATGCTCGGATTGTTTTGTACTGAACATTTTGAAAGATTTTAATACAGTGAATAAGGAGAAATTCCCACTGCCAGGATTAGCAATTCAGGACTCCAGGCTTGAGGACTCAGATTTAAGTTAATGGCCAAAAGAACCAGAATTGAAACAAGTGAGAAGCCTTCTTACAATAAATTGACATGATCTGTAACAGAGTGCTTGAAAGAATGCTGGAAACAGTTCTAATAATAATTTCCAAAATGGAAATGGAATTGGATGCATAGTTGAAAAGGGGAAACTAATTTGCAATGCAAAGTTTACCATGTTACATTACTGACTATACTTCATAAATGTTTCATGGCCTTTAAAGCATTTGGGATATCCTGAAGACATGAAAGACACTTTGTACATGCAAGTTATTTCAGAAGACTAAACAAGACTACTTAAATCATTTTCAGAAATCACAGCAAGGGGTGAGTGATGCAGGACAGTATTTATGAAATATTCCCAAGACTCTAACACAGAAGTGCAATTCTGTACCGGGGGCTTTTTATTGCATAACATTAAGAAAGAATTTGTAGTTATTCCCTGACATACAAAATACTCTATTAGGCAGAGTGGTGTCAAATTTGGCTAAAGAGTTAGGTTATAATAATTACCACATTACTTGGTTTTTTACATGACCTTTAGTATTCAGCTAACTTAATTCTAAATGTTTGTTGTAGTCTTTTCTAATATGGTTTTAATGACATCGAGCTTTTACTGCATCTGACCATCTGAAAGAAGACTGCATGCTTTGCATGATTGGTAGTCTGTGTTTTAGTTCATTCCTGTGGTTTGAGAGAAAGATTTATTTGTGCAAAAATAATAAATTATTTCTATTTCAAGAAGACACAGAGTCAAGAGCTCAATTCAATTAAATTGACCATGTTGTAACAGAATATTAAACTTCGTGGAGCAGATTGAGTTCATTATGCAGTTCCACTGCTGATATCTGGGGCAAGACCAACTCAAGTTTCAAAGTGGAAAGGCATGCCATTTGTTAATTGAATTATTATAATGTAAACAATATGCTCATTCCCATATCGTGAAGTGTAATTAATTCAGTCCAGATTGTTATCAAAAAGCACATTAATATAATCTTCTAACTCGACTAAAAATACATTTTTCCAATGTTTGGGTTATTGATTGTCAAGGTACGTAACACAGTTGGACTAAAAAAAACCTTTTGCTGAAAAGTGCATTAAATCAATGCATACAAATTCCATTTGTGTGTATTTACTGCACTTTGTTTTATTCATTCACAGGATGAGGGCATTACTAGCTAGGCGAGCATTTGTTGCCCATCCCTAATTGCCCAGAGGGCAGTTAAGAGTCAACCGTATTGTTGAGGATCTGCACGTCACATCGGCCACACCAGGTAGGGATGGCAGTTTCCTTCTCTAAAGGGCATTTGTGAAGCGGATGACATTTTCTGACAACTGGCAATGGCTTCTTCATTCCAGATTTTTAATTCCACTATCTGCCATGGCAGGATTTTAACCCGGATCCCAAGGACATTTCCTGGGTCTCTTGGATTAACAGTCCAGCGATAATACCACTAGTCCATCAGCACCATCTTATCTTTCAAGATCACATTATTGTCCAGAACACATTCCAAAGACAATACAAAAACAAAATACTGCAGAAACTGGGTATCTGAAATGAAAACAAAAACACAGGTCAGGCAGCACTGGAGGAGAGAGACAGATGCTGTCTGTGCTGCAGGGTAATTCAGCACTTTTTAAAAGAATTGCATAGCAGAAGTGCCACACTTTACAAGGCTAAAACAAAAATAAGGAGGACAGAAAAAGAACAATAAAAGCAAAATATCATTGACCTGAAATAAAAACCGTGTTAGGGAAACTCAACAAGTCTGGCATTATCTGTGAAAAAAGAAAGAGTTGGTGTTTCTAGCCCAATGGCAGGTCTTTGGAATGAAAGAATAATGTTGAATATAACGTTTTTTAAAGTCTTAAGGGCAATCAAATTTAAACTAATTCATTATTTTGAAAATGATATATAGACCAACATGACAGCCCATTTGCACAAAGCAATGTCTTGCAAACAGCAATAACAAAAATGATCAGTTAGTCTGCTTTTCATGGCAGTGGTTAAAGAATAACTGATGCTAGGACATTCTATCTTGCTCTTGTAAAAACAAAATATTGCATATGCTGGAAAGATGAAACAAACACAAAGAATGCTGGGAAAATATAACAGATGTGTTTGGGACTCAGTGCAATAGATACCATCCGTTCTCCTCGATCCTTACCCTGAGTTGGTCAAAAGTATAAAAATACTGCCATTTTTCAAACACCTTTTAGTTCTGAAAAAGTTATATTAAACTCAAAATATTAACTTTGTTTCTCTCTCTACAGGCCAGACTGACAGACATGCTGCATTTCTCCAGCATTCTCAGTGTTGGATTCCATCTTGCTCTTCGTCATATAGCACCCTTGCATCTTTTTCTAAATTCATCTGAACAAGCACACTTGGCCTGAGTTTAACATCTCAATCAAAAGACAGAAACTTGGAGAAATGCAATGCCTAAAATGGAACATGAACCCTTTTGGCTCTGAAATTGGAGTTCTACTACAAAGCATAGATGACATTTCAGTTACTCAACCCTCACTTTCAGTTCATAATGTCATCTCAGGGTCCAACCAGAAAAAATTCAAATATAAAACTTCAAAACTACTTTCTCCTGAATTACATTTTTTTTCCTTCGGCAACCTGATATTTACAATCAGCTGCTGATTGCCATTGAAATTATTTAGAAATGGAATGCAATTAATTACAGAAGTAACCAAATAGAACTCAAATTTACATTTTTATTAGTATTGTGAAAGTTGGTTCAAAATTACATTCAAAACAAAACAACCGCAGGATTTTTAAAAACGTTTTGTTCTGTTCTTTTAACAAAATTATATTTGATGTAGTGTTTTACCCATTTTAAGTTATTGCACTTATAATTAAACACACTCACCGTCATAAAGGTCTACAATACAGGGCTAGGTAATTACACTGAGGAATCCCTTAAACCATGTCCTGAGACTGAGACAATTGACCTCCAACAATCACAATGATCTTCCCTTGTGTTAAGTGTGACTCCAACCAACAGAGTGATAATGGGATAAACTTGTAAGCAGCATTCTTACATAGCCTGCTATCAGAGATTTTAGGTTATGATGGAATTTTTTTTTTTAGAAAATTTCCTTAGGGGATGAGAGTATTGCTGGCTAGGCCATCCCAAATTGCAATGGAGGAGGTGAAGGTGAGTTTACTTTGTGAATCACTGCATTCCTTGGGATACATGACCAGTCACAGGCAGCTAGGAAGGGAATTTTGAGATTTTGACCCAGTGGCAGTGGGAGCAATATGTTCCAAGTCAGAATGGTGTGAGGACAAGTTGCAGGTGGTAGTGTTCCATGTATCTAATGCCCTTTCCACTCTAGTGGCAGAGGTCGTGGATTTGAAATGTGCTGTCAAGTGAAATTTCATGAGTTACTACAATGCAACTTGTAGATGGTACACATTGCTGCCACTGTGTGTTCATGGTGAAGGGAGTGAAGGCACTTGCGAATATTGCCTGCCACTTCTAAACCAAAGCCTGGATGTCATCAAAGTCTTGCTGCATACGGAACAAGCTGCTTTAGTGTCAGAGGTGTTGCGAATAGTGCTGTGCATTGTGCAATTATCAGGGAACATACCCATTTCTGACCTTATAATGGAGGGAAGGTCAATGAAAAAGCAACTGGCGATGGCTTGGGTGAGGAAACAATCCTGAGGAACTCCTGCAACCATGTCCTGGGACTGAGACAATTGGCCTCCAACAACCACAATTATCTTCACTTGTGTCAAGTATGATTCCAACCAACAGGGTGATAATGGGATAAAGGGACAGTCAGTTTCTTTTTAAATTTCAACTGTGTTATTAGCAAGCTTACTGCTTTTCATCTGTCAGTCCATTTTTGTGAATACTATGGGATTTTATTTCAAGGTCTAAAAAAGGCTCAATTTTCATGGCTTTGCATATTTAAAGAAAAATATAATTAATTTTTCAATTTGAGTTGTAATTACTGATATATTTTGTTTGCACATACATTTAGATTTGCATTAATAAAAAGCAGACTTCGTTTAAAAATACTATTATTGATAAATAAGTTTAGAACATAGAAAAATCAAGTTTAATTTTGATTATCTTGATTACATAAAATGGAAAGACATACTTGCACACTATTTAGTGCTGAAACATAGATTTATGCAGCTGCTGAAAATGTGTTACTGGAAAAGCGCAGCAGGTCAGGCAGCATCCAGGGAACAGGAGAATCGAAGCCCTTCTTCAGGACCTGAAGAAGGGCTTACGCCCGAAATGTCGATTCTCCTGTTCCCTGGATGCTGCCTGACCTGCTGCGCTTTTCCAGCAACACATTTTCAGCTCTGATCTCCAGCATCTGCAGACCTCACTTTCTCCTCATAGATTTATGCAGAGTGAGTAGAAAACTTGAATTTTCTGTCGCATGATCAAAAATTGAGTTTTGGAACAATAAAATAGAAATGCTAGACAATAACTCGAATGGACACTGTTAACTCCTTAGTGAAAATTCTGCACAGCTATCCATTCCCACATGAAGTACCAGTGTTACATCAATGACTAGGAACTGCAGAGAAAAACCATTAGGGGTTCAGATATCACATTTTACTAAGTTTAACATCACATAAAAATCCGCAGAATCAACAAAGTACGACTGTTCATTATCATAGTATTATTCATTTATTTTACCATGACTATTTCTTCCATTCAATGACCTGCTATTGTAATCTCAGAGCGGAGAGTGCAACCTGAAATGCTACCATTTCACTATCAGGCAGTTTCCAAAAACTGATGCGTCAGTATGCTGGCAGACAGCTGGCACACATGAAAGACATTGTCCAGACATGCATGTCCATCCACAACCAAACCCAAGGAGTCTTGCTCCAAGAAAATGAACTTTAAAATTTGAATTAAAAATGCTTCAATATAGTTCAGACAAGGGCCAAAGGTTTCTTGGAATAAGTATGGAGTTCAAAAACAACATTGTCCAACCAGGACTGCTGTATGCAACATTTCTACAATGGCTGACACGATACACATCTGCAAAAATTGTAATAGTAATCTTGGGACTTTGCAGAGAGTTTATTTAAGAACAAACTTCAGAGTCGACATCACTTTGAGTATATAATGGATAGACCTTTTAAGTATTGCTCAATGTGCAACTCAATAATTAAAGACATTGTACATTATCTCACACTTTAGTTTAACTTTAAAAATTGAGTCATAAAGCTGGATTCAGGCCTTCCAGACAGTTAGGAGGAGAAAATTATATTTGGAATAAGGAGCTTAATTTACACCACATTGATGATTGAGAATTGATTCCAATTAAAATACAGAACTTTTAAAAATGAATTGCTCCCCATGGTTTTCCTTGAAGATTTAAGTTTTTTTTTCCAATAGATCTTGTTTCAAGCTAAAAAGCAGACATATGAAGGCTGGGCATCTCCAAAACAATGACACCAACACAGTCTAGATTCAGATAACAGCACACTCACTGAGTATTGATGTCATGAAAGAAATTTAACTAATTGTACACATGATGCTCCAAACAGAGTCAGAAAACCTCGATAAAACACTGCAATAGATTGATTATAAAATTGCGAGAACAACATCTGACTCACAAACAGAAGTGCAAATAAGCACCTACAAATCTAAAGAGTATCTGTGCAACATAAAACAAATTACCTGGCTGGATTCTGTCCTGGTGCGCCAATGTTTGTTAATTTAGTCAGATACAAGCAGGCACTTGTGTAATTTCTTACATAACAAATGCCTACGTTGCTACGTGACCTGAAGAAGGATCTTAAAAATTAGCGGTGCTGTCTCTGGTTCTGTATCAGTAAGCAAGCAAGGTACGTTTAAAATCTTTCAATGTTAAATTTACACCCAGCAAAAAATAAATAGCTGGCTGATTAAGGAACAGCAGCTACAGAACGGTAGGTTAACCTTCAACAGTTCCACACAGCATTATTGTGGTTGGCTTTGCAGGAGCATTTCTGGCCTCTTCTCTCAAATACACAGCAGGGTTCGAGGCCCACAGGAGGACTTGTAGGGACCTGAGAATAGCCAGCCTGATATTACTTCCTTTGTGAAAAGAAAGTCAGTGAGACACACTAGTTAGTTCTGCTTCCATAAATCACAAGAAATTCCAGCATTAAATAAACTCTCCTTTCAGGACATAAACTTCTGAATGAAGAGATCAGCACACGGATAAGCAACTGAAGAAATCATGCCAAACTCATAACATTAAGTCGATTTCTCACCACAAATGCTGCCAGACCTGCTGAGTTTCTCCAGCATTCTCTATTTGTACCACTAACTGGCTAATTCTCAGCTACCTCAAGGTCCATCTCAGCTTCACAATTTGCTGCTACTAGAGAGAGCTAGCCAACGCATCTGCATTGCCCCATGGCAGCTCTTTAGAGAATTGTTGGAAACGAATCTCTGGTGCTCTTCTTGACAGCTGTCAGTGGTTGGAAAATTATACATGAAGAGCTCTGAGCCAGTGTGTCAGGTGTCATAACTTGAAAGCAGAAGTGGCAAGGTAACCGACAGACCTAGGACCTAAGTTATTTCAGCAGTGGAGCCAGTAGAAATGTACATTAACTGGAGACCTCTATTGGTGATTTTTTAATTTTAACTGTAGCATAATTAGTTTCACTGTAGCAAAAGGTCAAGCAATGCAACACAAAAAGCAGAAAGCTTCCACAAACTATTTTGGTAATGAATTATTTCTTCCTCACAGGTATGCCCTGCGTTAGGAATAGTTTCGCATCCTTTGACTGAGAAAATGTGACAATTTGGATGAAATCCTCAGAAAGGCACTAGTTTGCTGTGGCATTAATGAAAACTGTTGGGAGGTATGCAGTCCAGGTTGGGGTGCAGCAGTAGTTCTGGTGGAGACTGTCTTACTTGATTTCATACTTGGAGTCTGAAGCTAATGTGTAGACGATATAATACATAGGATTTACTCAAATTAGACCAGTACATTGAATCTGGGAGGAACTGCTTCTCTGGTCATACATTTCTAATTCACTTTACAAGTAAACCAAGGGAAGTATATATTTAAATACTTTAAAAGATTCATTCTAATCAAAGTTATCAGAAACATGATTGGGAGATGCCAGATTTTTATCAGAAATGTGGCAAAACAGCATTATTTCAGCAAGACTGAGCATTCTGTATTTAAATGGAACATGAGCTTTTGGAGAAATAAATTGAAGTAAAAATGATTTCATGATAACAATCCTTCCGTTGGATCAAGTTATGTAAAACAGAAGGTGACAGATTCAATTAGCAATCCATGCAGAGTTCGAAATCTCACGCAGGAGGTACCTAGATATTGTAACTGATCTCTGTGTGCTCAAAGTAGGACAGGGGAGTCATTCAAGATTAGAGTGGTGCTGTTAGGCAGCATCTGAGGAGCAGGAAAATAGACGCTTTGGGCAAAAGCCCTTAATTCCTGATGAAGGGCTTTTGCCCGAAACGTTGGATTTCCTGCTCCTCGGATGCTGCCTGACCTGTTGTGCTTTTCCAGCACCACTCTAATCTTGACTCTGATCTCCAGCATCTGCAGTACTCACTTTTGCCCAGGGGAATCATTCAGCCAGGCTTCTTACATTCAATCAACACCCTGATAGAATGGGCATGTAATTGTGAATAGAGAGAGAGAGAGAGAGACATCATCTTGGGTTTGGATATGATACTTTCATCGTCAGCTAGTCTGCTGACACTTATTGTCCAGGGTGATGCATGACTATGGGCACTTGCATCCAATAGAAGAGGGTTGAACTGTCAATAGAACCATAATCCAGCCAGTGTCACCACTTACAGTTGGTAGAGTGCAAGAAAAGGGAGAAAATGAAAAGCAGCACTTTTCTGTTGGAGGTTCCGGTCAAATACCAACTTATATCTGAAACGGAGTCACTATTGGATCCGTAAGGCAGATAGGGAATATCACTCGCATAATATATGCGTGAAACAAGATTTTCAAACATCAACATATTGTGCATGTGCACATAATACTGGTTGTAATTCGAGGAAAAAATGACTTTGAAAGGAAGTTTTCATTTTATTTCAAACATGTGAACAGATGATGAAGTGGTTTGAAAGCCATTATGTATAGGACTTCCTACCAGGGTAAAAGGCTATACTTGTAAAATTCTAAACCTGTACAAAACTTCTCAACAGACCCGATAATCCTTGCAAATATCATAACAGATTTATAGTACATCAATGCTATCAAGTTTATATCAACCAAGACTCTTTATGGTGATAGATTTCACAACGGGATATCAAAATGCATTTATAGTGGATACTATTGGCAATTACTGCACCCTTTAAAATTATTAACAGCTTTGTGCAAATTGACTGGAAATGGAAGAGAAATCTAGTGAGAATAGCTATTATGGCCTGGTCACAAGGGAAGGCTTTTTTTTAAACAAAGACAAAAAGCATCACAATGTGATTTTCTTAAACAAAATAACTGGCACAATGAGATAACACTGGAAACACAGGAGGACAGACCAAACAGTAAGTCACTTTTCTCCATTCAGAACCTGATGGATCGGTATATATTTCAACATTCTTCTATTCTTATTCCAAGAATTGGAGTTATTTTTTTAAAAAACTCTATAGCGTCTGGCAAACCTAGATTAGGAACTTAAGGAGAAAGGGTATTGTACTGGAATGTCATAATTCAAAATCCTGTTGAGGGAGATATCTGTATTATTAATGGGCTTTCATTTTTTTCTAAGAAAAAAGAAATCTAAGTGAAGGCTATAATATCACCAAGACTGAAACGGGTGGGGTAAGAAGAGGGAAACAGCATACAGTGCTACTGGCTAATGCAAAACCGGAATTTGGAACACTGTTGTAAAGAACAAAAGGCATGACCACCACATGATTAGTGAACTGTAGATGAATATAATTCATTCAATCCCTTTTCATGTGTAATAATTCAAGTTAAAGCAATCCAAAATGAACCTTTGTTTTAACAGGCTGCAGATTTTTTTTTAAAAACAAGTTACAACTTTCTATCAACTCAGTTCAAATTGCTGACACCTTACTCTGAGACCCTTTGTTAGATTAGATTAGATTACTTAGTGTGGAAACAGGCCCTTCGGCCCAACAAGTCCACACCGACCCGCCAAAGCGTAACCCACCCAGACCCATTCTCCTACATTTACCCCTTCACCTAACACTACGGGCAATTTAGCATGGCCAATTCACCTAACCCCTGCACATTTTTGGATTGTGGGAGGAAACCGGAGCACCCGGAGGAAACCCACGCAGACATGGGGAGAATGTGCAAACTCCACACAGAGAGTCGCCTGAGGCGGGAATTGAACCCGGGTCTCTGGCGCTGTGAGGCAGCAGTGCTAACCACTGTGCCACCGTGCCGCCCAGACTCCCTACAAATCCCTTTAAGATGTATTTGGATAGGATCACTCTTGATTCTTCCAAATTCCAGGAAATACAGTCCCAGTCTGTTCAATATTTTCTCATAAGAAAATCCCCTGATTTGTCTGGTGAACCTGAGACATATTTCCTTTAAAGCAAATACATTCTTTCTTGGGAAAGGAGACCTAACCTTCCTTACTGCTTAGTCAGGCTTCACTTGCAGGACGTTAGCTTGTCAATCGTGAATAAAGTAGAAACAGCCAAAGGAAACTCTCTGCTGTACCTTGCTTTTCACCATAAAAGATCACAGCTTTACTGCTGTAGCATGTTAAACAAAATATAAGTGTGTATGACGCACATAATATACAAGTATGGAAATATTGCAGATGTGCACTTGCTTTGAGAGAAATTTTCTGAACTGAACATTTCTAATTAAAAAGAATAATGATTAGACTTCCAAATACATTTTTTTTTTAAGTGAACATCAACATACAGTCGATTCTGCTCTAATGCAGTAGTCCCGTTCTTGTGCAACCCCATGTCATAAGAAAATCACATAATAGCAGCACCATTTAACCCAATGGAGCCAGAATCACTTTGTAACCAATACACGCTTAAAAGGTTTGTGCTTCAGAAACAGTGTCCCCAATTCGTCAATTGTGTTACAGTGAATTTGCATTAACAAAAGACACATTATAGCAGAACCAGCTGTATTTATTCAGGTCATTTTATTCTCATTTCTCTTTGCATTTTGTTCTGTTGTCATGCTTAAATATTAAAATGAAAGCACATCTTGTCATAGATTTTGTGAACAAATTAGAAGTGCAGGCTTAATGAGCTAAATGGTTAGTTTCTCCCCAAGATTGTACAACTCTTTATCCTGATAAAAAAAAATTTCCAGGCCTTCGTCCAGTTTTCATGATTGCTCATCATTTCACAACACTTTATTGATACAATAAAGCCACAGCAAGAAACTGTGGCTGCTGAGGTGTAGGATGTAGAATAAAAACTGAGCAATATGGCATTTATTCCATTGTGGGTAAATAGAATAACTTCAGAAGAATAACACCAGTTCAGCGGTCAGATAAATTGTTTTGGCATCAAGTTTACTAAAGGGCAGACTCCCTTAGATGAAGTCAATTCTAGAAATTCAAGTCATTGACATTTTTCCAAAATGAGCAGATGTATGCATTATTCTTGCTCAAACGTAGCACAATAATAGCACAAGACAAGGCGACACGATGGCTTAATGGTTCACACTGCTGCCTCACAGCGCCAGGGACCCAGGTTCGATTCCAGCTTCGGACGACTGTCTGTGTGGAGTTTGCACATTTTCCCAGTGTCTGCGTGGGTTTCCTCCCACAATCCAAAGATGGGCAAGTTAGGCGAATTGGCCATACTAAATTGCCCATATTGTTCAGGGATATGTAGGTTAGATATGTTACTCAGGTGAAATGTAGAATAATGGGGTAGAGGAATGGATCTGGGCGGGATACTCTTCGGAGGGTCTGTGTGAATTTGTTGGGCCAAATGGCCTGTTTCCCCACTGTAGGGATTCTATGAAAAGGTGATTAAAAATGTAAATGTAAAAAGTGCTAAGTCAGTATCAACCTACTTCAAGTGCTTTGTTACAACCCTGGTACTGTAGTTAGATGGAACAGTAAGAGCATTAAGCTTTTTGCGGTTGGAGTGATGCAAGGCAAAGGGAGGCTAGTTTGCAGGATATAAGCAGATCAGTCCATTTCATTGACATCAGTGATTATAAAGCTGACACATTACATGGGATCCCCATGCTCTCCATGTCATTTTATGGTATCAGTTTTTTTTTCCCCTGATAAGCTAGAGTTCAATGCTGGAGCCCCGAATTTAGGAAACTATGAGAACCAAAAAAAACATAAACTAATTAGGTGACAAATATATACAATTTCACTTAGTCTTGTACTAAAAGCTTGCTCCAGTGGGTACATGAGACATTCACAGTTTTCCTCCCTACACTCATTTCTATCAAGGGCTTCAAATATAAACACAGGGCTGAGTGAAAGCTGTGAAGACCTGAGGGAGGAACTCTTGACAAGATAGTTGCCTTCCAAGAAATATTAGCAACCACTGACAACCATTATGAGTACTAGGCTGCACTAAGTGCACTCCCTTGTGTAAAGAGACCAGTGTGAACACGATGAGAAGAAATGTTTTCGGCCAGCAATTGGTTGGAATTTCACCTGAGCAAGTGAAATGAACAAGTTGATGTTTTGTGCCTCAGTTCATGAAAAGAAGTGAGATGACGGCATGATTCACACTTCCTTTGGGCAGCTCGCTGAACTGAATAGTGGGGATGGAATGGAATGCATATTAGCAATTACTGACACCATTTAAAGGCAGCTCGCGCTGCGAGAGTCAGATTTTGACTGCAGATAATTCTGTTGGCAATTAAGCATAATTGGGTGATTCCTCAGATGCACATATTAGAGGTCTCCGTGTAGGCGGTCAATAGGAGGGAAGTTCTGTTTTTCCAGAGGACTACTTAAGTTCCAGGCATGTAGACTGGCACAACTGACTGAATATGACATGGCAAAACAATTACTGTAATGTTTTCGCAATCCAAGCAAAAAAGTTAAATAACCTAAGCAGAACTTTTGAGGTAAGATTCCTGTCGTGCTCTTGCTGAGTCATCACCAACAACACTTTCTCACAATACTGACACCGACTATACCTACTGCTGTCCTTATAATTGCTGTCCTCACCTTCCTGAATCTTTGAAATCTTACTTACAAATTCCATACTCTTATACACTTTGTCACAAAGCTAGTCCCTTTTTTTCTAAAAGCTGTTCCTTTTCTTAAGGAACTGTGTCCTTGAGTTTTTTCAGAGGGGAATGGGCAGGATTCCAATCAGTCTGGTTAGTACAGAGATAAAAAGGATTTTGAGAGGCCTTTTGTTATATGCAAACAGATGAGACTTCAGGCCAAAGTGGTCATGTTTTAAAAGTGACCTTTCTAATGAAAGGGGAATGGTCAGCTCTCTTGCTGAGCAGTTTAGTCCAGAACTAATTGGAAGTTCATTAGTGAGCTGTGTGGAAACAAACTCTCTCTCTCTCCTTCTACCCTTCTAACTTCAACCTGTAAGCATCTGTTCCTTTTGTTTCACAGTGTTTTAAAAGACTGTTTATTGGGACTGTTATGTATATTCAGAACAGCATAATTAAGTCTAGTTTGGATAGACTAAGTTCTGTAGGGGTTCTTTATTCTGTTCGTTGTGTTTCATTGTGTAATTTTGTGAATAAATTTTTGTCTGTTTTAAAACCTGGTAGTCAACCTTGCTAACTTACTCCGGGTAATTTTCACTGTATACTTACTGAAACAAATTGCAAAGTTATGGTCTGGGCTGCCTGCTTAACAATGTTTTGAGTGGTCTGACCTAGTCCATAACAATGTTCATGTTTAAAACATCTCATTAAGTTACTACTAATACTCCATTCTTTCCTGCAGAAAAGTAGGTAAAGGTAAAGTGGAGATAAACGTAAAGTCGCCATAATCCCAGAGAATCAGAGAGAGTGTTGTTCTCTTATTGGAGAGATGTTAATACACAATACCTGGCAGCAAACATGAAGAAAGTGACAGTGAGTTTATAGTGAATGCCAATGGAGGTGGTGGCGCTCATGTCGGCATGGGTGTAGCAAAAGGCGGCACAATGGCTCAGTGGTTAGCGTTGCTGCCTCACAGCACCAAGGTCCCAGGTTCGATTCCAGCCTTGGGTGACTGTGTGGAGTTTGCACATTCTCCCCGTGTCTGCGTGGGTTTCCTCCGGGTGCTCCGGTTTCCTCCCACAGTCCAAAGATGTGCGGGTCAGGTGAATTGGCCATGCTAAATTGCCCATAGCGTTAGGTGCATTAGTTGGAGGGAAATGGGTCTGGGTGGGTTACTCTTCGGAGGGCGGTGTGGACTGGTTGGGCTGAAGGGCCTGTTTCCACACTGTAGGGAATCTAATATTCCACAGGATTTCCTCCATATCTGTTTTACCTTCTGCTTTTCACTACAGTCTCTCACCTTCTACAAGTACCAAATTTAGGTGCATTTCAGTAGCCATTTATATTTGCACAGCCTTGCCACTAACTCATCCTCATTGATGTCCTGTTTTTGGAAGAATGATCTACTCTATTTAATTTCTAGATCAGTAAACCTTGTTCCGCAGTCACGATGTGGAGGTGTTGGTGCTGGACTGGGGTGGACAAAGTTAGAAGTCAGACGACACCAGGTTATAGACCAACAGGTTTATTTGAAAGCACAAGCTTTCAGAGCACTGCTCCTTCATCAGGTGACTTCATGTTGTTCTGCAGTATTTTATTAGTCTACTCTCAATAATTCCTTCATTAATGTCTCTAATGTTAGGTCTCTCACGAGACATATAACAATTGCTGTTATTATCTCTGATAAATGTGCAGAGTTAGCAGTCACAAGGATCACAGTGAAATCATTTCCAAATAATCTATACATCAAGAAGATCAGTACATCAATCACTTACTTGTCGCTCTGACATGACGTATAGGTACTGTTGATCTGTAGAGAAGCCCATGTCCCTCAGAATCATTCTTCTGTCCAGCATGACATTGATAGTCTCATAATGAGCCCCATCACTGGGTGGACCATCGACACGTATCTGTTCAAGAAAAAGCAAGAAACTTTCATCAGGATGCGCACACACCATCATAACCAAAAGATACCCTGAGATGGTTACAGTGTTTCTTATTAACAATAAAAATCTGAAAAGACCTTTTAAAATATTGTTTTCAAAGTTACACATCTACTTATAGCTTCAAATGTCTAACTCTAACCCGATCAAACTTATAGCCCAATTTGGGGCATCTTCCTCTCTGCAAATGCTCTGATTACTTTCAGTTTGCATCCTTCACCACTCCTGAGGTTGGTAGCACTCTCTTTCTCCCTTACAGAAATCAAACATAACTAGGCCAAATTAACCAATAATTAGCTCAAATCATCATTTCAGTTTTGATACTTGACATGGTTGCTGAGGACTTACTTCACCACATGGAGCATATCAATCAAGTGAGGTCAAGTCAACTTTCATGTGGTCACACAATCATGCTATGGAATTAGATTCTTAGTCATTTTGCTCTTTTCTAGCATAAAATTTTGAATTCAGTTGTTCAAAGATTAAACATAGGTCAAATGAAGAATTTCTCCACTCTATAAAGCTGAGAAAAACTTCCCATGACATATCTACACAGAAATCATTGGGGATCAATTCCCAGGTCATGAAGGGCTGTGGAAGCAGGAAGGGGAGTAGCACCATCCCACAGGTCAAACAGACACAGCAGTTCTCCTTCTGTGCTGTAACCATTTGATGAATCATCCCATGATCATTTCACTGAAATGATGACCTGGATCATCAACTTAAAGACAAAAACAAAACTGGATTTCAACTCATTTTGTTCAAATTAACAAGAACAAAATAATTAGCAACGTTTTGGAAATGATTCGAACATCACAAGTAATCAAATTTTAATAAGGAATCTTATTGTTTGTCGGACTTTAAATTTCAATGATCTAATCTAATATTGGCATATGAGAAGAGATTAATAAAGTGAAGTGCAGCTAGAATTCAATATGCCCCTCCAGTGGGCATGGGCTGGCAGGTTGACGGGGTGAGGGTTCTAACATGATGTAGAATGATGAGTTGCTTGTTGCCTTCCTGCATCCTCTGATATGTCACCAACAATGAATACGATGACGTGTAGCCTGATCCCCCACCTTAAATCAAATTAGACCTTTAAATGGCCGATTAATGGCCTCTTCCCAGTGCCAGTAAAGACAGAGCTTTTAATGAGATCATTGCAGTCCTGCAGTGGACACCACTCCCAGTGGTGATGTTGGATGAATAGTTGCTAGTCATCTGCATACTTGGCAGCTCTTAGAAGTGGAATATCCTCCATCATGGGGGTGGAAGAGATGACTTCAAGTAAGCAATTAATTGCTTGAATGAAAATAGAATTGCGGCTTCCCTAGAAGGGAAAAAGAGGTTCATCCTAAACCTTTCAGTTAGAGGGTGGCAATGACATCCTGACTAATTTGAGAGAGACAGACAAAGATGAATACAGGCAAGGTGCCAATACAAATTGAGCAAGTGAAAGCACGAGTGCAAAAAAGTATGAGAGAGAAAGGATCCCTACAAATACAGATACAAAAGTGAGACCTGAAGAGAGGGAGGAACAGCCAAGAAAGACAAGGGTGAAAAAGTAGTGGAAGGAAGAGGAGAGAGGCTGCTGGGTAAGGGTTGAATCTGCGTGATGTGAAGAGGTAGGGGCTGGAACTGTGACAGAAAACAAAATCACCTTCTTACCACTAAGTTGACAATTAAGCTCCTAAATTCTTTATTTGCTTGGTTTTTAGCTTGTGTCACATTCTTCTGAATTCACACAAGTGGAAACTGTTTAATAGTGCTCTAAATTCTATAAATGACCTAACATGGCCATTCTGTCAGACACTATTTCCTTTATTTTGATTATTGCAAACAATACATTAAATCAGAATTGTTGTGATCCAGATTAAAATGCAATACTATTAACTGGAGAAATATTAAATACATTAATTCCAGCAGTTCCACAAAAGCATTTAATCAATTTTGCAATTATTCGCAGTTTTGATTAGCAGAATTTTATTCCCCTCACAATGTATGTTACAGAGGATACAAAATGTAACCAGGGATCGTTGTACATGAGAATCAAATCAAACATTATATGCGGAAAGTGTTCTTCAACCATTGTTCAATAGGAAGCTAATTTGATGTGTCTTTAAATATGAATTTACAGACAAAGAGATAGAATTGTCTGTAATGAATATAACAGACAATTCTATCTCTTTGTCTGTAAGTACCATATTTACCAGACTGTTTGATCTATAATCACTCAATTGTATTTACCGAATAGTTTCCATGAAGACAAGATGTGTCTACCCAAAATTGAGATTGAAGCTTTCATTATGTATTGCTCACTTCTTTCAATGTATCAACTTACTGTATGCTGAAAGTATTAGTTTTATTATTCCTAATGACAGGAGGGAATGGACGTTTACTGAATGTATAAAAATAAAGATTGCATCCAGATAATACAGAGCACTGACTTTACACAGAATATCACAAACATGCACATAGACTATGAGGTTGTGCGAGTAACGATTATGCCCTAGGCATATAGGGCTCATTACTGTAGTACTAATTCAATAACCTGAATAAACCATGTACAGCTTTTTGACAGGAAATACATTTAAGGTACCCTGATGTGAGTTAACATTTCTTTGCATGACATGCTCCATTCATTAAGTATTAATGATTGCCTCCATAAAATCAAAAGAATCAAAGTGTATTATTGTACAAGATTTCTTCCAAGAGGTATGATCAATGACAACTATGAATTTATATGTGTACTATGCTGTGGAATTGATCACAAGATCAATCAAGGCACTAGTTGGTCTTTCAACCATGTGCCTCATCTGCAATGGATCATGCGTAGTTCGTTATAGCTAAATGTTTCTGTATTAATAAATACATTTCCCTCTGACTGTCTGCACAATAAAAAGTTTTACCAAGTTTATGATGCTAAACCAATAGAGTATTGCAATATATTTGTAGTCAATTCAAGTTTGCAACATTTTCCAAGTAGTCACATATCAAACTGTCATTATTGATAGATAAAATGATCATTTCTCCAAAATATTATGTTAAACATTAAATACGGTTTTCTTGCATACTAATTATGCAATCTAAATCAGATATTTCATCTTGTCAAGTAATTATTTCTTAGTCTCATGTCAAGTTTAGTTGAACAAATGAATAATCCCTTGGAATTCATGAATAATCACGGAGACTAAACATTTCTTCTCCTACTTTTCAATCAAACCAGCTGTAGAACTCAACTTTTCTTTGTGACTATATCCTCAAAAACATTCTAGCAATACGCATGAACATTACAATTCTGTTGTGTAATAAGAAGCTTAAGGATATGGCAAATTAAGATTATATGTTAATCCTCAGAAACTATTCACATGTAGACTTTCTATATTGTAACATTTCCTATCTCTTTTCTCAATACAACATTGAGTGAAGAACGAAATGTGAAGTGACTGTTTCATTTGTGTTTTCCATTCATACACACCCAGGGTTGATTTATCCAACAGCCTGACAGGAGAATCAACTAAACAGGAAGATAGAGTTGCAGCCATTCATGGCAAATAGTAAATTGAGTTTTTGGCACAACAAAGTGGATCTTAAATTAAATTGGAAAATACCAGTACAAATGTATTAACCTACAAATACATGTCACACCTAAATGGTTAAGAGTGACAGGTGTAATTTTCAAAGGCTATTGTATGTTTAAGGTTTTGAAAGCAATCAGGACTGGTTTGCATAGGATGTCGACGTCACAGGAAAGGTTGGAATTTATTATCTATTCCTGATTCTTCTTAAAACGATTGGCTTTCTAGGCATTTCAGGAAACAGTTAAGACAGTAAGCGCAGGGCTGTGGGTCTAGAATCACACATAGGCCACACCAGGTTAGGATGGAAGATTTCCTTCCCAGAAGACATTAATGAACCGAACTGCTACTGGGGTAAGTAATTTCATATGCTTGGGGGTCAAGAAAATAAAAATAATAAAGGCCATGGTTATCTATGATCAAGGTAGCTCTGTATTCAGTAACTATTAAACCTGGAGTCAGAAGATCAAGAGTAATTCCCATATCAGAGTCCTGAACATTATTCTCACTGGCACTTCAATATAATATTGAGGAAGTGTTATGCTGCTTTGGCACTGTTTTACAGATGAATTGTTAAACCCAGGCTGTGCCTGACTGTTTAGAAGGATGCAAAGATCCTATGACAATATTTGAAGGAAAGCAGAGGAATTAGTCCAGTCTCCTCTGCAATATTTATCCATAAATTTACAGCATTCAAAGCAGATTATCTGGTAATTCATCTCAAAGTTAGGAGCATTTTGTGTGCATTAGAAGCACAGGAATAGGAATAGGAATAGACCATTCATCCTGCTCCATTATTCACTTAGCTTGTGACTGACATTTTTCCTCAATGCCATTTTCCCACAAAGTCTCCTGTCTTTTCACATCATTGGTTTTCAGAAATCAATTGACATCTGGCTTGGACATGCTCAATGAATGAGCTTCCACAACCCTTTGGAATAGATTCTAAAAATTCATCACCTGAGTTTAGACATTCCTCCTCATCTTAGTGTTAAATGACCCACCCCCTAAGAAGATATCCTTAGAATGAGACTACCAGGTTATCTACAACTATCCTGTCACACCTGTAAAAGATTTCAAGGTTTCAACAAAGTCACTTTTCATGCATAGAAATTCAAGAGAATACAGACCCAGTTTCCTCAATCTCTCCTAATGAAACAGCCTGCAATCTCTGGGATCAACTGTGACTCTGTACTACACTCCCTCTTCAAGTAAATCCTTCTTTAGATAAGGAGACCAAAATTGTATATTATACTCCTGATGAGGTCTCATCAAGGCAACAAGTCATCTTTACTCAACTGTCCTTGAGAAGAAGGCCTACATACTACGTGGCTTTCTAATTGCTGCTGAACCTATGTTAGCTTTTAGTGACTCATGGAGAAGGACAGACAATTGAACCATAGATTTTTGATTTTAATGTCATGTGTATTTTACAGTAAGAATACAGTAAACTACAGAGAAAAGACAGGCCATTTTGGACTCTCATATTGAGTAACTTCTCACCATTTATAAAAAATAGTTTTTTTTCTATTAATAGTAAGGATATTATTAAATAGCAAAGGGTTCAGAAACAATTTACCAGGAAGTTGATGGGACTGGAGGATTTGAGTTAGAAGGAGAGATAGATTACATTAGATTAGAAGATTAAATTCCCTGCAGTGCTGAAACAGGCCGTTTGGCCCAACAAGTTCACATCGACCCTCCGAAGAGTAACCCACCCAGACCCATTTCCCTCTGACTAATGCACCTAGCACTATGGGCAATTTACCATGGCCAATTCACCTGACCTGCACATCTTTTGACTGTGGGAGGAAACCGGAGCACCCGGAGGAAACCCACACAGACAGGCTGAGACTTTTTTTTCCACTGGAGCTCAGGAGATTGAAGAGATGACCTTATAGGAGGTTTATAAAATTATGTGGGGCATGCATAAGTGAAAAACAATATTCTTTTTCCTTATGGCAAGGGAATTCAAAACTAGGTGGCACATTTTTAAAATGAGAGGAGAAAGATTAAAAAGGGACCCGAAGGACATCTTATTCACACAGAGGCTGGCTCATATGTGGAATGAACCGCCAGAGAAAGTTGTAGATTAGGCACCGTTGCAACATTTAAGACATATTTGGATAGGTATATGAATAGGAAAGGTGTAAAGAGATATGCGAAAGCAGGACTAGTTTAGATTTGGAAACTTGGACAGTCAGCATGGACGAATTGAACGAAAGGGTTTGTTTCCATGCTGTATGACTCTATGTCAGGTACAAGTCCACTAACAATGGCTGGCCAAGCTGCTTGGAGCCCCCTTGTATTCTCTCCATGTACATTTCTATCCTGTCTAGAGTTATCAGCAAATTTGGAAATATTACCTTTGGTCCCCCATTTACTGAAATAATGTACAGCTGTGGACCTAGCACTCACCCTTGCAGTTCCCCATGAGTCGCAACCATCCATCCTGAAGTGATCCATTTATTCTTAACTTCTGCTGTCCACCTACTCCCCAATTCTCAAGTTGTTTTCGTACATTGTCCCCACCCCCATTCCCCCTACACCCCCCCAACACAACACACAATTTCATACACTATTTTATTTACTAGCTCCTTTGTCAGACCATATCCAAAGCTGCCTGAAAATATGCCATATTCACACATTCCCCTTTGTCAGGACCACAAACAAGATTTTCAAACATGTTTCACCCTTTCTAAATTCAAATTGACCCTTCCCAATTTTCCCATCTGTTCTAAATATCCAGTACGCACAACCTTTATGATAAATTCTAACATCTTCTTGACTACTGATATCAAATCACAAATCTGTAGTTCTTAATTCTCCCTATTCCTTCATTTGTAAATTGTAGGGTTCTGTTTACTACTCTGAAGTCCAAAGGAACGTTCCCAGAATCTACAGAATTTTGATAGATAACTATCAATGCATTCACTACTTCTTCCCACTCACTACTTCAACACTCTAGGCTGAAGCCCGTTGGTCCAGTGCATTTATCAGCCTTCATTCCAGTTAACATTTCAAGTACTACCTCTAATTACACTAATTCCTTTTAGTTCCTCATTCTCACAAGTCCTTTGGTCACCTGGTATTTTTGGGAGATTTTATACATCTTGTTCCTTGAAGGCAAACTATAAAACAAGACGGACTAATTCACAAGTAATATATTGGCTTTACAAAATTTGGCACATTAAGGACATAATGACAACACATATGTTGCATTGAATTTTTTTTTTTGTCAGCATTTTTCTTGTGCTCAGAAGCCAGCAGTCTGATCATTGTAAAATTAAGTGCAAACGTAGTTCCAAGAATTCCTAGGAGGTCACATTCAATTCTGCCTAGCAACATATTCCAAGCTTTGCTCAGGATAGTTTAGGGTCACAGAGGAGGAAGTCAAATGTTACAAGCAGCTGGAGAGAGATAGGGAGGTAGAGGTACCCTCCATGTTACGATTACCTCAGTTAGCTATACAGGTGGGAAGGCAGTTGAAATGCACAGGTTCTCTGTGGGGGACTCAGTGAGGAATCAAGAGCTCTTAGAACTCAGCAGCCTTCTGATTCCTAGAACATATTCAAGTCACTACTCTGACTCAGTAGTCGTCCTGAGGAGCTGATAAACTGGGAAAGTCGCATCCAGTCCCAAGAGATGCTCAGTTGATACCATTCACTTCTGTGTCAGGGAAAGCAAAGGGGAGCTCAGAAAAGCACCGCAAGCATTAATATTCCTTCACTCCTCCCCAAAGGACTCAACATACCTCCC
This sequence comes from Chiloscyllium plagiosum, assembly GCF_004010195.1. Taxonomy (NCBI): domain Eukaryota; kingdom Metazoa; phylum Chordata; class Chondrichthyes; order Orectolobiformes; family Hemiscylliidae; genus Chiloscyllium; species Chiloscyllium plagiosum. The sequence continues at coordinate 19,944,538 of NC_057735.1, forward strand.
AGCCTACCCTAAGCATTCCATCACTTACCTGTCAACTTCTTACCCAACGGCCACCCTAACCACACACCTACTTATATTTTTACTTTTTCACAGGAAGCCATGTAAGTGTCTGGCTGTGCTGCTGGACATTTAAAATCACAGAACACTGGAGATGATGGCTGCAAAAGGAGGCATGGTATGTCTATTCTGCACTATGAGAAAATTCAGAGTCAAAGAGGTCAAGAGCACTGAAAAAGGCCCTTCAGCCTGATAAGTCTGCACTGATCAAAAACAAGCACCTACCCATTCTAACAGCTTTTTCTAGCACTTGTGTGCCTTTGTAACACAAATGCACATCTAAATACTTCTTAAATGTTATGAGGCAGAGAGTTCTAGATTTGCACTACACTCTGGGTGAAAGACATTTCCTCATATTCCCTGTAAACCCTTTGTCCCTTACCTTGAATCCATATCCGGGTCATCGATCCTTCCATTAAGGAGATAAGTCCCTACCCTAACTATGTCTCTCAATTTTATACATCTCAATCATGCACCCTCTGAATCTTCCCTGCTCGAAGAAAACAATGCCAGTCAACACTAAACTATTAGATTTCAGGTAAGCTCCACATTTCTGAAGGAGGAACAAGTGAGGACTGCAGTTGCTGGAGATCAGGGTCAAGAGAGTGGTGCTGGAAAAGCACAGCAGGTCAGGCAGCATCAGAGGAGCAGAAGAGTCGATATTTCAGGCATTAGGCAAATTCCTGACGAAGGGCTTATGCCCAAAATGTTGATTCTCCTGCTCCTCAGATGCTGCCTGACCTGCTGCGCTTTTCCAGCACCACACTCCCACATTTCTGAAGGGGCCAGGATCAGAAATGCCAGTTAGAAATTCAGAGCTCAGACTTAACGCAAAAGATAAGAGTGCAGTGGCAGAATATGATCCAGTTTCAAAGTCTAGGGAAGCACTGACCCATGAAAAAAAAGAGGAGGAATCAACCACAATGGGAGTATTTGTTCAGGCAGTCTAAAATAGAAGAGCTCAAGGGGGAGTTTCAGGGCCAACTCAGAAGTGAAAAACTGCAATCCCTTATGAAGTTTAATGAGATTTGATGACCCACTGTGTCATTAACATCTGAAGGAAACTGTTGAGAAATCTGCAGGATCTGTCTTGATTACATTTGCGATTTGATGTGCTCTGTGGGGTATTTGATCCTAGTCCATGACCCGTGTTTACCATATGTTAACTCTGGGTGTTAGAAACAAGTTGTGCAGATAATACAGATTGCCTCACTCTTCTAATGTTCCATAGTAAAATCTTACTATTTGTTCAGTATTATGGAATTATGTGGCTTTATTTTCTTTAAAGTGCTCTGGATCAAACAATGTGTCGACTTTAAAAATAAAAGTAATCGGCCCCTCGACAGACCCTGACATAAATTGTACAGTCTGGCCTGGGACCATGACGATGTAAAATTGATGTTGTTTTTACTTTTGATTGAATCCAAAATGTGTTCTGAGGTTTGTATGGAGATGCACTGAAATTTAAAAATGTGTGAAATAAGATGATATTTTCCAGTCTCCATCATAATATCATCAAAAGATCACCAGCACAGAAAAAGAACAGTTGCCCCAGTGTGTGTGCTGAGGGAGCTATTCAATTCATCCACTCCCCTGCTCTTTCCCCAACACATTGCAGACTTTTCCTCTTCAGGTATTAATCCAGCTTCCTTTTAAAAGTCACGACTGAAACACCCTTTTCAGTTGGTATGCCAAACTATAAGATTTCACCGTGTAAATGTTTTTGTTCTTATGTCATTACAGGTTTTTTTTTTGCCAATTAATGCAACATTTGTGTTCTCAAGTTACCCATCCTTCTGCCACAGAAACACTTTCTCTTTATTCATTCTATCAAAGCCCGTCGTGATCCTGAACATCTCAAACCAATCTCCCCTCAATCTTTCTGCTCTTGACTGTCTCCACATAACTGATGGGCTAAATTTCTGGTACCATTTTAGTTAATCTCCTCCACAGCCTTTACAAGGCTTTCACACTCTTTGTAAACCTATGGTGCAGAAAATTGGCTTCAGCACCCCAGCTGGTGCCAAACCATAGCGTTATAACAGCTTAGCATTGCTTTCTTGCGTCTGGATTCTATGTATCTATTAAGCAAAGGATTCTGTGTGCCTTTTTAACACTGTTCTCAATTTACTCTACCACTTTCAAAGATTTGTGTATATACACCTATAGGCCTCTCTCTCTGTCCCAAAATTTTATAACTACCATTCAGCTCATTACTCAAAATAAGTCAGCTGCAGAACAAACTAGAAAGCTGTTAGAAAATACAGAAACGTACCCTTAAGATGCCTGACCTTTACCTGTAAGCTATTATGATGCTATGCTAAACAGGTTTGGTTTAATGAAACCCCTTAGAAAGAATCATGAGTGTCTTATTCCAATTTTCCCTTCCATTCACAGCAACTGAATGAGTTCCTGGGAGATTGTACAAACTGCATTCACCAACCACATGCCCTTATTTAATTTTGCAGCTATTAATCAACTACAGGTTATTTCTCATCTTTCTGGGGCCCTCCACACCCCGAAAGCTTTGCTGATTTAGACTTTACAGCAAGTTACTCTGACCTAGTTTGAGTTTTACACTGGCTACAATGGGTATTAACAAAGTTCATCCAAGGTCAAGCATTCACAATATCTACAAATCCCTTCCTTCATTATGTACCAGAACAGGACTATAGCTGCTAAGTGTATGTAGGAACAATTTTATGAATTGATAAACATAAATTTTAAATTCATAAGCAGTGGACAAAGTAAAATAATAGAAAACTACAGACCCAGATAGGAAAATTTCCTGATTTGGACAAATATTAGTTACTGCTTTCTCATGGAAGCTAGTTGAAAAATGAAATTGTAAATGCAAGCCTAATAGTAACATCTAAAATCAGACTGTCACAAGGGGCAAGTTTGCATCCAGTGATTATCTGGGGCAAAACTCAAATTTATACTTCATGTCTCGGAACCAATAACAATGACAATGCTCTCTATTTGGGGGTTGGGGTCAAGAGCGTATCTCTTCCTTTATTTGGTGTTTCCCAAGAATATAAATATTAGAAAATAGGAGCCAGCTGATTACTTATGACACTGATTAATCTAATATTCAAGGTAAGATATATTTAGGATATTATTGATAACTGACCAACCTGCCTAATTCATTCAAGCAGCATGGAGAGGTAAACATATTTCTGGGCTGTAATCCTTTTCCAGCTCAAAAAGCATGTTTCTCCAACAAGTAACATATTGCCAGATAGAAATGGGGAGGAAGGGAGGGAAGATCATGTCCCATGTCTGCTTTAACTGGTTAAGTCTCAGTGATGACTGATATTTTGCAAACACCTTGCCTCGGAGTTGTTATACAGGTAGTTCTCCTATAATGCGCGGTTATTAAACGTGATTTGGCTGTAACGCGATTAGCGGATTATAGACTTTTTTTAAAAAATTGTGAACTCCCGTTTGTTGTTACGCGATTCCATACCCTGCTTGAGCTGAACAGCAAAATCCCAGCCTCAGGATCCTCTGTCTGCAAAATGCAAATTCAGTGTGTTCAGCTAAAAGAGGAATGCAATCAGCTCTGTAAGCCTTAAAACTGGGAATTGTAGTCTACATTTAGAAGGAACTTTATTTCAAACAGGGGGAGAATCTTGAGGAGGATTAGACTTCTGCATCGGCATCACGTGATCAGTCAGCTACTGCACTTTCTGCTGAAGAGCTTCATGAAAAGTAAGTGTTGTAGTCAGTGATTTTAGTGATAAAGTGTTAAATTTACTGTACAATGTCATTAAAATTTATGCTTTAAAGATTTACTTACTCTGTGCTCTCATTTGTGTTCGGCTAACTATTATTTTTGCTTTGAGTTTTACTGATAATTTTGGCGGTTCACCCCTACCCTATTTTTCCCCACAGGCCCCATTATTTATAGCGATTTTCTATAACACAGTGTTGCACAGGAATGCAACCAAAGCAGTACAGAAAAACTACCTGTATTTATCATTCTCAGACAGTGTTCTTTTTCTAAAAGCACCTTCTAATTTACTTGAAACATTAAACATGGCAATATTATCTAATTAGGTGCAACAGTACTGTAGGTATACCATGGTTTCAGGATACAGTTCTCACTGCAGAAGAGGGAAACATGTTGCAGTGGAGATAGCTCCAACTGCTCCAAAATTAGTCCTTCCCAACTTTATATGCAAGTTGGAATCAATATTAAAACTTTTGCTGAAGATAGTAGATATATTGTCAGCACTTTTTGTCTTGCACTCATCAGGTCAGATGCTACAATACCAGGGGAACAATTATTTATACTGTGCGTCAAACAGGGGGCTATAATATTGCTAAAAATATAAAAAGATGCTTTCTCATTCGCCTCCAAAAAAAACGTGGTATTTGGCTCCTTCATTTTCTTTGGACGACAATTTAATTGAATTGCGATAACTATGTGTCAAATACTTTTAAAGAGTATGTTGTGATCGAAAAGGATCAAAAGAGGAGAACAGAATCACTCTTCCTCACCTGGGGGAACAGGTTTGGGGAGAAAGTGAGGACTGCAGATGCTGGAGATCAGAGCTGAAAATGTGTTGCTGGAAAAGTGCAGCAGGTCAGGCAGCATTCAGGGAACAGGAGAATCGACGTTTTGGGCATAAGCCCTTCTTCAGGAATGAGGAAAGTTTGTCCAGCAGGCTAAGATAAAAGGTAGGGAGGAGGGACTTGGGGGAGGGGCGTCGGAAACAGGTTTGGGGGCAACATCTGAGATTTTCCCACAGGCAAACAACAGAATCAAATTGTTCCTCCAAAAGCATTTTTCTTTTTAAAAAAAAAATGACTGCAAAATGTTTTCTCAAGTTGTAGGAAATTGGGAAGGCCTAAGAAATCCAGATGTTAACACTTTCATGGAGCAGGACAAAATCGCTTATGATAAACTAAAAACCTTATGTTTAGAAGAAATAAAAGGAGTAGCTAGACGTTCCAAACTGCATTGGAATTCCAACAGGGGGGAACAATTGAGGAAAGCGTGTTTCAGGTAAAGAGGCAGATAGAGAGAGAAAAGCAGCTTGCTTTTGACCAGTGGGTACAGGACTTAAAATTGAGGCCACCTATTAAATTTACACGAGGTAACTCTCCTCAGGTTGTTCAACACCACAATAACGTTTCCAACATGGATATACATATAGAGGAGCAGAGTGTGTCAGGGCCCAAATAGGCAAAACTTTTCTGACAACTGAGAGTTAACACATTGATCCATAACATCAGGCAGAAGGGGTTTGGAAACTTTCACAGATGAGAGAGCGATAGGTGAGAGATAAATAGCTCTGAGATAACTACAGATAAGTCAGACATGCCCCAAGTGATCAATGTTAGTTTCCAAATGGAAAATAAATGGGAAACACTCCAGTGAGTGATGTCAGCACATTGAAAGGAAAATTGCTGTTGCCAATATCCCATAGAAAGTTGGACTGCAAGACCTGTGTCTATAGCGCTCAAGGTGGTCAGAAACTGATCAGGTCAGCTGTCCAGAGTTTATATCCAAAATAATGAAACTATTGACCATTTAAACAGCCAGAGAGAAGTTATTATTCTGAGATACTGGATGTTGACAAACCTTGCTAGTGGGGACAATGTAAGTTTGCCCAAGGCCAAGAACACTGAGGTGTCATGATTAAAGTTTACTTCGAAAGTAATATGTTACAGGCCTGGTAACAGTGATGGTAGTCCAATGCCCGGGAGAGATATTACGTTGGGAAACAGCTTGGCTGGTACCAAAATGTACTCATTAAACAGACAGGGGTAGCCCAGAAAGACCAGCGATCAAGGAGGGTTCAAAAGTTCCATAGGGGCAGTAGATCCCTCAAGGGATGGAGTGGCTCAAGAAGGGTCACTTAAATTAAACCATCAAGAAATGGCAAAGAAAGAGGCTCAAGAAGCCCTATGGGAGCAGTAAACCACATAATGTGTGTGGCTCAATACGGACCACTGGAATGAAACAGGGCTAAAGACAGGTTTAATGTATCAGAACGGGCCAAGATAAACCCTGAAAGAACTAAGAGAACTGGATTTAGGCTAAGAGAAATAAAACTTGCAAAAAAGAGCCAGCGAAGGTGGTTTTGTGAAGGTAAAATGCTGCCTTAAAAATGGATGCAGTGATCACCTGACCCCAGGTTGAGCTAAGCTTCTTAAAACCATCCATACACAAGAATCCATCTCAACTGAAAATTAATATTTTTATCAAATTAGACTGAAATCAACCAACCAGACCTGTCTCTCCTGTTTGATTTACACTTTTGAAAGGTTCAAATATGGGACATTTAAAAACAAAACTCTCCTGCAATTATCCAGATTGAAAACATGGAACTCAAATATTGAATTAGACAAACTCTCTCTATTTCAAGGAGCTTGTTTCAGCAGAAGTGGAAGAGATGGTGGATTTGTGACTGGATAAACTTCTCTCTCAGCCTCTCAGGATGAAAAGTGACTGGTGACCAAGCTAATTAGAAAGGATAATCAGAACACAGAGCTCAAAGGACACCACAAATATTTGATGCTGCCAAGGATTCAGGACATGAACTAAACAATTGTGGTCTCAGGTCAAAACTTTTACACCTCAAGCACACTTGAAAGATTGTAAACTGTCTATTCCTGTAATCCACTCATGCATTGGACACTGTCCCCTTTCAGTTTTTGCACCTGTATGCTTGTATATTTAGCACTGAGTCTCCATTATTTTTTCAAAGTGAGCAGATAATAAAATTATTTTCTCGTTCACATTGTAATTGGGTCCTTATGGTTCTAGTGACCTAGACGGATAGCCTCATGATAAAAAGAACATGAATATTTTTTGTGATCAATCAAGGAGGTTGAAAAGAAGGAAACTGATTCACCTGGTTTTAACACATTCCTGAATCTCAGTATTGTAGATCACTAACTACCCAGCCTAAACCTCAAGCTATCCATGACTTACTCCAGTAACAGCATTCTACACTTAATCTTAACTGAAACGTTCTTTGTAATGATCTTCAGTCATGAATTCTAAACAAACAATTTCCTTATAAAATGGCTCTGCAATATCAATTAGTTGCTTTCAGTGGCCTGGAGGCTCCAATATAAATGTTTTAGCCCATAGTCTGGGCTCTGGCATTATTGCAGTGATGTGCAATCACCAATAATTCAACAGGAACAATATAAAAGTCTCAAAACTGATCTCTCTGCAGAAACAATAAATTTGGTTTAAGCTTGATTCCAAGCAAAGAGGAAAGTTCTACTGTAAAAAAAAACACATAGGCCAAGGAGAATTGATCTGGTCTTTGCAGATTATGGTAGATTTTTTTTTAAAAGATAGATCTGAGCAATCTAACACATATTACAGGCAGGCTGAACTCATCTTTTACCTTCTTTAGCCAGCTTGCAATATTTGCAATAATGTTACTGGGTTTGTGTCATAGTCATCATGATCAATCTATATTAAAAAAAAATTAAATCCATCTGTCTGCCCAATTTCTTCATTAACTGAAGCCAAAAGGGATGCTCTAAACTCAAACATGAATCTTTATTATCTGTCATGTGCCTTACCAAATTGCTAACAAATGCTGCAGATGTTTGTTTTCAGTTGGATCACAAAGTCAAAAACTGCCTCAAATGCATTTTAACCAACACAAAATTCCATTTCTTTCTTTTCATAAACAAATTCATTCTCAGCCTCACAATTTTCAATCTTGTGAACATTAACACATTGTTTTCACTGGAACTTGAATCAAGTTTGTCGACATGCACAGATGATACATCAGAGCAACCTCCACTTTAGATCTTAATACGTTCATGCATTTAGGGGGCACATCTATTCATTTTTCCACATGCCAATTTGAGGTTGGTCCAGCCATTCAGCAGTCAAAAAGTGTGGTGCTGGAAAAGCACAGCCGGTCAGACAGCATCCAAGGAGGAGGGTAATCAACATTTCAAGCGTAAGCTCTTCAGCAGGAATGAGGGGGTGGCCCAAGGGGGCTGAGAGATAAGAGGGAGTGGGTGGGACTGGGGGAAAGGTAGTTGGGAATCCGATAGGTAGATGGAGGTGGGGGCCATGGTGATAGGTCAGAAAGGAGGGTGAAGTGGATAGGTGAGACAGGTAGGACAGTTCAAGAGGGCAGTGCGAAGTTGGAAGGTTGGCTCTGGGAAATGGCGGGGGGGTGGGGAATAGAGAAAATTAAGAAAGTGGTGAAATCTACATTGATCTCATGTGGTTGGAAGATCCCAAGGCCAGAGATGAAGGTGTTTTTCCTCCAGGTGTTGGGTGGCCAGAGTTTGGCGATGGACTAGGCCCATGTCCTTGGCGGAGTGCGAGGGAAGTGTTCGGCCACAGGGCAGTGAGGTTGCTTAATGTGTGTGTCCCAGAGATGTTCTCTGAGATGTTCCACAGGTTGGCATCCGGTCTCCCTAATGTACAGGAGAACACACCGATGTAAAATGTACATGTTACCTACTGTGTCCGTTGGTCTCATTGTGGTCTCCCCTCCATTGAGGAGAGGAGACGCCAACTCGTGGAACATTTCAGAGAACATCTCTGCATTAAACAACCTCACTGCCCTCTGGCTGAACACTTCAATTTTTCCTCCAACTCCGCCAAGGACATACAAGTCCTGGGCCGCCTCCATCGCCAAACTCGCCACCAATGCCTGGAGGAAGAATGCCTCATCTGCCACCTTGGAACCTTTCAAATGGAGGGATCTATGTAGATTTCACCGGTTTCTTCATTTCCTCTCCCCCAGTCTTATCCCAGAGCCAACCTTCCAACTTGGCACCGCCCTCTTGAACTGTCCTACCCATCCATCTTCCTTCCCATCTATCCGCTCCACCCTCCTCTCTGATCTATCACCATCACTCCTCACCTCCATCTATCTTTTGCATTCCCAGCTACCTTCCACCCAGCTCCATCACTGTCCCATTTATCTCTCACCCCCCTTGGGCCACCCCCTCATTCCTGATGAAGAGCTTATTCTCACGACATCAACTCTCCTGCTCCTCGGATGCTGCCTGACTGGCTGTGCTTTTCCAGCACCACGCTTTTCAACTCTGATCTCCAGCATCTGCAGTCCTCACTTTCTCCCAGCCATTCAACAGCCAATTATCAATGCTATTACGCTAGAAATTTGAGAGAGTAAAGGACAATTTCAGTGGAATATCAAGGGGATACCAGTTCTGTCTTAAGACCATAAGAAATAGGAACAGGAATAAGCTATTGAGCCTACTCCACCATTCGACAGGATCATGGCTGATCCAACATTGCTCAACTACCTTCCTGCCCTTTGTATCTCAGGCTTGAACTTACACAAGGACAATGCACTGCCACTGTCCAAACGCCATTCTCCCCTACCCACTCTTTGTGGGGAGGAATTCTAAAGACTCAACTCTTTGAAATTCTTCCTTGTCGGAGTCTTTAATTAGCACCCGTTTATTCAAAGACTGTGCCCTCTGCTCTGAGACTATCCCACGAGCAGAAACATCTCTCAGCCTTTACCCTGTCAAGCCCCTCAAGAATCCTACACATTCCAATGAGATCACCGTTCATTCTTTTAAATTCCAATGTGTAAAGTCCCACCCTTTTCAACTCTTGCTTAAAAAAGGACAATACTTCCATACCAAGCATCCTAGTGAAGCTTCTCCTAACTTCCTCCAATGAAATGATAGCTTTCCCTAAATAAATGGGTGAAAATTGCTCACACTACTTCAGATGTGGTCTCACCAGCACCTTGGACAGTTGCAGTAAGACTTGCCTACTCTTATACTCCAAACCCCATGAAATAAGGACCAACATTTCATTATGTTAATTACCCCGTGTCCTAACTTCATGTTCATGTACAAATACCCCAAATCATTTTGTGCTTCAGCTTTCTCTATTTTTTCTCCATTTATAAAATATTCTGTTCTTTTGTTCTGCCTTCTGAAATTATTTTCCCACATTATGCTACATTTGCCAACTTTTTGCCCACTTGTAAACTGTAAGATTTAAAAATCCTGTTCTATTCAAAGTTTGTGCGAAGATTTGTAGCTCAGGTGCTCGTTGTTGTGGTTCTGTTCGCCGAGCAAGAAATGGACAAATAGTGCAAAGGTTCTGGATGCTACCGACATTCTGGCAATAATACTCACGACGTGTGCTCTGGAACTTGACACCTGCCAAGCCAAGCTGTTTCAGTACCAGTACGACACTGGCATCTACCGACAGTGTGGAACATCACCGACGTATATTCAGCACAAAAACACAGGACAAATACAAACACATCGACCTGGACCCAATATACCAACCATTACAGCGGACAGCTGAAACTGACAACCGGGAGCGGCAGGGACAGACCACTATAAACACCGGAGGAAACATCAAAGAAGCGCTTCGCAGGAGGCTCCCAAGCACTGATGATGTCGCCTAGCCAGGGGACGACACGTTTGCAACAAAAACTTCCAGCTCGGCGAACAGAACCACAACAATCCTGTTGTATTTTTGTCAACCTTAATGTAATGGCTGAACCTAACAATGTAAACAAAGTCCTCATAACCTGTCAGGGTTCAAACCTTCTCATTCCATATCTGGGAGAAGTGATGTGATGGGACAGTTACACTGCAAATGTTGTGGTTTATGCTTGTAAAGTCAAAAAGTGAGCTGCAGATATTGAATGATATCACTCAAGGCTGGCCATGACACAGAGTATTAATAAGCTTGATGCTCTCCAATCACTGTGGACCCCATCTATTAGCAAATTCAAGACAATGTTGAACATCAAAGTACAGCATGCCAAACCATAATGCTAACAGAATAATACCTTGATTTCGTTTCTGACCAAGTCAGTAATGAAAACAGGTGTTTCACGCTTTCAAAGCAATTCAGAGAAGGACCAACGAACACTATAGTGTAATGCCTCAGCTTTGAGCAAAGTCTGGTGGAATATTCGATTATTAAAGGAGGGCACTAAAGAACCCTATGGGAAATCTCACAATGCTATTTAGGACAGCAACTTCAACAGAACTAGTGAACTTTAAACATTACATCAACATTAGGAAAGTTTGAAATTGATAGGAGACAAATTTGGAGTCAATGTCAGAAAGAAATGTTCACTGATTGAGAAGCATCTGAGTAAGGAAGCGAGGACCCGGAGAAACTACTCAACAGTTAAAAATCCAAGTGTTCTTTGTAGTTTCCTTCCAATTATGTTAGTTTGATTGACATACAAAATTTGTCTTTATGGAAAAATATATCTGCAACACAACAGACTTTAGAAATCACAGGGGAAAGAGAGAAACAAAATTAGTGTAAACTGCAACTGCAGAGAACAGAACTCCTTCACTCCATTAGGATATATTTATCCCCAGCACATAGACAGTAGGCTTCACAAAATGACACATTTTGTTCTTTGAGTTCTCTCTGGATGAGCAGTAATTTTTGTTGTGCCATTCAATCTACAGAGACTTTGCCATCAGCTCATTTCACCTGTGACATACAACAGCCTTTGGTGACAACTGTTTCCACCTGGGCTGGTTATGAACTCCAGTCTCCAGAGGAAACAGCCCTTTTTCTCATCTACTCCCACTCTCGTCATTAAATCAGCTATTAGAAGCTTATCACCATGGCAACAATCTTTGAAGTACATCTATTAAATGCCTGGCTTTAATCTAATTAATCCTCCTAGGTCCATGGTGGCATTTTGGCACAAAGTCGATGGATATGACAGACATTCTGTATTCCAGTGAGTCCACACAGAGCTATTAACAGACATGTTCACAGTATATTTCTTCTATATTCATCCTAATAAATACATCTATGGGAATACCAATGAAATTGCACTGCATACAACCAAAATCATCACAGAGTTAGGAAACCAGTGCACATTGTCATCACACTTAAAGGCACAGTAGAGCATTTAGTTTTTTAAAAAAATTAAAACCACTTTAGGAAATCATGGCATATATTTGATGTACTGTCATGTGAGATGGACTGTATTCTGACCTCTCAGGGAATCAACAGATGTAGAGTGGAGAAATGGAGCTATAGCAGATCAGCCATGATCCCATCAAAAGGTACATCATGTTAAGGTGCCACATTTACTACTACATCTCCTACTAATACTCTGAAACTGAGGAATAACTTCACCCAGTGTGGCCACAGCAGATCCTGCCACACATTTTTGATTAGGACAGCTGAGACTGGTGTCATCCAACTGAATGTGCAAATCTTAGCACTCTCTTACGTGGAACTTCAATTAGAATCTGAAGGGGGAGTCGGTACAAATGCTTTGGAATCCAGCTGAAAAGGAACTCATCAGGTAACTGTTGCTGCATTTGTAGTCAGGCTATAAGGAGCAGAAGATTGACCCAGTGGACTCCACAAAAGGCACCCAGTGTGGTTGGAATTCTAGGCAGAAATGAGTGGCTGGATGCCAAAGATCCACCAACAAACCACCATTTGGCTCATCACATCTGTTCTGTGATAGAGTCATACACTCAGAGTCATCCAGCATGGAAACAGACCCTTCAGGCCAACTCATCTGTGCCAACCAGATAACCTAAATTAATCTGCTCCCATTTGCCAGCATTTAGCCCATACCCCTCTAAACCCTTTCTATTCCTATACCCATGCAGATGCCTTTTAAGTATTGTAATCATATCAGCCTTCACAACTTTCTCTGGCAGCTCATTCCATACACACACCACCCTCTGCAGGAAAAGGTTGCCCCTTAGGTCCCTTTTAAATCTTTCCGCTCTAACTTTAAACCTATACCCTCTAGTTTTGGACTCTGCTACTCTGGGGAAAAGACCTTGTTTATTCATCCTACCCATGCCCTCATGATTCTATAAGGTCACCCCACATCCTCTGATGCTTCAGCAAAAATAGCCCCAGCCAATTCAGCGTCTCCCTATAGCTAAAACCCTCCAAGCCTGGCAACATCCTTGAAATCTTCTCTGAGCACTTTCAAGTTTCAAAACAACCTTCCTATAGCAGGAAGGCCAAAACTGACGCATGCAGCATTCCAAAAGCTGCCTAACCAATGTCCTGAACAGTCACAATATGACCTCGCAACTCTTGTACTCAATGCACTAACCAATAAAGGCAAGCATACCAAATGCCTTCTTCACTATCTTACCTACCTTTCAAGGAACAATGGACCTGCACTCAAGGTCTCTTTGTTCAGCAACACTCCTCAGGACCTTACCATTAAGTGTATAAGCCCTGCCCTGATTTGCCTTTCCAAAATGCAGCACCTCACAGTTATCTAAACTAAACTCCATCTGCCACTCGTCAGCCCATTGGAACCTTGATCAGACGGGTGATTGGACTGAGATAACCTTATTTGCTCTCCATTACAGCTCAAATTTGTAGTCATCTGCAAACTTAATAGCCATACCTCCTCTGTCATTCAATAATATGAGTGATTCTACTCCTTTATTTGATCTACAAGGGAGTTGAAGGTTAAACTGTCTAACTCAGCCTTGAATATTTTCAATGACCCAACCTACACTGCTCTTGGGAGAAGAGAATTCCAAAGATTAACAAATCTCAGAAGAAATTCCCCTTAATCATCTTAAATGGGAGACTCATTGTTTTAAAACTCTGCCAGCAGTTCTAGACTCACCTATGAGGGCTAACATCCTCTTTGCATCAATATGTTAACACTCCTCAATTTCAATTCAATCAACTCTCATTCTTGTGATCTCAGCATATGTAGATCTAACCTGCTAAGCCTTTCTACATAAGGCTTCATCCTAGAATCAGCTGAGTGAACCTTCTCTTAACTGTTTTCAACATGGCTCTATTCCTCAAGTGAGGAAACCAAAAATATACACAATATTCTAGGTGTGGCCTCATCACTGCCCTGTACAGTGTAGCAAGACTTCTTACTTTGATACTCTACGCCCTTTGCAATAAAGGCCAACATTCCATTTACCTTCCTAACTATTTGCAGTATCTGCACTCTAACTCTCGATGATTCATATACACGGATGCCCAGACCGTTCTGTGCTGAACCATTCTGTGGCCTCTCTCCATTTCAATATTCCTTTCTATTCTTTCTGCCTGAGAGATAATCTCTTATTTCCCCATACTACACTCCATCTGCTAATTCGTTTTTCACTCATAACATGGGGTCCCACATATCATAACGCGTGACTCTCATACCACACAAATTGCTTTCTTGCCCACCTCTGTATCATCTGCTAAATCAGCTCCATTGTTGGCATACCTTTCAAACTAATTTACAGATCTCAAATTGTTGAGACCCTAGCACTGACCCCTATACAACTCCAGACATTGGAGTTTGCTAACCTGTTAGTATCCCATTTATTCTTGCACTCTGGCTAAGTAACAAGAAACAGTCTCTATCCATGCTAATAGAAAACCAACACCAATGGCCCTCATCTTATGTAGTAACCTTTCATGTGGCATCTTAACCCATTGGCTTTTGGAAATTAAAATACATAGAACAGTTTAGCTCTCCTTCAGCTACACTGCTTGCTCCATCTACAAAGTGCTCTAATAAATTTGTCAAACACAATTTCCCTGTCTCAAAACCACATTTACTCTGCATGATTGCATTATGATTTTCTATATACTTTACTACTGTTGCCTCAGTAATGGATTCTTGCACTTTCCAATGTTAGGATAATTGGTCTATAGAGATTCTAACTTTTTATTTCTCTTCTTTTTGTGTTACATTTGTGTTTTCTAATCAACTGGGACCTTTCCAAAATTTATATATGTTTGGGAGATTACATTTAATATGCCTGCAAACATCTTATTTAAGATTCTTAGATGGAAGCCATCGGTTAAGGAGGATTAGTCCATTACCTTTCCACAATCTGCTTCTTTGAGTGATCATGATTATTTAATGATTTCCCGCTCTTTTATCTTTGATTTTCTACTATTGTGGATGATTTTCATGAGGCCAGATAAAAAAAAATTGTTCAAAGTCTCAATTTTTTTGTTTTCCACTATTAATTCCCCTAATCTCACTCTCTAAGGAATGAATGTTCACTTTTCCTTTAACTATATTTGGAAGCTATTATCAGATTTTTATACATCTTGCTAGTTTCTGCTCAGTTTGTAGTCATTATTTTGCTGATTTCTAAAATGTTCCCAATCTTCTGATCGACCATGAACTTTTGCAATATGTCAGAGTCATGTGACACAGAACACAGACCTATCTATACTAATCCCATTTACCAGCACTTGGCCCTTAGCCTTGAATATTATGACATTTCAAGTGCTCAACCATATGTTTGTTAAAAGATTGTGAGATTTCCCACCGTTATGGTCCTCCCAGGCAGTGCATTCCAGATTCCTACAATCTTCTGAGTGAAAAGAAAATTCCTCTAATCCCTTCTAAACCACCTGCCCTTCACCTTGAAATTATGCTCCCATGTTAATGATCCTACAGCTAAGGAAAACAGCTGCTTCCTATCTACCCTTCCCATGTCCCTCAATCTTGCACAACTAAATCAGGTCCCCGCTCTGCCTTCTCAGCTCTAAAGAAAGTAAGCCAAGCATATTCACCCTCTCTCCCGAGCTAAAATGCTGCCTCACCAGCAACATCCTGGTGAATCTCCTCTGCACTCCCTCCAGTCAATCTCATCCTTCCTACAGTATGATAAGCAGAACTGCTGCACTACTCCAGTTGTGGTCAAATTAATGTTTTGTACAGATCCAACAAAATCTCCCTGGTTTTATAATCTATGTCATGCCTAATAAAGACAAGTGTCTGATATGCCTTCTTAACCACCCTATTAATCTATGCCATCACCTTCAGGGCTCTGTGGATAAGCATCACAAAATTGCTTTGTTCCTCTGAGCTTCCTAGTGTCCTTTCGTTTGAATCCTTCCTTATCTTGTTACATCTTCCATAGTACATCACCTCACACTTTTCAGGGCTAAGTACCATCTGTGTCTCATCTTCCCATCTGACCAACCCAGCTATATCTTCCGGTCACCTAAGACCTCCCTTTGCACTATCAAGCACCCAGCTAATCTTCATGTTATCCACAAACTTACTTATCACTCCTCCCACATTCTCACCTATATCATTTATATGTATCATAAATGATAAGGTACCACCAGACATCAGCTTTCAGTCACACGAACAGCTTTCTACCACCATCCACTGTTTCCTATCACGAAGCCAAGTTTGGAAGCAACTTGCCAAGTGACTCTGGACCCCAAGTGCTTTTAACTTCTTTATTAGTCTCCCATGAGTGATCTTGTCAAATATTTTGCTGAAATCATGCTGCACTACCGTCATCCACACACCTGACCACCTCAAAAAATTCAGTCAAATTGGTAAGGCACAATTTCCCTCTGACAAAGCCTTGCTGACCATCTCTGATCAAGTCTTGTCTCTTTAGATGGAGATTAATTCCCCCCTTCACAATATTCTCTAGTTCTGCCACTGATTTAAGTGTCACTGGTCTTTAATTCCCTGTTTGAAAAGTGAAACCACATTAGCTATCCTCTAGTCCTCTGGCCCCTCCTCTCTGTTTAATTCTTTTCTTTCATAATTTGGAGATGCCGGTGTTGGACCGGGGTGTACAAAGTTGAAAATCACACAACACCAGGTTATAGTCCAATAGGTTTAATTGGAAGCACACTAGTTTTCGGAGCGACGCACTTTCATCACCTGATGGAGTGACGCTCCGAAAGCTAGTGCTCTTCCAAATAAACGTATTGGACTATAACCTGGTTTTATGAGATTTTTAACTCTTTTCTTTCAGTTTGGTACCTTCCTGAATTCCTCTAGTTAGTCACAGATTGCATACCCTTCTCAGACTCTTGCCTGCCAAATGCAATACTTCTTTTGATTAATCATTTTTGGGACATGGGCATTGCTGGCTGGCTGGCCCTTGAGAAGGTGGTGGAGAATAGCTTCTTGAACCACTGCAGTCCACATGCTGACGGTTTACCCACAATGCCCTTTAAGGAGGGAAGTCCAGGATTTTGAACCAATCACAGTGAAGGAACAGTGATAGATTTCCAAGTCAGGATGGTGAGTGGCTGGAGGGTAACTTGCAGGTGATGATGTTCCTATGTCTACTGACCTTATTCTTCGAAATGGAATGTGCTAAGGATCTTTGGTGAATTTGTTCAATTTTATGAAATACCTCCTTATATCTGTCATTATTTTTCTCCCATCTTACCTTTTAACCTATACTTGTAGTCCACTTTAGCTAATTCTGTTGTCATTACCTTCACTTAATTCGAATAGTCTGGTGGCTGATTACCCCATCATCCATTTTGATGGACTGAACTTCCAATGGACTAGAGACCAGTCAATATATCAGGAGCCCAGAGTTGCTGGTCTGCCTCTCAACATTGGTTTCCTGTCCATGGAAGGAAGGTTCAGGAGGTCCATTTGGCAAAACAGACTAGGCCTTTGGTTGGGATCATCAGTCAGCTAGTGACAATACTTGACTGACATTTCCACCCTGATCTGCTTCTGTATCATCTTTCATCAAGTGGGTAGATCCCCTTAAATAAAAAATGTCCATAATGTATATTTAATCATCACTGGCCTTTTTCTCACCAGAACAAACTAATTCAACCTATTGGTAATCAGGCTATAATCAAAAATAGATTACAGATGGCTTTTAATTTAGTGAAAGGAACAAAAATGTTTTAAGCAAATCAAAGTTACTGCAGTGGTATTCCACAAACTCAGAATTGCTAATACATGACACCATAACTGTCCAGAAATTAATGGGCTTGTAGCACAATGAGGCAGTTATTTACAGTAATAGTCTACTTAACATTTTGAGTATTAATAGGCCATGTTTACAAGAAGAAATTAGTCAACATTGTAAAATCTGCTTGGCTAAAAGATTTAGGCTTAATTAACCAGGGTATACATATCGTCCATAACCCTCTGCAAGTGAGTTTTGGACTGAGGTACAAAGCGAGCTCTGTACAGCATCTGAGCAGAGCAAAGGTAAAGCTTCCCGACAAGAATCAAAGGTCTGACAGGTTTATGCTAAGAAAGCGGATATGCCAAAGATACAATATTTGAAATTGCTCCTTGACCCAGAAATGCCCTTAGTATTTACAGTACATCAACGTACTGACAACCTAATGGATTGTAAGGTCAAACTTTGAACGAGTACGAAAGAGATAATCTCCAACAGTGAATGAAGATATTTCATGCATGCAGGAGGAAGAACTTCTCAGTTTAACTGTCTCCAACATGGTAAGAAGCAAACATGTCTAATTCTAGAAAAATAGAAATTCTTAGTTGAACTAATACATGGCCAGGTTTGAGCTTTGAAACCACAAAATACAGTCCCAATTGTTTCTACATAAGGAAACATTTATTCATAAACAAAAGGAACAAGATTAATCCTCGTGACCCCTTGAGCTTGCTGTGCCAGTCAGTAAGATCATATCTAAACTTTATATCAAATCCAATTTCTTATCATTTATCCCTTCAATGATAATGTTTTGAGAACTTACTAACTGACTGAACATCCATTGTTTTCTTACGTAGAGAATTCTAAAAATTCACAATCCTCAGTAAAGAAATCACTCATCTTCAATTTAAATAGGGAACTACTTATCCTGAGTCTAAGGCCCGTGGTTCTAGACTGTTCAATTAGGGAAAAATAACAAATTAGCATTCACCTGTATTGGAGAAATTTGCGCAAATTTTTTCCCACAACCTGTCATTTTCGGTTGTGACAATTCACCAACCTTGAATGCACCTGCTGTTCCTGTCCTCAAAAATACTACTGCATCATACAGAGCATTTCCACTACTTCCTTGCAATTGTGTTATTTCGATCCAATACCACCCTAATGTCTCTAGGTAGACATAATTATTGTTGTACCTCACTTTGTGGTCCACCAACCAAAGTGTAGTGATTGTAACAAGGTCAACTAGATGGACCTCATAAAATATGTAAATTCCCTGACTGGACCAGATTAACAGCCCGAATTAGGGAAAGCTAGCTGATAGTTACAAATAGGAATTCCATTCACCCGGAACTAGCTCTGAGGGAGCTGGATCAGTGTCAAGGACTCTCCATGTGTAAAGAAAAGGTGACTTGGTGATGGGATATTGGTATCTGTGGAGCTTCTTCATGAAGTGCTTCTGTGTTTTTGGAAAAAAAACCATTTTACAGTGCAACCAGTAAGATTTCCAGGAATTCAACTGCTTTAAAGGTAGTGGTTGAGAGTGTGGTGCTGGAAAAGCACAGCAGGTCAGGCAGCATCTGAGATGCAGGAGAAAAGACGCTTCGGGCATAAGCCCTTCATTAGCCCTCCCGATGAAGGGCTTATGCCCAACATATCAATTTTCCTGCTCCTAGGATGCTGCCTGACCTCCTGTGCTTTTCCAGCACCACACACTCAATTCTGATTGCCAGCATCTGCACTTTCTCCTGCTTTGAAGATGGTTAAAAGCACAGAGGAAGGATTATAGGACTGGATGGTTGGTGACAATGTGACAATGTCGTCACTTTAACAAGATTATTTTGTACTTTTTATAAAAAAAGAGAGGTCATAAAGGCAGAGGTGCTGGAAATGTCTGGAAAAAAGCAGTGTTTAACAATGGCAGGGGAATGGCCAGTTCTCCCACTTCAAGCTTTTTCTAGTTTGGTTTAGCTGTGGCAGTCACAGAAGCTGCTGCAGTCCAAAGAAAGGTTCCAAGCTTCAACAGATGGTTCCTGACTGACTTTCTCTCTGAAATCTCTCCTGCCTATACAGAATGTGGTAGAATTTATCTTTTGATAAGGGGTGTGTTGTTGGAATGTTGCAGGAATTGGAACAACTCGTTAGCTAAGTTACTGTATTGAATCGATTGCGTTTTCCAATAGTTAAGTTATTCTAAGTTCCATTTTCTTTGTTAGTGATTAAATTGTAGTGTTTAGATAAACTCTGTTTTGCTTAAAGCCAAGTGGTTTGACCAGTTGCATCACACCTGGAATGTCCACTTCACATCTGCCTTTAAAATAAAACGTTAGGGTCTGAGCTACCTTCTTAAAATATTTTGAGGGGGTCTGGCCTGGTCTATATCAACAAAGAAGCACCAATTACAAATCAATAACTTTATGAAGGGAGCATGCAAATAGTAGTGGGTGGTGAAAGTAAAAACAAAGGAGGCAGTGATGATAAGGCTAAATTTGCAAAAAGAATTTCTATTGGTGAATATATTCAGTTGGCAGCAAATTTGATAGCTGGAGTGAAGCAATGATACAAGAGAAACTCATCGAAGAAAGACAAAAATGAGTTAGACACACCAAGCTGCAAGAATACCTCAAGAAGATAGACATGGAAAGCCGTCACCAGCTGTCTACAAATGCCATACAAGTGGGTGAATGGACCATCAAGGGTCACAAATGAAAGTTTGCACAAGGGTAAAGTCTTTGTGAGTCAGCACCTTCAGGATAAAAGGAGACAGGTAAGAGTTGAGTAAGAAATGGTTTAATAACTCTCACGCTGACCCTGACTTGTGGCCTATGGTTCAACAAATTCTCTAATCCAGCTTTGAAGCTGCCAGATTAGTAAGATCACTTTCCTGTAGAGTTTCTCTTCTTCAAAGGAATTTGAGAATCAGAAATTAGTTTGTTGAAAATATACTGTTGTTTATCTCTTTCAAACTACTTTTTCAATCTAGCTCTGCCAACTGTGCCCTTGTATGTTCATAATTTGTTTTGTCCTTAATTTTGGACATAACCATATCAATTCCAAACTTGATATGAGAAAGTATCATATAATGATCACTGTTCCCCCAAGGTTTCTCTATGAGAGATATTACTAATTAACCAACTATACAATACTTGTCTAAAATTGCCTGTGCCCAAGTTCAATAAATTGTTCTAGAAAATGGCCTCAAATAAATTGTATGAATTTGTCCCCTAAGCAACTTTTGTCTATTTGGTTTGTTCAGTCAACAAGATTAAATTCCCCTCCCCTCCCACCAAAAGATAAATATGAGAAAGAAATGCTGATAATGTCTCTTCATTCTATTTCATGCTAAGTCATCTGAATGTTCTGAACCAACGTAATGCTACTATTACTTTTCTTTCCCTGCCTCTGTAAGAAACGATCACTCTTGCTGGGGGACCATTGATGGACACCGAACTACTCCTTTCGCTGTTTCATCAATGTGTTCATTATTCACTTGTGTACCATCGCAATGATTGCTAACTTACTGCTGTTGCACAGTGATCAAGACCTCGCTGATTTTTCCTCTTCCCAGCTTGAGGGGTGTTGTACCCCTGCTGCGGAAACCAGCAAACACAGCACAGAGGTTGGATAATGGGTGCCATTACGTTGCAGAACACTTTCCAAAGCGACAGTGTGAAGTGATGGATGCCTGCATCACTGCCAGCAATAGTAAGGGGCCTGCAGTCACCACATTACAGCACAGCTGCTGGACCCAAGACTGCTATAACAGTGCCATTAAAGACAACTGTAGAATAAAACATCTACTGAAATACACATGACCCTATTCCATTGTAACTGTTAAAACAGCAGGGCTTCCTGCACAAGTAATCAAATATTTTCTGTAATTTGCAGATCAATTATAATTAGGGAAAAACACAAAGTCAGAAAATACACATGTTGGGACACAGAGACATCAGCTTTATTTTATAATCAAAATTCAGTGTTTAGCTATGAAAGCACAACATCTCAGGAGAAAGTATGCATTTGTTTTCCTGAGAATATAGATAATTATTTAAAAGACTCATACATTTTAAAGGTAGGAGCAGAACACTTCCATTGGTTTCAAGTCCCACATTGCTATTTACAGGTAAACAGTCTTATATCACAAGGTTGATATGTAATAAATAGATGTAACTCATACTATGAGATCTTAATCAAGCTTTTCCGTATTGTTTAGCATTCTAAGAGCAATTCAAGATATTTAAAATAACATTGTGGATATTAGAAAAGAAAAGTACTTTGAATCTACACAAGATTCTTTCAAAATTCCTCAAAGTATTTTTTTTAAAGGAAGGTCACTGTTAAATACACCAAACACAGCAGCTAATTTTGTGCTGAGCAAGATTTCACAAAACGGCAACAAGACTAAAAAGGCAGTTTTTGAGTGGGTTGTTTCAAGGATAATTATTGATAATCACACTAATAAAACAACCTTCTCTTTGAAAGATGCTTTGACATCTTGTCAGACCCTTCGATCTAACTCATCTGCACTGACCAGACATCTCAATCTGAACAAGTCCCATTTGCTAGCATTTGGCCCATATCCCTTTGTTGGGGTGGTTTGCTATTGCCTTCCATCCTCAGTCAGCCAGGTCTTGATCACTGTGCAACAGCAGTAAGTTAGCAATCATTTCGATGGTACCTTCCTATTCATGGACGCATCCAGATGCCTTTTAAATGTTGTAAGTGTACCCACCTCTACCACTCCCTCTGGCAGCTCTTTCCATACATGCACCACCCCCATGAAAATCTTACCCCTCAGATCCTTTTCATCATAAAGCTATGCCCTCTACTATTGGACATCCCCACCATTGGAAAAAGACCTTGGTTATTTATCCTATCCATACCCCTGATGATTTCATAAACCTCTGTAAAGGTCACCTCAACTTCCTACACTCCAGGGGGAAAAGGTAAAGGTCACCTCAACTTCCTACACTCCAGGGGGAAAAGCCCCAGTCTATTCAGCCTCTCCCAATAACTCAAATCCTCTGGCAACATCTTTTTCACTCATCCAGAAAAAGACAGGCAGGGTCACAGTTTAATATCACACCTGAAAGATGCCAATTGTGACAGTGCAACATAATTTCAACACTAAAATGAAGTATTAACCTGAGTTACGTGCTCAGGTCTCATGACCTGAGCTTTAACTCATGACATTTGTTGACATGTTCACGCGGCCCAGTGCTCAGCTGGCTAGCATGTAGTTCAGAATAATGCCAGCAGCATGGGTTCAATTTCTCTTCTGCCTGAAATACACTCGAGACCTGTCTTTTGGGGCAAACCACCCCAACAAAGAAACGCTGTCAACAACTCCGTGAAGCATCGGCAGACAATGACCCATGGACCTGCCTTTGGGCAAAGTACATATGAACAAATGAAATGAGTTGCACGTTCACCTCAAAGATAAATGAGCCTTAAGGACACGAAGCTCAGAGCACAGAAAGAAACCATTCTGTCTGAGCTAACAAATTTAAAATAAAGCTTTTTCTTGGAATGAAGAATTCTTCTGACAGGAGCAGAATGGGCAGGACAGTCAGACTTGATAACTTAAAAGAATAGTTAAATCATAGGAACCTTCATCACTCAAATTCTGACTTGAACCTAATGTGCTCAGTGGATTTCTGGTCACACTCTTTTATAATTCATTCAATTTCACTCTCCAGTGAAGTTAACAGATATTAATATCGAACAGGATGTGAAACACGGATCCAAATCTAAGCCCTAAAATCAAGGTTTCAGCCAACTGGATGAAAATGAAAAATTATGTCAATCAGACTCCACTCTCCTTATTTTGGCTGCATTCCTTGAATAGGATCAGATTTTAAATGTCAACTCAATCAAAACGTCAAATCTATTGCTTCTAATGTTATTTGTCAGTTTCTAAAATCATCTTTACATTAGTATCTGTCGCAAGTCTTATATAAACACATTCATTTATTCCAGATTCTTGATGGTAGCATCACTGTAGCCTTCTTGATGTAACGGAAGCAGCAGAGAAGCCAGAGGATACATTTTGTGCTATGACGTACATTTATGTCCTGTCACAAAACATCACCAGTACCTTGCTAGCTTTTATGTTGCCAAGCAACAGCAAAAGGTTAGTGGAGTGTCAACAAAATGCAAAGCAAAATCTTGTGCTCCTTCAGGTGAATGCTTGCATTGAGTTAATTGTCTCAAAGTTCACTTTCCACAAAAGAACATGAAATATACAATAATAATAATAATAAAGGACTTTAAAAAAAGGAAAACAACAGGGGATGCTGAGAGTGCAAGTGACAAGAATAGAATTAACCAAAATGAGGGAATGTCCACATCACAGACGTGTACTGTGACCCACCAATGCTCTATGCCACCCCCAATAAATGCAATAGGTTACAAGTCAAACTCTACTTCGGGACTTCATTTTATAACTGCTTTATCTGAAGAGCATATAAAACACTAACAAGATTCTTGTCTCAGTCTCCAGTGCAACACCAGAAGAGATCATACACTAACTGGCAGCACTGCCAACGGCAGACTGAAACATTGGAACTAAGGTGCACAATTACCGTTTGGTAGAATCTACTGCAGGTTCCACACAAATATTATGGGTAACCATCTATTAAAATGTTTCACATTGCTAGACTGCATTATGTTGTGCAGTGTAAAATATTTCACGTGAGGAAAAAACTGTAGCTGTCCCTATATTATAACAGCGACCATATCAGAAAGCACTTTGGAATGTTCTGAAAGGCACTATATTATCACTATTTATTTTTTAATAGTGCAAAAATAAAGCGCGTGTGTTATTGGAGCTCATCACACCCACAAGACTTCATCAAAACATTTGTGGAAGCAATGGGGAACCAAATGGAATTCAAAACATATCTCCTGCTTTATATTCCTGAACTGAAGAACACTTGCTGAAATAACGATTGAGTTGGTCAAATGTGGATACCTGAAAGAAATGGTGCAAGCTGAAGGACTGACGAAAAGCATGACCCACTGCCACTATGCACTTTGGGCAGAGCAGGAGTTCCATCCTTCAGTGAGCGAAAGCCCTACCCTCTCCAGGTGTGGCCAGTCAATCACATTTTCTGGCACCTCCAACAGCCCAGGCTTGGCTGAGAGTTTGGCAGTGGGGACTGTTGGGACTGTAAGCATTCCCAGGTAAAAACCTGGACCATAGGCACCCTCTAAACACACTACCACCCACTCCCACTTTGTCCTTTTAAAACCTGAAAAAAAAGGCTTCCCACTTCCCCTCACTTGCTCCCACCATCTGCATTTTGGTGTGGAAAGAGTTATATTAGAGTCAAGTGAACCATTAAAAAGCTGAATTAGCCCTTCATTATTTAACTGCGGCAGGGAGGCTACCAATTTTACCACTGGCCCAGATTTTCGGACTTGTTTCATTGGTGATTGGGAAACCTGGGCTTTTACATGACTCCTGGCATGGGGTATATAAAATGCAGCCCTCCAGTCTAAGATCAAAACTTTTATAGCTGAGCTATAAAAGTTTATTTATTGAACTTAGCTATACAAAAGGCATAGTAAGAAAGGTCATTCCTCTGGAATCCCATAGACTCAAGGTCCTGTTCCATATGACGTGATGTCACTATGGCAGAGTTCATTTGCACATGCTCAGTAGACATTCTTAGGATGAGGGCATAACAAACCCTTTACTTTGCAAGGAATTGATTCCACTGGCATTTGTCTGGGATGGAATGTCTCAATCAGGAATACCTCGATAGGCTGGGTTTATTTTCAATACAGCAGAGGATACCGAGAGGGAAGTCTGACTGAGATATACTAAATTATGAGGAGCACAGATAGGGTAGATCATGAAAATCTTTTCTCCATGTCAGGCATGATGAAAACCAGAGGACATAATTTTAAGATGAGGCGTAAGAGGGGAACTGAGGAAATTGTACTTTCACCCAAACAGTGGTAGAAAAATGGAACTAGTTGCCTGAGAAAGTGGTGGAGGCAAGTACTCTCACAATATGTCAGAGGCATCTCGATGAGTACTTAAAATGCCAGAGTATAGTATGCTGTGGACCAAGTGTGGGTAAATGGGACTAGTATAGTTTGGAGTTTGTTGGTTGGCAAAGATATGGCTTATGCTATATGACTATGTACTGAGCAGCATCACCCTAGTTCAGGACAGAAGACTCCAGACTAGAATTTTTTTGGTCAGATGTTCCGAGTTTAAAAGCTTTGCCAGGTGAAACACCGCTAGTCACTCCTTCTAGTGATCAGAACTCCTTCCTTTGAGAGTTGCACCCATATTTTCTAATAATTTACTGTATAGTAATGGAAGCTAATGCATAATAGTACTTTATCCTGATCTGAAGCAGAAATTACATAATTTTGGAAAACAGGCAAACAACATTTTTCTGAACTTTTTAAGTAGTAGACAAAAAAGTCTCTTGGTTTTAAAAAAAAGTCATTAAGTTCCAACAGAAACAGATTCATTTATTTCAATCAGGTTAAGTGTCCTTTGAACATTGCAGCCTGCTGAAAATATCTACAATTATCAATGGATGACAAGGTTTCTAATCAGAGTCACCAAAACAGTATCAAAGGAATGAAGCCTCACAATCTTTGATGGTAAGCAGATTCCTTCTTTTCCTATTTATTATCTCCCTATTTATTAACACATATTGTGGATGAAGGGGAAGTATAAAGCATTTTGTCTTGGAAGTGTTCCAACAATGGATGTTACAATAATTACCCAGGCTTACCTACAGAGATTGAAGATAGTCCATGCATGCAGCAGGTGCCAAGGCAAATTGAGAGTCTACATATTTCACTCTGGTGTCTTGTATTCCAGTTAGATGGGGACTGTACTCAGCACTGGGATGAAGTGATTCAAATACAGACTGACAGCTTGGTGCAGAGTGCAATAGAACAGCGAGTGCTGCTGCTGAGAATGATGTAATGCTCATATCTAGCAGGGGCAAAGATTAAATGCTAAATTATATTAGAAATATTTCAAGTTTTGAACTCCTATTGTAGAACTACTGCGTAGGCTCAGACATATGCATTGGTTGGAAGATAAAATTTTAAAATTCTCCATATAGCTGGAAGAGTTATTTTAAAAACGTATGTATTATTGCAAGTCTCTTGTAAGGTGACTTGAAAGATTTTACATTTAATTAAAACGGTGCACATTAAGTACTCGGAGTCCTTTGAGGGCTGTGTTACTGGAGTGCTTCTTCACTCAAACCTAAATGATCCAGTCTTGTAAATGGGCTGCTCGATGGTTGTGTGCACTTTTACATATTCAACATTCAAACCTATTGAAAAATGATTGCAGATGTTCTATATGGAACATCTGCATAATTTGAAGGCTACAAAGGAAATTCAGAACCAGAAAGGTTTAATGAGCAGTGAAGAAAAATGGTTTTCAAAAGACCCTTTTGTCTTTAGTCTGCTTCAGAATGGGAGTCACAAAATTAAAGCTGTAACACCCATTTGTCAATTTCATAACCTACGATTTAAGTAATCAGTGCTCTCTTTGTGCAGGGATAGAATTAGAAGTGGAACAATCAGTGGATAGATTATTACAATCAAATTTCTACTGGGGTCGGGGTGAGGGTGGAGGAGAGGAAGAAAAAAAGTCACCAGGGTAGTCTCATTACAGAATCTCAAAATGCATGCCTGAGTGTAAAAATAGGAAAGGATGAGGGTCGAAAGGTTATGTAGCACTAATGATCTGAGACTAGAAGCTGTAGAGTACAACTTGCATGCAGCACTGGACCCTGGAAGTGAATGTTTACTTGTATTCCTGGAGCTCCATACTGTTATATTAAT
Organism: Chiloscyllium plagiosum; assembly: GCF_004010195.1. Taxonomy (NCBI): domain Eukaryota; kingdom Metazoa; phylum Chordata; class Chondrichthyes; order Orectolobiformes; family Hemiscylliidae; genus Chiloscyllium; species Chiloscyllium plagiosum. The sequence continues at coordinate 19,972,060 of NC_057735.1, forward strand.
TTTTTTTGCAATTTTTTTGACAGCATGGGTCAGAGCATCTTCACAATGGCATGAAAGAATTCTGTTCAAGCTTGACATAATGAATACCCAGCCAATATAATCACCTTTCAACTACCCGTTTTGGTCGTCTTGTTGAAGGAAGGATATACTTGTCATAGAGGGAGTGCAGCAAAGTTTCCCTATTAGGCCTGTATGTGCTGGATTTTAGAAGAATGAATAGGGATTTGATTGAAATATACAAGTTTAACAGGGTTGGGCAGACTAGATACAGGGAGGACACTTTCCCTGATGGGAGAATCTCGAACCAGGGGACACAGTCTCAGGATGTGGCATAGGGCATTGAGGACTGAGATGAGGAGAGATTTCTTTACTCAGGATAGTGAACCTTTACAATTCTCTACTACAGAAGGTTGCAAAGGTCAAGCCACTGAATATATTCAAGAAAAAGAATGGATACATTTCAGGTTTTCAAAGCATCAACCGGTGTGGAAATAAAGTAGGAATGGAATATCAAGATCGAGGATCGCCAAAATCATTTTGAAATATACAGCTGGCTCAAAGGGCCAAATGACCCACTGCTGCTCTTAGTTTCTATCTCTATGTGCAACAGCTGGCTGGACACCACAAAGGAATTCTGCGCTTTCTGGTGTCAAGTTAAAGTTGTATTGACTTAGCTTTGCTATGAGGTTTGTTGACTGTTGTTACTATTACCAACAGTTTCCAGTTCTTATTTCAAAACAGATAAACTAGAAGTGGTAATGTTATTGTCTTGCCATTTTCAACACGACTCAGCAAAAAGAACTATAGTTATAAACCCACAACATTTTGAAGTCTGATCTCATTTTTCCGGCATCACTCAATGAACTGCCATAATGGGCTCATTTAGAACGCGTATTAGTTCAGATGAACACGGGATGGGGTAAGTTTGGTTGTGGGAATACCATAGGAGAAAGTGAGGACTGCAGATGCTAGAGATCAGAGCTGAAAAATGTGTTGCTGGTAAAGCGCAGCAGGTCAGGCAGCCTCCAAGGAGCAGGAGAATCGACGTTTCGGGTATAAGCCCTTCTTCAGAAGGGCTTATACCCGAAACGTCGATTCTCCTGCTCCTTGGATGCTGCCTGACCTGCTGCGCTTTTCTAGCAACACATTTTTCAGTTCAGTGTGGGAATACCATGCATCTTTTTGTTTGTGAAGAGTAGCATTTTAATGACTCTATAACACAACTCTGGATTTTTTAAGTACTGTACATTATACATTCTGAATGCTGCACAAAGAATATGTAATATACTCTGGGGAGCCAAGATGCTGGCTAGAATAAAATGCGATTATTAACCTGCCCAAGTGCTCAGAGGCTGTGGGTAACTAAACATGCTACTTGTTGGTATGATTAATTGTGTCCACCAGACAAACAATGAAATGAGCAAAACTAACAATTATGTGGCTGTACAATCGATAGATATGACGTGATTTATCAGATTCTTGCTCACCATCAATTCTGAATTCCATATTCCAACAAATTTTGCATCAGGCCTTGAAGGGAAAAGTGTATTGCAAATGCTATCTGAGTTGTAGCACTGCCAATTCCCTCACCCAATTCGCAACGATGCATCAGATTCTGGTAAGATGGCAGTGGAGTAGGGCTTCTGACCCTGGGGCTAGTCTACTCCACCATCTTTTGTTTTTGTTTGTTTTATTTTTATCTTTTTTTAATCTTTTTTTTCAATTTTACTTACCTCTTGTTGAAGAGCCTGGTTGCAGTGATGGCATTGGCACTGGCCAGTAGGCCCAGCGCGGACTTGTGGTGTAATCGTGGGTAGGCCCAGCGCGGACTTGTGGTGAAGTCATGGGTAGGGCCAGCGCAGACTCATGGTGAAGTCACGGGTAGGCCTCGCACGGACTCATGGTGAAGTTGCGGGTAGGCCTCGCACTGACCCGTGGTGAGGTCGTGGGTAGGCCCAGCGCAGAGTCGTGGTGAAGTCGCATGTAGGTGAGATGGTGCCAAAAGTGGCAGTAGCTCAGTGAAGAGGACTGATGCCTGGCCACCAGTCATTATGGCCCATGGAGGAGCACTGGTCAACAAGGAGTGTGAAGTTGAACACATTTTCTTTAATATTCTGCCTTTACATTCTATATTTTGGTTTATGTTTGTTTTTTATAATGGTTCCAGAGAATGGCAACATTGTACACCACTTTTCACTGTATTTTGTGACAATAAACAAATCAAATTAAATCCCTGAAGCTGACAGATACTCACGGAGGTGACATTTACCTGAAGCAATAGGATTTATTGCAAAGTTACAAAGCAGTTATGATAAAACAGCAGGCAATAATCTTCTACAGCAGGGTACCACCAGCACCTGTTCATTAATAAGCAAGTTTGGGCTTTGACAGTTGTCTACATGGTAAACTGATAAAAGGTGAGAGATGGTAATCTTGTAGTGAGGAGATCAGGCATTTAAGTTCCAAGTGAACAGAGGAAATAACTGGAAATTTAAGAAGGAAGTTAAAGGGAAATTGAGAATAAGAGATGTTAAGAAAGACAACAGAATCAACGAAGCAGAAAACTCAAGATGGGATCATACAGTATGGTCAAGTGAAATAGGGATTGATAAGAACGGTGAGAGGAGTAACAAATTAAAAATATTATATGTGAATGCATGAAGCATAAGAAATAAGATGAATGAGCTTGAGGCTAAGTTGGAAATTGGCAGGTACGATGTTGTGGGGATAACTGTGACGTGGCCTCAAGTGGACAGGGCTTGGGAAATGAATATTCAAGGCTATACGTGTTATCCAAAGGACAGACTGAGGGGGTGGTGTGGTACTGTTGGTGAGGAATGATATTCAGTCCGTTGCGAGGGGGGACATAGAATCAGGAGATGTAGAGTCAGCATGGATAGAACTGAGAAATTCTAAGGGTAGAAAGACCCTAATGGGAGTTATCTACACACCCCAAACAGTAGCCTGGATGTAGGGTGTAGGTTGAATAAGGAGTTGACATTGGCCTGTCACAAAGGTATTACTACAGTTGTTATGGGGATTTTAACATGCAGGTAGACTGGGGGGAGCATCAGGATGGTACTGGACCCCAAGAAAGGGAGTGCCTCCAAGACTGATTCTTAGAACAGCTTGTACTGGAGCCTACCAGGGAGAAGTCAATTCTGGATCTGGTGCCTGGATCTGGGAGAATCGGAAGGGTCAGTATTGCAGTTGAGCAAAGGGAACTATGGAGCTATGAGGGAGGAGCTAGCCAAAGTTCAATGGTTCAATACCCTATCAGGGATGGCAGTGGAACAACAATGGCAGGTATTTCTTGTACGATGCAGAAGGTGCAGGATTGGTTCATTCTGAAGAGGAAGAAAGATTCTAAGGGGAGGCAGGGGATGGCTGTGACTGTCGAGGGAAGTTAAAGATTTTATAAAGATAAAAGAGAAGTAGTACAACATGCAAAGTTGAGTGGGAAACCAGACGACTGGACAACTTTTAAAGAGCAGACGATAACTAAAAAGGCAATACATGGAGAAAAAAAAACGAGGGAAGGCGGCAAACTGGCCAAAAATATAGAGCAGGATGGTAAAAGCTTCTTTAGGTATGTGAAAAGAAAAAAATGGTTAAATTGGGCCTTTGAAGACAGAAACGGGTGAATTTATTATGGGGCACAAGGAGATGGCAGAAGAGTTGAATAGGTACTGTGGATCTGTCTTCACAAGGGAAGACACAAGCAATCTTCCAGGAGTGGCGGAAGGACCTAGGGTAATAGATGAACTGAAGGGAATTTATGTTAGGAACAAAATGGTGTTGGATAGACTGTTGGATCTGAAGGCTGGTAAGTCCCCAGGACCTGATGGTCTGCATGCCAGGGTATTTAAGGAGGTGGTTCGAGAAATCATGGGCACTTTGATAATAATTTTCCAATGTTGTATAGATTCAGGTTCAGTTCCTGCAGATTGGAGGGTGGCTAATGTTGTCCCACTTTTCAAGAAAGGAGGGAGAGGGAAAACAGGGAATTATAGACTGGTTAGCCTGACGTCAGTGGTGGGAAAGATGCTGGAGTCAATTATAAAAGATAAAATTACGACTCATTTGGATAGCAGTAACAGGATAGGTCAGAGTCAGCATGGATTTACGAAGGAGAAATCGTGCTTGACTAATCTGGAATTATTTAAGAATGTAACTATGAAGATGGACAAGGGACAGCCAGTGGATGTAGTGTATCTGGACTTTCAGAAAACCTTTGATATGGTCCCACATAGGAGATTAGTGAGCAAAATTAGGGCAGATAGTATTGGGGCAAAATACTGACTTGGATTGAAAATTGGCTAGCTGACAGGAAGCAAACAGTAGTGATAAACGGGTCCCTTTCGGAAAGGCAGGCGGTGACCAGTGGGGCACCACAAGGTTCGGTGCTAGGTCCGCAGCTATTCACATTATACATTAATGATCTAGATGAAGGTATTAAAAGTAATATTAGCAAATTTGCTGATGACACAAAGCTGGGTGGCAGGGTGAAATGTGAGGAAGATGTTATGAGAATACAGGGTGACTTGGACAGGCTAGGTGAGTGGACAGATGCATGGCAGATGCAGTTTAGTTTGGATAAATGTGTGGTTATCCACTTTGGTGGCAAGAACAAGAAGGCAGATTACTATCTAAGTGAAGTCAAGTTGGGTAATAGGGAAGTACGAGATCTAGGTGTTCTTGTACATCAGTCAATGAAAGCAAATATGCAGGTACAGCAGGCAGTGAAGAAAGCTAATGGCATGCTGGCCTTCATAACAAGAGGAATTGAGTATAGGAGCAATGAGGTCCTTCTACAGCTGAACAGGGCCATAGTGAGACCGCACCTGGAGTACTGTGTGCAGTGTTGGTCTCCAAATTTGAGGAAGGACATTCTGGCTACTGAGGGAGTGCAGCGTAGGTTCACAAGGTCAATTCCCGAAATGGCGGGACTATCATATGTTGAAAGGTTGGAGCAAGTGGGCTTGTACACACAAGTTTACAAGGATGAGAGGGGATCTGATTGAGATGTCTAAGGTTATTAAAGGATTGGACACCCTGGAGGCAGGAAGCATGTTTCCGCTGACGGGTGAGTCCAGAACCAGAGGACAGTTTAAAAATAAGGGGTAGGCCATTTAGAACAGAGTTGGGGAGAAACTTCTTCACCCAGAGTGTGGTAAATATATGGAATGTTCTGAACCAGAAGGCAGTGGAGGCCAAGTCTCTGGATACTTTCAAGGAAGAGATGGATAGAGCTATTAAAGATAATGGAATCAAGAGTTATGGGGATAAGGCAGGAACAGGATACTGATTGTGGATAATCAGCCATAATCATAATGAATAATGGTGCTGGCTTGAAGGGCCAAATGGCCTACTCCTGCACCTATTGTTTATTGTCTATAAATTAGACCGTCTAAATTCGATGCCAACCTAGGTACCTTAGTTACAGAAAAAGGAGAGAATGTTTGAAAAAAATTAAATTGAGATAAAAGTGACGGATTAAAATTTTTCAAAAGCTTGTCTTTTAAAATCTCCAATAATAATCTGTAATGCAGGTCGTTCTGCTATAACATGATAGTTGTGTTCCTCTGCAACATGGCACCATAGAAAATCACGCTACGGAAACTGCTTTAGAAAATCGGGCTGCAGAAGATTGCGAGTAGAAAATCACTACACCCATTCAGTCAAAAGTTTGCATTATCCAAACAATTTCCACAATTCGTCAATAGTGTTATAGCCAATTTGTGCTCACAAAACACGCGTTGTAGCAGAATGACCTGTGTTTAATTTTCATTGCCACAGAAGCTGTTTTTCAATAATTCACAATGGTTAAATTCAAGATCTTGCCTTCTTTCTTAAAGATGAAAATCGACTAATTATTCAAAAAATGCTTGAAATATAATTTTAATGTAAATATTCAATATTAGTAGGGAAACAAATACAGACAACATCTAGTGAGAAAATGCACCAGCAAATTGGTACCTTCAATTTTTGGATTTTTCCTTCTGGTGCATTTCAGTTAAATGCCCTTTCTTCACACTGGTCACCTCTATCTATTATTTCTGTAGTTAACGAGTGTTCCCAGTACAGATTATGAAATTATATTCCCTAATGCTTTTCTATTTTATCTCAATTTTTCTTTTCACCTAACTGTGAATATAATTAGAATGCAGCACATGATAGTGAAACTCTCTCAGTATGGTTGGTGAAACCTGGAACTATTCAGTAAAGCCACAGCTACACAATAACTGGATATTAATAAAAATGTAACTGTCCACTAATCATCAAAAATCCACCTAACGGATAATTCTATTAAATCCTTTTTAAATCCTTCATAAATTCCAAAGTTTTCATTTCCTCTACAATTCACTTAAATAACTTGGAACATGAGCTTCAACTATGATTTCCCTAGTGCTTTAAAAACCAAGTTCTGGATGGTGCTGAGGTTAGGCCAAAAAGCTAATGAGCATCTTGAATTGCTATGAACCAATCTCTTCTGTGAAAAAGAAACTAAGCTCTAAATCTGAAAAAAATTCAAACATTGCTGATGTTTCATGAAATCTTCACATATCGAATGAAAACTTGTACTTAACAATTTGCCAGTAAACGTTTGCTTTCTAGATCTTTTTTGGGAGTTTGAAAACAAATAGTCAAAATAAAAGAAATAATAATGCTTTGCTTCATCTTGGTTTCTGCTGACTACAGTGTTTACATAGCACCTGAGGTCAACTCCATCCTCACCACCCATCAGATACCCAATGCTTGACATCTTCATAAAAATCAACCTGTTTGGACACATTATGATCAAACTCTATGGTCATCACATTCGGAGATGGGAGTTGAACCTGAACATTCTAGCGCAGAGGTAAGTACATTACCATTATGTCCCAAGACCCTCTTGACAAACTCTGTTTATATCAAAGCTTCTGTACTAATTTCCTCCAATTGAATTAGATTTATCAAAATTAATACATAGCTTTCATATTAAGCTGTAACACAGTTTACCTTAACTTCTCCATTATCTTAAAATGCAAAATGTTGTTGCCAGTAACACCTATGCCACAACAGTGCCAGGCAATGACCATCTCCGATGACAGAGAACCTAACCATCAATCCTTGAAGTTCGATATCTTTGGTGATTCTTCCACTCATGACATTCTAGGTGTTACCACTGACCGGAAACTAAACTGGACCAACCATATGACTACTCTGGCTCCACAAATGGGTCAGAAGCTGGAAATTCTACAGTGACTAATTTACTGCCCAACTCCTTAAAACTTGTCCAGAACCTACATCCCATTAGTCAAGAATGTGATGGAATATTCTCCACTTGGACAGGTGCAACTTCAACAACATTCAAGAAACCTAACATAATCCAGGATAAAGCAGCTCCTTAAATGGCATGCCAACTAACACATTCAACATTCACTCCCTCCACACCAATCACAGTTGCAGTAATTTGTATCATCTACAAGATGTATTGCACCTACTCAAAAAACCTTAGACAGCATCTTCTAAACCTGCAAACCTCTGCCAACTGGATGGACCAGAGCAGCAGATACATGGGAATGCCAATACCTGCAGGTTACTCTCCAAGCCACATATCTGACTTAGAACCAGATCATTGTTCCTTCACTGGTACTGGATCAAAAATCCTGGAGCTTCCTTCCTAACAGAGTGTACCATCACCAAATGCAATGCAGCAGTTCAAGAAGGCACCTTACTGCCTCCATTTCTGGGAAATGTTGGCCTAGTCAGTGATGACCACACCCCATAAATGAATAAAGAAAGAAAGAATAAAGTAGTAAAGCTCCTACAGCAAAGGAGTTAAGTCCCTGCTTCATCATTCATCTCAACTACATATTCTCCCTATCCTTGTATACCTTAACTTCCCAAAACAAAAAAAATCAAATTTTGAACACACTCAACAACAGACCATCAATCCTGGGGTACAGAATTCCAAAGATTCACAGCTCTCATTGAAGACATTTCTCCTCAAGTCAGTACGACTGACCCATTATCCTGACACAGTGACCTTGAATTCTACCCTCATCAATCAGGGGAGAAACAACTTTTCAACATCTACTCTGTCAAGCCCGCAAAACATTTCATACTTTTCAATAAGATTAAATCTTTCCTTCCAGAAAAGATAAACCCATTCCATGCTACATCATTCCACTTTAAATCCCCTAGGATAACAAAACTGTAAATGAAATAATCCTTACTGGAATTAATTGACAGGGGAGAAGTCAAAGGAAATTAAGGGGGAAGAACGATATTAGTATGCTCTGCTGTTCTGACCAGCTCTTCAGAATATTTACAATTTTGTATTACAACTGTAGTTATTAAAGGATAAAATTACAGAAACAAATTCTGATATGTAAATGTCTTTTATTTCTGCACATTTATTCCACAATGCAACCTCTTCTGCTTTCTTTTCAGAAAACTGGATAATGATTGTTGCTAGCAGGACTAAAAGAGTTGATCTTCACAAATAAGCATAGCAAATCAATTTGACAGCTCATGATTTATGCAAATGGGTAGCTTATGCATTTCATTATAATAAGCAGGTTACATCTGTATTAAAATGTGAGAGAGAGAATAAAATTAAGACTTTTGTATAATTAAATGGGAGGCACTGCATTTCAGTTCTTCACACCCATTCAAGGCATTCATATGACTAAGAAAAGGAATATACATTGAATGAAAATATAACAACTATAAAGCAGGGTTAATCCTAGGAACATCAGGACAAAAAAGGCAGGAGTCAGTATCAGTATTAAATGCTGGATAAGCTGGCCTGTCAAATCAGGGCATTTGCTCCACTTGCTCCATGTCTCTTCCGCAAATAAATAACGCTTTTCCAAGATAGCAATGTACTGAGAATAAGGAACGCTACATTTGTCTGCAAACACATTTTTGAATTATGTGATCATATTAAATAGTGAAATGGTTTGGCAGAATGTTTATGCACGGCTAATTGAAAGGTCTGCAAAGGATACCTGTTTATATTGCTATATTTCTGTGACATGCTCATGGTAAGTCAGAAAACTTGACATTTTCTAAAGAGTTTTATATAAAGCATTAATTATCCACTAGCTTTAGTCTCTGGGTCAAGATTTTTACTCTCACTGATTTTAATATCAACATTTTAAAAAAATATTTATATTACAACGAAGGCCCTTTATTCATAGCTGAGAATTTTGGTCATCAGCAAAATGGTGAATATATCAAATTATTTTAAATGCTATTTAGGATAATAATACATAAATGTTACATCTCAAGGCCATGCAACATGACTGGCATATGGTGGTGTTTATGTTCATCACAAACTTCCTCCTACCCTATCTGATCCAATCTTCCTATAAGCACAAGCTTCTATTTTCTTCACTTTCAATTGTTTTGTTTAAATGTATCTAAAAGAGATTGCTTCATGGGTCTGCAATTTTCTCCTCAGCAACTATCATATCTAATGTTCAAAATCCAATTCTGATAGGATTAAACTAAAACCTATTTTGTGTAACACAATGAAACGTATCCACTTCATGTATGTTTTAAGATCTAAATGTTTCTCAAAACCCTGAATTTCAATACTTGAAATGAGCTTTCAGTCATTTTTCCTATATCATACCATGTATAGAATTTCCCAACGTACAATCTGCACAACAAGGTGTTGAAAGGTAAGTTGCTCTGTTCTCTGCTCTTTCTTAACAAAAGGAGGACTGTTCCAGATACAGAAGTCTGATCAGCAGCATCTTTCATTGCAGCCTCTTTGTCAATGGTTAAAATATAAATTTTTGATGAATACAGTTTTTTGCTATTGGTCTGGTTTCTCCCCCACAAACTACTTTTTATATGGGCAAGCTCAACATTAAATACGGAGTTTGAGCTGATTATCAAAGTCAGAGTAGTCATTCTGGAATGACAGGCAGTAGTGAAAGTGTTGAAGATTTGCAGTAATCTAGAGATTTCGCTGCAATATTACATCAAGAAAAAATAGACAATTCCAAGCTGGTGAAGCCTCATTAAAACAATGCCAATTTATACTGTTGTATTATATTTCCTGTGTTTCATGCTTCAGACTAAACTTTCCACAGATGTACATACATCTACTTTATTAGCAGTGTCAGTTTACAATCCTAGGGCAGGGGTTGGGGTTAGACTGGTGCCTGTAATGAGATTCACCAGACTTTTTTCTTATGATGTTGGCTCCAGCTGTTATAATGGAGCCAACAGAATATGAAAGTGCACTCAGTCTCTTGTCTTTGATAAGAAGTGAAATTAAGCTACTGACTGAAGATGAATTTGTTTTACTACAAATCCCATAGTGAATTTAGAGTGAAACCAGCATGAAGTTGGTGCTAAGTTAATCGTACAAAAGCAGTAATAATCACATTATTTATCTTTAAGCATCCTTCACATTCAAGAAACACCTGGAAGAATACATAAATAGGAAAGGAATAGAGGGATACAGATCCTGAGGGTGAAGACAGTTTTAGTATGGAAGGGCAAAATATGTCAATGCAGGCTTGGAGGGCTGAAGGAGCTGTTCCTGTGCTGTATTGTTCTTTGTTGTTTATTGTCTATTAATGACAAATGTTCTCACGTCTTAGAAACTCACTACAAAACAACATTACAATCTTGCATTGCCAGCCAAATAAGAAGCATGTCAAGTATTATAGGTGGTAAATTGGAGGCCCAGCTAAGTTTCAATGTCAAATATCTTAAGAAACTGAAAGAAATCTGGTGAGCCAAAGAATGTTGTCATTGTAGATTTTAGAACTAACTGGGACTGAACACTGCATAAAACGCTGAAAACAATGGAAAGACGCTCCAACTCAATCAGTAATTGCCAAGATGCATTTCAGTCCTCCTCAGAACTTTGAACCAAGAACTGCTCAGATTGTGTCATCAGAGGACTCTCATGAACTTAATTAAGATGAAGGTGGTACACCACTGCTGTAACTTTTCTGGGGTATCCAGGTAGAATTTGTTGGTATCACTGCTTGGTCAATTAATCAAACCAGCATCAAATCCAACAATGAGTTTCATGAGCAAAATTCGAAAGAATGCTTGAAACAGCCAGTGTTTTCACAATGCTATGCTAACTATCACTGCATTGAACTCAGCCTGTTTTGGGTACAGTTACAGCTATTAAATTCAGATGTGCATTCATTGCATTTATTTTGTTACCCCAAGGTTCCACATGTCAAGCATATTAAGTACTCAATGAACAGAACCATGCGAAAATGAAGTCTTGAGGTCATGTTTCTCACAATACAAGATGTTCACTGGCAATCCTTTACTAACGACCTACCTCACCCTACCAAGATTACTAGTGAACACATCCAGAATCTATATTATCACAAATGCAATTGTAGGTGACTGAGCTTGCTGCTTCTTGATTCCAAATTCACAAATAGGCTTACAAAAAAGTTTTATTTAAATGTTAGTAATGACTTCTGTTCCCACTGCTGAGATTCAAAATTAATAATTCACTTTATTCTTCAGGAGATTTAGTACTTGAAACACAGAGGTCCTTTGCCACAGACACAGCAATATTTTTTAAACCAGTCCTAATTGCTGCAGACTCCTAAGGAAATTAATTAAAATAGAAAGTACGGTGCTGTAAGTTAGAAAAAAAACAGTATCCCACATAATAGACTATATATCTTAACTGCTAATGGCTTTGATGCAAGGATGAGTGGCAGGGAAAAGAAAGGAGAAAGAAATAATCAAGTTTCATTTACAGAGCACCTTTCACAACTTCTGGTTATTCCCATGCACATTTAACAGCCAATGAAGTACTTTGGAAGTGTGGCAGCTAATTTGTGCACAGCAAGTGCTTGCAAATGGCAATTAAATAATTATCTATTACAAGTTGCCTACAACAGGAATAAACATTGGACCATGACTCTGGAGAACTCCATTGCTGTTCAGGAATAGTGACATGGGATTTTATTTACATCCACATGAAGTTTAGCCAACTCCTTGTCTTATTGACTCAGCTATACGTTTCTGAGCCTCTGATAGCACAGCAAACCCACATCCATTACCCTATGCTGCAGTCTAGATTACATGCTCAAGTCTCAAGAATGGGGCTTAAATCCATATCTATTCCCTCAGGTGGCAAGTCTGTGCCTAAGGAGGCAAGGCTGACCTGCCTAGAATACATTCATAGTTCAAAAATGCCTTTTTCATTCTTTCCTTCCCTTCTGCAACTTGCACACAGCAGTGAGCAAAGTGCTTCATAACTCAAAACCACATGAACTGTTTGGTTAACAGGAGGAAACTTGCTTCTGGGTGGGACCACTTGCAGCATGTCAGTGCACAGCAGGTACCTTTAGGGCTATCATCATTCTTGGTCATGGCCGAGGCTTCACTTATATGCAGCAGATCTACAAGTTTTCAGTTAATTAAAAACTCTGCAATCATCTTCTTGCATATCTACCACTGATTCCGCGTGCAAGTTGGCTGTGGAAGTTTTGGATATATGAAATCTAATTTCATGCACTATGATTAAAGGACTTTTCTTTTTGCCACTTTAAATGCCAAACCACAGACCTGTTCCAGTCCAAAAACAAATCAGATATAACACAACTTGCTCAGAGATTCAGGATCAAAATATAATGGTCCTACGATCTTGCATCTCACAAAAGGTGTCCGTAATGTGAGAATAATCGCTGGCCTGAATTGTAACCCAATGCTGCGCATGGGGAGGGTAGTTAGAACTGCAGTCACTGTTGCAAGGAATTGTAAATTTTACACTCAGATTCCACTCGTATGCCACCAGCTGGTTTCCTGCTTATGTGCTGACGGTGGAGAGGAGCATGCAAAGCTTTCATTGTACAGCTCAGAGGAGAGCTGCTGCTTCATCTGAACCTGCACAAGGACAAACCTGACTATCATCAGCTCCTTGAGAGCTGGGTCGTCTTCTATCCCGGGTTGCCATACTATCATCACCAAGTGTAAGGCAACTGGAAGTTTGCATCGAGTGACATGGGTTAAATTGTCTCACTTCTCACCTATGTTTTCACACTGACATTTACAGACATATTGGACTGAATCTTAACAGAAACTGGCTAAGTGTCAGTTTTGTTGAGTATTATAGACAGTTTCTCAGCGCAAGTCTCAACAAGATTCCTCGCACCAACTTCCCAAATTTGCCTCATTAGCTATGCACGACAACCCTAAGATGGCTTATTTGCTTAATTCTCCTAATCACCAATGATGGCAGTAAGTGTCATTGCCAGGACAGCCCAGAAGCCTTGACAATGACACCATATTTAAAAGGCAGTTATGAATCAAATTAAGCAATGCCAGTCTGGAGCTGCACGATTTGTTCCATTTGCTCCGACATGGCAGACAGAGGGAAAATTGGTGCCGCCCTTTGCATTTAGCAATCTGGATGTCCCGGTGGACAGGCTAGTGAGGAAGATGGCCAGCCTCTAGCCCCAAGGCTGTCAGAGAAGGCCATGACAAAAGACACTGCCAGTCTGATTTGAAGTTGCCACCCAGGTCCGTGCAGTCTCCATGAGAAACATGCAGCATCACAAAAAGGTCAAAGGCCATCTCTGCTTCATCATGGTAAGTATTGCTATTATCTTTGTGCTACTTAAGACACCTTCCATGGTTCATGTTCCACCATTCCCCATGCAGCATCTTCCATCAATCGCTCTCACCTATCCCAGCTCCCATTCTATTAACCCTGTATGCCCTCACCACATCAATAGACTCACTACCTGTACCAACAGTAAAAGTTTGCTACTTTCACTGCACTTAATCCTTCTCTTGATCTCGTTCCAAGAAACATCAGTCCACAATGCAGCAGAAAGACCCAATTCCAATGGTGGGACAATTGACATTCAGCTCCTCTTCCCTTAAAAGGAAAGAGCTGGTATTGGCCAGTTAGAAACAAGGCTGCTAATGTGATAATTTAGAAACCTCCACATTCTGGCAGCCAAGAATGAAGCATGGTCAATTGCTGTGCTCTTCTCCCATTACCACCACTCAGAATGGCTGTATCCAAATTTATTCAAATCTACATTAGTATGCAAGAATTCTAGACCAGGGAGGTTATAGTGCATTGAGTTATTCCAAAACATTCACACCTTGGTTTAATATAAATTCTACATTTTGCAGAACATTGTCATCATGCAGAATGAAGCTTAGGTAGTGACATTATTGTCACGTGGAACAGTTTAGTCATTTTAAACACATGCTCCAGAATTTGTTTCATTATTTCATGTCAACTTTACAAATGAAATGAAATTCAAACATCAAAATTCACATTCCTCTCTAGAAAATCATATTATTGATAGTTTGAGAATGAATGATACACATGAGCAATGTAAGCAGTAACACTGTTAAAAACACAAAATGACTTGAAGTCAACATCAACTTCAATTTCATTGTAAACACATCTTAGAAATCAGAATTTCTGATGACTATATATTACATGTAAGTATGTATTGATTTAAATATATATAGAAAATAACAAATACAAAAATGAAAGATAAGCAATAATGTTTCCTTTGAATGAAGAGAAATATGGAAATTCAGGGAGTATGTCTGGCTGATAAGTATCTTTTGGAACATCTCCTGGGATAGATGATAATTGCTGCCAACTCCATTACCTCAGCATCACCAAAAAGCTCATTTCTATTGGCAAAAACATCACCTGCTTCTGCTACACAGCAGTTCATCTGCCACTAAAACCAGATATCTCCATTTATTATTTCCAGTCCAGTCCTCGCTTAAGCGCTATTCTTTCATCCTCAATTAAGCTTCAGCTCATTCAGTACTTTGTTCCCCATGATCTAGCCTGCCCCAGGTGGCACTCACCAACCTTCCTTGCCCTGTCTGAGTTGCATTAATCCCTGGCTCTCAACACCACAAACATGAAAGCCTGTAAGTTCTAATTTCTTCATGGCCCTACTCTTTGCAACCTCCAATACTGCAGTGCACTTTGCTAAACACACAATTTCTCAACTGTGGCCTTGTTTGCATCTGTTAGTTCCTTCACAACATTTTGATAACCGTAGTAATTGTAAATTTAGCACCTAGATCCAACTACCTTACCATTTCAATACACAAATTAATGGCAATATCTAAAACCCATAGTAATCATATTATAAAAATGCCTTTAATAATCTCCGCTGCTCCTAATATCTTATCCTTTGGCTTGACACCCATTTATGCCCCTCTATAACCTCTATAAATTCGATATTTCACATTAAATTGCAAGTTATTTATCACGAATCTCTCCTGGAATGGACAGCAATACTATTTACTATGGATAATAGCTACCTTATTTGAAGAATTAATGATTTCAGCGATCTCTCCTCCAGTTGACAATTCATATCTTTCATAACCTCAATGGGGATGGAAAGTGAACACAGAAGTCCACATCAAGGAGATCAAACAACAAAATTCCTTCAAAGTACAAGCAGTTTGAGAAACTCGTCAAAAGAAATGTAGTTTTATAATTTGGGGCATTGAGTATTTGAGCAAAAGGGTAACTGTTAAATAGGTCAGAGTTGGAAATTTGGAGTTCTTAGTGCACCTTTTTAATGATGCATTGTAGAAAGGACCTTAACATCATAGAGAGAATCAAGTATAGCTTATACGAAACTTGAAATACTGTAATTATTTTCAGTGAAGCAGAAAAAACTAGGATATTTTAAGACAGTTTTCAAAATTATTAAGGAGACTTAATGGGAAAAGTGTGTTCTTTGGTTGGGAAGTCAGTAACAAGGATGGCAAGAGCACACACGATTCAGCCATTAGCTGTGTGGCTCTAGCAAAAACTTGGAAGATTCAAAAGGGCCAAAGGCCATTTTCCATCTTGCAAATTTTAATGGTTCTTTTTCTTCTGGTTCAATCCAAGCTCTCTTACCTGGACATCCCCTTGTGATATTATCATATACATCAAATTTAACAATCAACAGGAGCTAGTTCATACCAAAACTTTCTAAAAGAATAAATTCCTTCTCACATTATAACAGCACTTTGAAAAGTACTGTCATGGCTGCAAAGCTCTTTGAGCGAGCCGGAGGTCCAGGAAAATAATACATTAATGCCAATGTTTCTTTCCTTGTCAATTCAACAAACAATGCAAAAGTACCAAGAAAGGTTTACTGTAATCGAATTTATTAGATTTGGGAATAACCAATCTTCTATTTAATGGCAACTAAAAACAAAGATGACTTTTTTTTTTGAGAGGCACTTTCATAATACAGAGTTATTCCAAATCTCTTTCATGTGAATCCCTTCCCCAGTTTTCTACCTTAACTTCAGATATGCATGTAGTGGTTTGCTTCTTTTTGATGATGTCATAAGATCCCATTAAAATAATGCTATTTGTAACTCATCAGTTGGAAAATAGCTAGGGACAGGCAGAAGAAGTTTCTCACTTTTAATAATGAGGAAGGAGATGAGAATTTCATCATGCTGTGCTATACTATCGGGACTTGAGGCTTATTTATGGATAATGAATGATTGTATTATTTGCAGCCTTGGGTTTACTTCCTCTAGCTAATTCTCCAACAATTATCTGGTGAACGATTCAAGAATACCCAAGTTGTATTCTTTGCAATTTTAAGAGAAAAGACATATCTTGTATAATTTGACAGAAGAGACAAAATACACCTCCAAGGAGATAGTTTTAAAATTGAGTTTTAAAACAATTCTCAATTGCTTAAGCTTTGTTGACATTGTCAGACTTACTTTAAAAGGTAATTAAAATAAAGGACAGTATGGGACATGTTGGAGTACTTTTGAGAGGACGGTATTACAGAAGGTGGGTGGAAAAACGTATACCGCAGAAATGCTAGAAATCAATTAACTTTACATTAGCCGGGATTGAAGTTAATTTCAGAGTGCTGCCAAGCAGTTCTTGCACTTCCTAGATGCCTGAAAAGGGTAAAGCCTGGCATCACTGTTGTTCATAATCGTTAATCTTCTAATTTCCTGTCGGCTCTATTTTACAATTTCATTATACATGAAGAAAATGACATGTTTTAAAAATTTTAGAAACATGCATTTCAACCACTGAAGTTCAACAACAAATAAACTGGATCAGAGAAAACCCACATTGGACAGTAATACAACAATAACAAAAGAAATAGATTTATTGCAAAATCTAAAACCCATGGTAATTCTATTATCTACCCTTGTGTGTTATAAACAGTTAACTGAGTATTTTTGGCAGATCAACATAATCACTTAAAACTCACCAAAATACAGCTTTAAAATAGTTAACTTTAAAAAACAAACATCGGCACTATTCACATTCAAAATAAAACTCACTGTGCTTCTTTTTTCAATGGTTTGTTTCCACATAGGCAGTGATTAATGCAGTTGTGAGGGCAAACAAATTTGATAACTCAACTAAGTAGCTATAGTTTTCTTTCATATCTGAACAAAATGGCAGGCGGAGTGGAAGATAAGCAACAGAATCTAAACCAGGTTGTATCAGATATCACCTTGAATAGTTTTGACCAGTGTGCTATTGGATCACTTCTTTGTGAGAATAAAACATCAAAATAAACATACACATTCACACTGGAATGGTGATTTGAAGCATTTGATGGTTACTTCAAAACACAATTGGCATTGAGACAGGGAGTACGTAAAATCTCTCTGGGGATTAATCTTCTGCAACATTTGTTTTATCAAAAACAAGGGGCAACGTTTATTAAGGCTTGGTAAGGAAATCAGATAGTACAAAATGGCAGGTTAACACTCAGTCAAGGCCAACCATGTTCTTCCGCTCAGCCACATTCCATACAAGCAGCTAATACAAGAATAGGGAAGTCTACCGGCCAACCCACTCATCCTGCACAAGAAATGTCTATCAATTGAATACAGCACTTAAGAAGGGGAAGCATCCCAAAAAACATAATCCTCCACTGTTACTATATACCATAAAGACAACAAGTACGTGTGCAGTAATTAATACAGCATCTCTCATCTACAACTGCAAAGAAATTTGTAACCTATTATTTATCTGCGTCTAGAATGAGTGTTACATAAAACAACAGGGATTACAAATATATCTGAGATTCGCCTACTTTGAATCAAAAGTTTACTACTAATTTGGTGAAATGCAATATTAAATTGAACAAAAAAGTGCTTAAGTATTAAACCGGTCAGATTGCAGCTCTGGATAGCAAAGAGTTCACATTTCAGGACTGTAACATTTCCTCAAGCCCCAAAACATTCATTCCAGCAGTTTCTGTTTCAAGATCTGCACAATCTCACATTATCTTGTTCCTGAATTGAGGAAATTCAGTTTAGATTTTTTTTTAAATCAACTTGTTCAGAGATGTTATTAGACACCTCTGTAGAGCAGGTGGGACTCAAACCCCAGTCTCCTGGCTTACACTACCACTGTGCCACACAACCCTTCAAATTCACACCGGTTAATTTTGGTAAAGTGCATGCTCCTGAAATTGGTCAGTTTAGTTCCTTTCTGACATTTCCTCCTCAAAGACTAACTGCTTACTTCTCATCAAGTCACTACTCACAGGAGAGGCTATTAATATGCATCGTTATGCAAATTTGGATGTAATTAATTAAGTATTGTTCTTCAGAGAATGCTTCCATTATAATCTAATTAGGTTCAACTGGTATTCTTGGCATCTAATTTACTCAGACACTTGCTATTTCCGAGTCAACATTCTGCACCATGTCCTCCAGCAGCCTTCAATTCATCACCAAGTCTTCACAGCTCAGCACCTCGTCTCAAGTGCATTACATTGATAAGAAACTACAGGAGCACCAAGTTATGTACATTTTATTTCATTCATTATAAGGCCAGTAAAACTAGCTTTAAAAGACAGTTGGAAAAATTGTTAATAAAATTAGATACTTCAAATCTAGATGGGTGGCATGGTGGCTCAGTGGTTAGCACTGCTGCCTCACAACACCAGGATCCCAGGTTCGATTCTAGCCTCGGACGACTGTCTGTGTGGAGTTTGCACATTCTCCCTGTGTCTGCGTGAGTTTCCTCCGGGTGTTGCGGTTTCCTCCCACAGTCCAAAAATGTGCAGGTCAGGTGAATTGGCCATGGTAAATTGCCCATGGTAAATTGCCCATAGTGTTAGGTTCATTAGTTAGAGGGAAATGGGTCTGGGTGGGTTACTCTTTGGAGGGTTGGGCTGAAGGGCCTGTTTCCACACCGTAGGGAATCTAATCAGAGTAGTTGCATTTGAGTTCATACAAACTAAGCCTTTACTATCAAATGTCAATTCCTGTAAAATTGCCTTCAAGGAAGGAAGACTGCTTTTGCTGGGAAGCACTGACAGACACAAAAATGGACCATACTTCGGCAAGCTAAGCACATCTCCTCGCTAATAGTGGAGATGCACAGTGAATGGCAGAAGATAATAGTTCAAGCTTCAGAAACTGTAATTAATACTATTTTTCATGACAGGAGAACACAAACGAAAAGGTCTGCCACAATTCCAATGGCCTGCTAATGGGATTTCATTGTGGGACTTGTCAGTTGGAAAACGTGAATAACAGACAAAAATGCAGAACCGCTATACATAGTAATTTATTAGGTAGCAAAGTGGTGATAGTTCAGGACTAGTAATCCAAATGCCTGAACTCAATTTAGGGGAATGAGTTTAAATCCCACCATGGTCAAAGATTTTGAATTTAATGAAATACGTTTGGAACACCTGTAACTTTTTGAAAACATATCCTCCCTTGTGATGTGGGTGTCACTGGCATGAGCAACATTTGTAGCGTCTCTCAAATTTCCCTGCAAGGCTTACAAGGCTGTTTGAGGAGCTAGTTAAAAGTAAACCACATGGCTGTAGGTCTGGAAATACACCTAGGCCAGATCACATAAGGATGGCAGATTTCTTTCCCTAAAAGAGATGAAATTAGATGGGTTTTACAACAAGTAGGTGTCATTATCACCAATACTGGGGAATACCTGTATAAATTGTGTGTGGACATGTGATGGCTCACCTCTCAGGCAGGTAGAACGCAAACCCAGACATTCTGACCCAGAGAAGAGGCTACCATTACAATCCAGATTTATAAAGCATCAGTCTGGGCTTTTGTAATACCAACCCAGTGAAAATACCACGATATTACTGCGTCCCCCAACTGACATGCAAGAATCTACTGAACAGTCTTTAAGACATTTGGTTTAGCCTGGACTCTGATCCTTGAACAATGTGGTTAACTTTTAAATGCCCTCTAAAATGGCCCCGGTTGCCATTCAAAAAGCAACTCACCAGCATCTTCTCAAGAACAAACGACTTGTCAACAATGGTCACTTCCATGAATGAACTTTTTTTAAAAATCAATTAGTAAAATAGTGAAGTATCAAAGATACCGGAATCACCATTCACACCTTTTGCACAGTAAAAGGTCAAAGGGTGTGGGGAATAATGGCTGTCCCACCAAATAGCTCAGTTACTAGATTTGAGGTGGGGCTTCTGCCCTTTTGGAAGTGGATATCCCTCCTCAGAGTTGCTGGATAATCTGAGGCCATTAGCATCCTGGGCTTCTGAACAATGGCATGTGGTTTTGGTTTGGATTACTGAACAGGCATCTCACCAGCTGCTAAGATGGCAAGTCCTAGTGAGGGGACTGGCGAGCTGATATTCGAGAGGTTATGAATGTGTGTGTGTGTGTGTGTGTGTGTGTGTGTGTGTGTGTGTGTGTATGTGTGTGCGTGTGCGTGTGTGTGTGTGTGCGCACTTAATTGGACATTAATTGCCCAGCTCAGGGCCTCAATTCTCTTTCAGGAGAGCAGGCTAATCTATGCCACCCCTGCCACTGGGATACGATAGTGGGGATGAAAGTGCGGGGGTAGGTACCAGGCTGGCTTCCCGTTCCATCGACTGAGACCCATTCAAACCTGTTAACGGGGGAGCATTAAATAAAACTGGACAAGTGTATTCACCTTAGCAACGCAGACATTAACCAACCTCAAATAGCTTAAACTGATACTTAGAACAAAAGAACAAAGAACAATACAGCACAGAAACAGGCCCTTTGGCCCTCCAAGCCTACGCCACACATTATTCCCTTCCATACTAAAAGTATCTTCACTTACAGGATCTGTAACCCACTATTCCTTTCCTAGTCATGTTTTCGTCTAGGTGCCTCTTGAATGCTCCTATTGTGTCTGCTTCCACAACCTCTGGCAATGCATTCCAGGTACTCACTGCCCTTTGTGTGAAATAAGTGCCTCGCACATTTCTTTTAAAACTTCCCTTCCCCACATCTTGAACCCATGTCTTCTAGTAATTGACCCCTCCACCCTGGGAAAAAGCCTCATACTTTCCACTCTATCCATGCCATTCACAATCTTTGAAATGTCTATCGGGTCACCCCTCAACCTCCTGCATTCCAGTGAAAACAAACTCATTCTATCCAACCTTTCTTCATAGCTAAAATCCCCCACAGCAGGCAATATCCTGGTAAATGTTTTTCTGTACCATCTGCAACGCATCCACATCCTTCTGGTAGTGTGGTGACCAGAACTGTACGTAATATTCCAAGTGTGACCGAACTGAAGTTCTATAAAGCTGCAGCATAACTTGTCTATTCTTATACTCAATGCTCCTTCCAATAGGCAAGCATGTCCTAGGCCTTTTTTAACTACCTTATCTATCTGCACTATCACCTTCAGTGATCTGTGGATAAGCACACCCAGCTCCCTCTGCATACCATACTCCTAGGGTTCTGCTATATAATTTCCACTTGTACCTGACCTCCCCAAAATGCATCACGTCATATTTGTCTGGATTAAACTCTACTTACCATTTTTCTATCCATGCCTCCAACTGTATATCCGGCTGTATCCTGACAATCCTCCTCACTGTCTGCAACTCCACCAGTCGATGCAGACCAGCCACATTTTCCTCCAAATCATTTATGTAGATCACAAACAGCAGCAGTCCCAACAGTGATCCCTGCAGAACACCACTAGTCACAGCCCTCCATTCCAAAAAGCGTCCTTCCACTGCTACCCTCTGTCTCCTATGACCAAGCCAGTTCTGTGTCTATCTTGCCAGCTCACCCTGATACCACATGACTTCATCCTTTGTACCATTTTGCCATGAGACACCTTGTCAAAGGCTTTACTGAAGTCCATGTAGACATGAACCACTTTTCCCTCAATCAACTTCGTCACTTCCTCAAAAACCTCGATCAAGTTAATGAGGCACAACCTCCCCTGCACAAGTCCATGCTGATAATCGCTAATAGGTCCATTGCTTCTAAATTCATATCGATCTTGTCCCTGGGAATCTTTTCCAATAATTTAGTTATCCCTGACACGAGGTTCAGAGGTCTTTAATTTCTTGAATTATCCCTGCTACCCTTCTTTCACAATGGGACAACATTAGCTATTCTCCAGTTCTCTGGGATCTCTGGGATACAAAAATGTCTGTCAATGTTCCAGCAAATGAGCACCACAGTACGTTGAAATTGTGAAGTTCACTTAAAATATACAATAGTAATAAATTTTACATATTGACTACATCATTTAGGTTCTTCATAAGCTAATGGAGCATTAAAAGACACTTACCAGAATCGATCATATATTAGAGTTGGTTAACTACAATTCAGATTTATTAAATTGTATAAAATGTTGAGTCATCTAGAAGTAAATGCAGCTGCAAAGCCGAAATAGTATAGGACAACTGTTCGGTGCTTATCTTGAATATGGATGTACAATATTACAAAATGTTTTAATAAGATAAATGGGAAAAACAGTTCATTAGTTATTTAGAGAGCATACGTTTAGAACAACCAAAAGAATAAACAAACCACTATTCAACATACTGATTCTGCACCCCCTCCCTCCACCATATTACAGGTAATTAGGTCTCTACATGTTGCAACTTGGACTGTAAGTACACTAAATAATGGGCACTTGTTCAGCAGTCCTGCCTGAAACAGGGCTAGTCTCTTTCAAAATCCAAACCAAACTTCTACACTGATAAGAAAGATGCAATGTATAAAATGTGGGTACAAATGGATGCAGTTTGCACATTTGCCCCTCATTGTTATTTCAGGCTTTGAGCAAGCTAAACAGCCACCCTGAAAGGGCATCTGCGGATACTTTTCAAAAACACTGAAATATTCCAATATTTAGATGCCATTGCTTGGACTCCAAAACATACACCAACCTGCACCATTAATCTTTAACAGGAGTGGGTAACATGACTTGGGTCTGTCAGTTCTGCATCTCCTTAACAAAGCACAAGTTCCAAACCAATCTCTACAGTACAAACATCCTGAATACTACATGTATTCAAGTTTCACAGATGTATATGCTTAAATACATTACATTTAGTATTAGAATACCCCACAATGTCTGACTAATCATTAAATCCCTTGAACTCCCTGACAAGCCTATTATACAATAAATGGGGGGATGCTGACTCACTGCTTGATGCTTCATATCTCTGTGCCAACTCCCAGCCTTTGAAACACAAAGATGAAGAGAGTCAGCCTTCGGTATTTAAACCATATACAATAAATACCTGTCTCAGTCATTATAAACTTCTGGAACATTTTAGAAAGCAATTAAGTAGTTCACAGAGCTGACTAAAGCAAAACATAAAACCAATTGGAGTCTTCAAATACTGGCAATGATCCAATCAGAATATATTAAACATCTGCGACATTAAACATTACAAGAAGCCTGGCACATTTCACAAGTTATCCCAACTATGCATCACATGTACAGCTGGAGAGCATCACTCAGCAGCCTCTGCACATGCAGCACACTTTCTATCACCTTGCTCTTCATGTTGCACATCAAAGAACCAAGAGGAGTCCAAGGTACTCAGATAGCCCTGCGTTTGTCCCTTCAATCTTTCCGTAGAAATTTCAACAGAATAACTGGGGGGAATCATACTAACTCAAATGAGTCAGTCAGGGACAATCTAAACCCTTCATGAATTCATAACTGATTATATTATCCAAATTCATAGGATTAACTTCCATCATTTGATGGGCAGGTAATTGACAAACCAGCCAATTAGGTTTGCACCATTGATTATTAAAATAACTTTAACACCTTTATTTTAAAAGGAATTGAACATTGCAATGCAGTGTTTTGTTGCCTTCCCCATTTGTCTCAGACCTACTCACATGGTTTAGTGATACATATCATAATCTCTTCCTCACTCAAGACAGGGGGACCATGAATGCTCAAATGAGATAACGCTAATGGCAAACCAATAAAATAATTACTTTATATTTAATGGGAAATTAAATCTCACCCTAATCCATTACAAGTCTCATAATTTTGCAAATGATACAAAGTACTTCAGCTTGCAGACCAATCTCACTTCTAAACTTCAAAGTAAAACAAGGAACTGTGGATGCGGGAGATCTGAAGGAAAAATAGAAACTCCTGGTGAAACTCAACAGGCTTGGCAGCATCTGTGGTATGAAAGCACAGTTAACATTTTGACTTCAGGGGCTCTTCATCAGTTTATCAGGTCTCAAAACATTGAATCCTATCAAATTGCGGAGCAAGGGCTTAACAGCCTTACTCCTGTTCCTATTTCTTATGGTCATTCCATGGCAGCACAGTCTGCTCCTTGAGTGAATCAAAAATCCAACCACTTTGCATAATGAGCTGGCCCAGCCCTCCAGGTTTTACAACTGGCCAGCTTTATCATCAAATAAACTCCGCAAAAGGACAAAAGCTAAACAAAAACTTCTCTTGCAGCTTATCAGTCAGTGAGCTCACATTAATGAAGCCATTTCAACATACTATATTCAATTTCCTTCCAGTAACATTAATAAGCCTCAAGGTCTCAAGCTGCTGGTACATGAGATGTACCATTCATCTCTCATTTTCAATACAAGAACCTGTGATCTGAAGACTTCATTTCACAAAGTTAAGATATACTTAATCACAATGCGTTATAAAATATCGGAAATTTCTCAGTTAAAAGCCTCAAAATTAATTAGCTTTCATGACACTATGCCTTTTCTAAATTTGGTACACGGAATTTTTCAAATATATGATACAGATCTCATTGTTAAAAAATGTGAAAAAAAATGTTATACACTCTCGTTGTGCTTACTTGTTCATTTGTAACAGCGGCTTTGGCAATGGTATTGATTCTAGTGATACAGTGCAGCAATCAGCATTTCACCTTTGCACAAAGACAACATGAACTATATTGTGACAGTGTATACAGCATGCACTATTTATTTTCTTTATTAGCACCAGGTTCCAATCAACTCTTTATATTGCAGAAGTATTAAATGCTTCAGAAATGCATGCATAACAGAGCAATCAAGCTTTCAGGAATTTAATTTGAGAGATTGATAGTTAAAGGCAGACGCAAACTATTCTATTTGGGTCAAAAAACAAAGCAAGGAACTCCTGCAGAGCTGAAGGAATTTGTCAGGCTTACGTTATAGAAACACCAAACGCACTTCAGGGTAGAGATTGTGAGATAGATACATTTATGGAGCTCTCTGCCACAGAAAGCAGTTGTATGTTTTCAAGCAGGAGTGAGATATTGTTCTTAGGGCTAAAGGGATGGAAGGCTAACAACAGAAAGCAGGAACAGGGGACTGAGCTGGATGATGAGCCATGATCATATTGCATCAGGGAGTAGGCTTGAACAGCCTATCCCTGTCTCTAATTTAAATGTTTCTATTTAAACTGAAAACAGGCCAGTATATGGGGGAGAAATAAAATAGAATGCTTTGAGAGAGTAAGATTAAATAGGGTTGTATGACACTCGTACACGAAAGTGAGTACCGCAGATGTTGAAAATCAGAGCCAAGATTAGAGGGGTGCTGGAAAAGCACAGCAGGTCAGGCAGCATCCGCGGAGCAAGAAAATCGATGTTTCGGGCAAAGGTCCTTCATCAGGAATGAGCTGTAGATGAAGGAACGAGCATTCCTGATGAAGAGCTTTTGCTTGAAACATTGAATTTCCTGCTCTGCAGATGCTGCCTGACCTGTTGTGCTTTTTCAGCACCATTCTAACCTTGTATGATACTCCTGTACAACAGAACCCGACCAACAAAATGGGCCAAATGGACCATTTCTAGGTTATGTAATTCAAGGTATATTCTTTACATGATTAAATTTTTACATACCAAAAGGAGTCAATAAACAGACAATCAACTTAGTTAGAATGAACAATTTTTCAAGCAAGCATTTAAAACATAAGTCAATTGCCAATGTCAATATTTTCAGACACAAACAAAAACATACTTATTTTAAGTATTAAATAGATTACTGAAAAATTGGAATCTTAAACAACTAGAAGTCTGACATCAATTTTATCTTCTCTTCTAACCCTCATCCAAAACTATATTTACACTTTATTCCCATATAAAACTTCTTCAGTCATCGTTTGCCATTCACCTAAGTGTGTCTCTGCTCTTCACTTGCCATCACCAGTAAGCATATAATTGTTCAAACGTTATTGACACAAATAAAGGGATGATCAATGATGCAGTTATTAAGAATACTTCTAAAGTATTGATTTCCAGATACTATAAAATTAATTTTAAACAATACCTTAACATTTATTCCTAGGATTAGAGTTCCATTTCATCATTTTGGTATTTAAAGTATGTGGCTTAAATTTGTAAAGATTTACAATTCTCTGAACCATGCCAAGAGTTTTCCTTGTTTAGCTTGGACTAAAAGAAGAGAGAATGAACTTGCGACAGGACAATTTATTTATCCAACCTTTCTCTGGATGACAATGTTCTCTGATTAACAGTCACATTCTACCAACTATAGAATAATCTGTTCTATGAAAGAGTAAGTGCAATCACTAAGAACACAATACTGTCAAAATGATGTGAATCAAATACAATTCATCTCTGATTTTTAAGAAATATGCTAAGTCTGCACAATTCAGTGTCCAAGATCAAGTATGAGCCATAGCAGTAAAACAGGAGGCGCAGCTTTTGTGAAAAACCCACAACTCTCAATGTTTAAATATTGAATTCCAGTTAAAAAGTTTTAACATATTTCACATGTGTAATATATATAACTGCATTAAAATCTTTCTTGCACTTGTCAGATTTTGCCTACATTTCTGTCAAAAATTATAATGGAACCTACGTATGTAAACCTATTATGCTATAATTACACTCTCTCTTCAGTGGGTACCCCATGTATATCTCCTGAGATCAACTAGTTCAAATAAAATTCTCAAAGAGTGAACCAAGTGGACCAGGAAGGTCTAATAGTATTGCTGAAGTCTAATTGTATTATAAATTTTCATAAAGGTAACAGTACAGGGAGAATGTATTTAAAAGATAATAGGTTATATGTGGGAAAATGTGGCGGCGCTGTGCTTTGGTGGGCAGAGGACAGCAAATTTCAAAGCACAATGTTACCATATTGTACCACACACAACCTTTATCATTATAAGAGAACATCACTGGCATAATTTGCACATAACAATATTGCAACAACAATAAAATTAACTGCTTCAATCTCCTGTCATAATGTAGGAAATATGGGAGCCAATTGGTGCACAGTAAGCTCCCACAAAAGCAACATGATAATGACCAGGTAAATCAGTTTTTGTCATCTTTGGTTGAAGAAAAAATATTGGCCAGGACAACAGGGCAAATCCTGTGTTCATCTTCAGAACAGCATCATGGGATCTTCCAGAGCAAGGTGACGGGTACTCAGTTTAACTTCACATCGGATAGGATAGTGAAGGCGGCGTTTGGTATGCTTTCCTTTATTGGTCAGAGTATTGAGTACAGGATTGGGAGGTCATGTTGCGGCTGTACAAGACATTGTGAGGCCACTGTTGGAATATTGCACGCAATTCTAGTCTCCTTCCTATCGGAAAGATGTTGTGAAACTTGAAAGGGTTCAGAAAAGATTTACAAGGATGCTGCCATGGTTAGAGGATTTGAGGTATACGGAGAGATTGAATAGGCTGGGGCTGTTTTCCCTGGCGCATCGGAGGCTGAGGGGTGACCTTAGAGAGGTTTATAAAATCATGAGGGGCATGGATAGGATAAATAGACAAGGTCTTTTCTGTGAGATGGGTGAGTCCAAAACTAGAGAGCATAGGTTTAGGGCAAGGGTGGAAAGATATAAAAGAGACCTAAGGGGCAACTTTTCATGCAGAGGGTGATGCGTGTATGGAATGAGCTGCCAGAGGAAGTGGCAGAGGCTGGTACAATTGCAACATTTAAAAGGTACCTGGATGGGTATATGAATAGGAAGGGTTTAGAGGGATATGGGCTGGCAGGTGGGATTAGATTAGGTTGGGATATCTGATCGGCATAGACCAGATTAGGTTGGGATAATCTGGTCAGCATGGACGAGTTGGATTTAAGGGTCTGTTTCCGTGCTATACATCTCTGTGGGCGGCATGGTGGCACAGTGGTTAGCACTGCCGCCTCACGGTGCCATAGACCGTGTTCAATTCCCGCCTCAGGCAACTGTCTGTGTGGAGTTTGCACAGTCTCCCCGTTTCTGTGTGGGTTTCCTCCGGGTGCTCCGGTTTCCTCTCACAGTCCAAAAATGTGCAGGTTAGGTGAATTGGCCATGCTAAATTGCCTGTAGTGTTAGGTGAAGGGGTAAATGTAGGGGAATGGGTCTGGGTGGGTTGCTCTTCGGAGGGTCGGTGTGGACTTGTTGGGCCGAAGGGCCTATTTCCATACTGTAAGTAATCTAATCTAATCTAATCTAATCTATGACTCTATGAAAGACAGCACCACTGACACTGACACTTCCTCAGTCTTGCTCATTGGTTCCAGCCTTAACTTACCTTAACCTAACAATGGACTAATACTAAGACAGATACAAAAGAAGTCACCTTGCTCTGCAAAGTTAATATTACACATTGAGACTGGCACTCACTCATCAAGAAATGCCACAGAAGCCATGATTTGGAAACTGTAGTTATGATAGGTGGAGAGCACACTTCTTAGACCAAGAAGTGAAAACACAGTAAAGGAGTGAATTCTACATCACATAATTAGGCTTTATCTGATGTGGTAGTGTTTGTTCTTCAGTCCATGTCTTTTTTTTAACTATAGCTAACAATATTAGGTGTGAGAATTCCAAAAGATAGCAAATGGAGCTATGGTTAATTGGTTTAGTAAAATGAAGCTACGGTTAATAGCAGATGCAAATTACTTTTGTCAAATAAATACTGAGATGCAATCTCTAGTTTAAATGGAGATTGCCTTTAAAACATATTATTCAACCCCAAATCTAAGTTTAGATAAAGCAATAGCTGGTTGGAGTTACTCAGGAAAGCTGTAACAACCATTATTATATTTTCATTTAATTACAGAAAGTTAGCCATGCCCACTTGTAAATTTGAAGTTTACAGATGTTTAAACTTTCTGGGAAGGAGACGGAGAGAGGGAATGGATTATTGTGGTAGTCTAAAGTAGAACTGAATACTTCTGTTATTTAAATTCCAATACACTTTCCCCTCGGTGTCAGACTGTAACACCAAAGTTAGCACAAAAGAGACAGTGATTTAACCTCCAGTTAATCTACTAAACAGTGAATCTTTAGATGAGAAATTCACTTTAAAGCAAATGCATGGATAACTCATTTAACTCTCATATAAATTTGGCTACTCATTCTTGATGTTATAGACAAAATTGAATCATGAATGTATCCACACCAAGGAGAAGTTAGCACAACCATTCTTTCGGAATCTTTCAAAGACAGCTGTTCTAATTTCTGCAACTGTCCTTTAGCCAGGATAAAGGTGAATTAACAAAACCTTAGACCTTTGTTTCTCCTCTCCAAACTAGGGAAGGAAAATAAATGCTGGTCTTTTTAATGTCTGAAATACAAGCATATGAGCAAGGATGATTAAAAATATTGCGTAAACTGCAGTGTGCAAAAGTGCCTCTATGATATTTGATGCAGTCAATATTACTCATTAAATTAAAATAGTATGCTGTGGTACCCCTATTTTCACTGCAACTTTACCCAATGTAAATCTGGAACACTTTACAAGTTTACAATTCTACTTATACTTAGAATTCATGACAAGTAATTATGACAATAAAATAAACCTTCAACATGCATCCCCAAACCTTGAATTCAGCTGTGTTCTATACCAGGAATTTAAAAAAAACTCTACTGAGAACATTTCACCAGTGAAACTACACAGTAGCCATTCCTCAAGGACTGAGCTTGCTTAGCAATGACAGCTAGCTGAACTTTACTGCATTTATGCATCAGGTAGAGAATGGTGTCCTTGTTATCTGTGCAGCCCCACTGAGACGGCACTGCAAGAGCACAGCGCAGACTCTTGCCCGAGTGGTACCTGGGGTGAACTGGACTGGAGCTGCTCTGAGCACAAGTATAAAACCAGGCTTGTGATTGTATATTTCAACAAAGAAATGAGCTGCTAAGCTACAGCTGATACACTGAGACAAAAAAAATCATGCACTCAAAAAGCTGCCCTTTTCAAATCTCCTCCTGCCTCCTGTCTGCTTTTCAGTCGACTCGCTCACGCATGCTGACCCCATTCCACATTTTGAAGCCACTCTAATTGTAGCTTTGACACATTGCCCTGTATCAGAGTGACAGATGATTTTTAGAATGTAGCATTCCTCTATAAAGTCCTCTGCAAAGTGCTGCAAAGACAAGAACAGCAGGGGGATTTTCACAGTGCGACTCCTGTATTATAACAGCGTTTCTCTGAATAGCCCATTAGAACCTTTAGTGTCAGTCCCCCATTTAGTCAGCAAGTAGGCTGCTCTAAAAGGCATGTAAAATGCAAACTATTTCCTTCAATAGATGTATGGGTAATGTAGACTTGCTAATTCTGTTAAGTTCTTGCTACTGATTATCCCAAAAAGGACTGGAGTTGTCCCCGATACAATTAAACAAAATATTGTGTAACATATCAACCTTCTTCATAGTTCATCATGAGTTTTAAAATTGAAGATCAAGTGATAGGTGAATTTAAATAGCTAACATCTTACTGCATTAAATAACAAACAATGAAATGCTTCAGAAATAAAATGAAGTACAAAGAGCTTTACAATACAGCAACACTAATCTGCATTTCACTGTTCCTCTTTGCACGTATACTCAGTTGCATTTCAAGAATAAAGGACCATAACAATAGTGTCCAGTGACTGGAGAAGATGTAATCCACAGCTTTGAAATAACACTATGAAAAAGAAAACCTTCATTCAAAAAAGCTTGGCAGAACTTGCTTATTCTGGTTAGCTTCACACAACCATTTCCTACATAACAGTAATGACTGTGTCTCAAGAACTTCCATAGATTTCGAAGCAAGTTGGCACGTGAAGTTTTGAAATGTGTTTTATATAACATATTCTTCGTTTTAGTTCTTAGAAGAACAGAGCACTGTAAGGTATCGTTAATTCTAATTACAGACTAAAGCATCTGATCAATATGAAAGTAAAAATTAGTATAATAGCGCCGCATAATAATCACTTACTGTAACTACTTAAATTTAAAAACATCCTTAGAACTATTAAAGCTAAAAGAATAATTTCAGAGAATTTTGTTCTAATTTGCTGCCTGAGAGACAATTTAAATGATACAGATCAGAATAGGAGATTGTTCTTACAGATAAATGGTCTGAGATGACACCGTGACCTCTGTGCAAACTTAGTGACCTTTGTATTTGAATCTGGGGCAATCGTTCAGATCAAGAGAGTTACCTGATTTATTGCAATAGGATTACACTTTGCAGAAACACATTTATTTTGTAGTTTAAAAGCTGCTCAGTGAACATTCCTAACCCAATGTTGTTGTAGAAAAAAAGTCATTTTCATATTGTTCATTTTGAAGATCATGATTTACTCTGCCTTAAAATTCTACTGCTTAATTTTAAAATGTGCAATAACCCTTTGAATTTCAATTGGCAATACGTTAATCATGTGAACATTTGATTCTAAACTTGTCTAATAGGACTTTCTATTACTACATTGAGGTAAAGTACATGTTAAATGTGAAGTTCTGCATTTCAACCACATTCATATAGCCTTATTAGGATTTTGTAAGGATCTCCTCTTTGTAAACCGGGTTTCTACATTAACCACCCGCTACTGACAGGGGCTTGATTTTCTCTTTGTGCTCTGCAACTCAATTCTGTGCACAAAGTCATGAGTAATGTTCCACATGCGCACATCTGCTATCCCCTGCCCAGTGCGCAGTATATTAAGAATACATTAAACAGATTTAAACAAGCAGAGTGCACACTTGCCCTGGGTTGGTGTACATTTCATTGTCTGCACGTGATGAATGACTACAGGGAGCACAAATCACGTTTAATGACCTTTCCTCCTTTTTTTTGTTTGCATTTAAAAAATGAAAGTGACTGACCCTCTGTTTTAGCACCAAACAACTCAAAAAAAAAACCTGACTGCTCTATAAAATGGTCAAATCAAGCTTCTGTTAATAAATCCGAAAATCCATGGCCAATGATGAGAATGTTATAGTTTTGAGTAAGTTGGACTCTTAGATACTATATTTTCTTATATTGGTTGTGAGCCTTTCAAAATTATGGGATAGTTGCAGGAGGGTGGCATATTTGTGTTTTCTTTAAAACAAATTGATTTAAAGGCTTGTTTTAATTCAGTATGATTCTCACTTTAGCTTTTATAATTGCAAAGCAATTTTAAAAAAAAAATGGTTTCACCTTTAAGACATTATACAAATGGTTTTTCTAAAGAAAAACAAAAGAAGGGTTCTTCCAGAAACTCATTTCTAAAGGTGGAGGCGGGGGGGGGGTGAACGTCCATCTGCACAAATCGAAATAATATTATGGTGGCAAACAAGCATGAAGGTGCGAGTTAATTTAGAGACATTCTCAAGGTTCATCACACAACTGCTGACCTGAAACACAAATCCTTAGTTTCCCACCTCACCCTGACCCCACTCAGTGACATCGAATCTATCACTTTGTGTGTGTTCATTCCTGTGTTTACATGAGGTCAAAACTATTGGGCTGAAGGGCATGACACAGCATTCCAGTGGTTCATCTTGATGGTTAGACTAGAAAAACAACACACATCACTATGGGAACTCACATAACAATCACACATGTATAGTAGGTGACAAAGCTGAAATTATTTAGTAAAGAACTTAAATAATTGTGCAGCCTCTTTATCCTCTTCTTGCAATTTGAAGTCTCTTAAGATAAATCAGATTTGAATGATACGGAAATGTACAATTGATGAAATTGACTCAGTGTCAGGAAAATGACAAGAGGAAAGCACAGAAATTACTCCAACTATTAAAAAGTAATATAAATCCCATTGAGTCATCTGGTTGAAAAGGTACAAATGTCTGGCATCCTAACCTAAAACAGTCCGATATATAACTGCCTGTCCTAAAACACTACCTTATCATTGATTTAAAGGCTAACTTGCTGATTAACAAACAGCATTGTCCTGCCATTATCTTTTCACATTCAGCCCGGGCTTTCATCTTCAGCCTTCAACATTTAACTTCCAAAATAATTCAAAGACTGCAGCTCTATTGGGGAGTCAGCAAATGCAAAGTGAAATTCAAGAAGGAAAACCTAAGTCAAATGTTGAAAATAATGCACCGCAGATCTCAGGAAAGACTGTATTTCTTGAGAAGTGTCTCATCAGTGTAAATGCATTCCCATCACAAGAACAAGATAACTCATACTTGCTTTCAAGGACTATACTTTCAGACAAAACTAGAGCGCCTTGTCAAACATAGAACATAGAAAAGTACAGCACAGAACAGGTCCACGTAGCCCTTTGGCCCATGATGTTGTGCCGAGATTTAATCCTAATGTAAAATATAGTAACAACCTACATACCCCTCAACTCACTGCTATCCATGTGCATATTCAACAGTCGCTTAAATGTCCCCAAATACCATAAATATTTGTGTCTTCTAGCACAATTAAGAAACCACATAAAACATTTTCTTGATATAAATACTCCTTATTTACAGATTTACCCCAAGATTTCAGTGCATCAGTAATTAACAGAACACAGCTGCTAAATCTTTCTCTGTGGGTTTTGGCAAAAGTGCTATTAAAGCTAAAATTACTTCCAGGACATGGACAATTGGCATCATTTTTCCAGAAGTATTAAGAGCTGATTTCTTTATACAAAATTGATCAATTTTCCACTTCTTTCAGCAGGACACATGTTTTTTCTGGAAAGCAAACAAAAAGAATCCCCTTTGTACTCTTGTAGGGAAAAGAAATCCAATTATAGATGGCCACTTTCAGAAACAGGAAAATCTCTCAATTATTAAGACTCTAAAATAGGTTTTTAACTACCATTAGTAATGCTGATGATAGTTAAAAGCCTATTTCACTGTTTTATTGATGCATTTAGTGTACCTCGTGTCACAAGCAATTGCCTGCTTCAAGCTGTTAGCCTACAAAGATGTGTATACAGCACCCAGCTTTAAGAAGGAACTGTAAAATCAGCAATTGTTTGCATGTACACACACTATATACATAGATTTCATATACAAAAATAAAAATGGCTTGTCTATCATAGTCCATTGGTTTTATAACTCACTGGAGGGAAGGTTAACGGACAATAACTGATGGGTGAAGATAGGAACCATTTGTAAATCTCAATCGCAATCTAATCCACTAAATGATGGTCGTAACAGAGGTGAATGGTAGTCATAACAGCAGGTCGGTCAGGAAGTTTTAAGCTTTTTTTGAAAGAAAGAAGTGGATTTTTAAATTTTTACTCATTTTGGCTGGGTTTTGCAGAACACATCGCATTGAGGCAATAAACCCACCAAAAACTTTCTTTGTTTTGCACGACCAGATTATTTTCACGTGTGCTAACCAAAGTATAACAGGTCATCTTCTAGCAGTCTGATTGTTAGGACTGCATTGTATCATTGTCATTGCTGCATGATAATACAGAGGCCAACCACCTTCAGCTACTTCATCAATGATCTTCCTTCCAGCATAAAATCAGAAGTGGGGACATTGTTCCCTGATGACTGTCCTGATTTGCTATTTCTATGATACTGAAGCAGCCTGTATCCGTATGCAGTAAGACCTGGACAACATCCAGACTTTGGCTGAAAAGTGATAAGTTACATTTGTACCTACAATTGCCAGGCATTAACCTTCACAAACAAGGGAGAATCTCAGATGTTACTATATTTGAATCCTTCAAGCTATCATTGACCAGCAACAAAACAGAAACAGCTGTAAGGTACTTACATGAACACGTCAGAAGTGAGGACTTCTATGAACATACCCGCCTGCTGATTTCCCAAAAGCCTGCCCACTGTCTACCAAGAACAAGTTAGGAATATGATGGAATAGTTGCCACTTGCCTGAATGGACACAGTCTGAACAATACTTAAGAAGCTCAATACCATCTAGGACAAGCAACTCACTTGACTGACATCCAAGTCATCACCATAAACAATCACTTCTTCCACTGATGCACAGTAGCAGTGTGCACCATCTACATGATGCAACAATTTGCCAAGGCCCCTATTGAATACAGTTTCCAAATCTGCAACCTCCGCCACTCATTGAGTCAACAGCAGATATCTGAGGATGCCACTAACTGCAAGTTCTCCTCCAAAGCACACAGCGTCTTGACGTGGAAATATATCACTGTTCCTTCACAGGCACTGGATGAAAATCCTGAAACTGCCTTCCTAAGAGCATTACATCAAATGGACTGGTTCAAGGACACAGCCCAAGAACACTTTCTCAACTTCCATTAGGAATTGGCAATAGATAGTGCCCAGCCTAAAAAGCACAAATCTTGTGAATTAATAAAAATGATTGGTAAGATACAGATGGTAAATGCACTGTTGAGACGCTACGTTATTTCCTCAAGACCCAACATGCCAACATCCTTCTGAATCTTCGATTGGCCAGCTGATGACCTCTATGGCCTGAGTGCGCCCAACTTCTACCTGACTAATATAGAAATATCAGATCTATTGAGATTACTGGGATTAAATATATTCCCATTTCTTCATTACAGTTTTTTGAAGTAGTAACAAAGAGGGATGTGAATGTAAGAGGTATCGTTAGTAAGTTTGCAGATTACACCAAAATTGGAGGTGTAATGGACAGCGAAGTAGGTTACCTCAGATTACAACAGGATCTTGATCAGATGGGCCAATGGGCTGAGAAGTGGCAGATGGAGTTTAATTTAGATAAATGTGAGGTGCTGCATTTTGGGAAAGCAAATCTTAGCAGGATTTATACATTTAATGGTAAGGTCTTAGGGATTGCTGCTGAACAAAGAGACCATGGAGTACAGGTTCATAGCTCCTTGAAAGCTGAGTCGCAGGTAGATTGGATAGTGAAGGTGGCATTTAGTATGCTTTCCTTTATTGGTCAGAGTTTGGAGTACAGGAGTTGGGAGGTCATATTGCAGCTGTAGAGGACATTGGTTAGGCCACTGTTGGAACATTGCATGAAGTTCTGGTCTCCTTCCTATTGGAAAGACATTGTGAAACATGAAAGGGCTCAGAAAAGATTTACAAGGATGTTGCCAGGGTCGGAGGATTTGAGCTATAGGGAGAGGTTCAATAGGCTAGGGCTGTTTTCCCTGCAGCATTGGAGGCTGAGGGGTGACCTTACAGAGAACTATAAAATCATGAGGGACATGGATAGGATAAATAGACAAAGCCTTTTCATTGGGATCGAGGAGTCCAGAACTAGAGGGCATAGGCTTAGGGTGAGTGGGGAAAGATGTAAAAGAGACCTAAGGGGCAACTTTTTCACACAGAGGGTGGTACGTGTATGTAACGAGCTGCCAGAGAAAGTGGTGGAGACTGGTACAATTACAACATTTAAAAGGCATCTGGAAGGATATATGAATAGGAAGGATTTGGAGGGGTATGGGGCGGGTGCTGGCAAGTGGGACTAGATTGGTTTGGGATATCTGGTCAGCATAGATGAGTTGGACTGAGGGGTCTGTTTCCGTGCTGTACATCTCTATGACTAGGTGCAGCACAATAAATGGAATACTGGACCCAATGAAATACAAAGAGAAATGCTGTTTAAAAAAAAAGAGATTAGAGGAGATCTAAGATGGTGGCAACTCAGCAAGTCTGAGTCTATAGTGCTCCTCCCAAGACTTGGGCAAAGTGGGCCACCTGCCTCTACCACATTTACCAAATCATTTAAAATAGTTTTTACTTAATGTAATTAATTGCTCAGTACTAAATTTAAACAGTCTAGTCTCCTGTAAAAATGACTAGGGGGAAAGGAGCCCACAGTTCTCAGTAGGCAGGAGCCCCTCCCCAGCTGCAGCTGAGGCGGCCACAGCCACAGCCACACCGGGGGACTTACCTACGGTGGCGAGCCGCGCAGAAATAATCTCCAAACTTGACGAGAAGATCGACGCCTTCATCGAAGAGTCCCGGAGCAGATGGAATTCACTCTCGGCCACGCTACAAAAGCACGACCGAGACATCGAGGAAATCCAAGTCGGAGGGGCGGAGCTAAAGGCAGTGACCTCCGAGACTATAGCAGAATCGGCCGTGGATCGGGTCCGGACTCTCAAACAGCAAGTCCGGACCTTGGAGAATCACATTGACGACCTCGAGAATCGAGGTCATTGGAAAAATATTCGTTTGCTCGGCCTTCCCGAACGAAAAGAAGAAGGCCAGCTTACAGTGTTCCTCGAGCAGTGGCTTCCACTGCTGTTAAATCTGGAGGCTGGATCAGGCCAGGTAAGGGTGGAATGGGCCTCCTGGGTTGCAGTGCGCGAGCCCGGCTTGAACCAGCGCCCCCGCCCGGTCCTGTTCCGGCTGCAGAGCTACACAGAGAGGCAGATGCTCTTAGAAGCTTTCAGAAATCTTGGGAAAGATCTTCAAGCCATGATTTATAAAGGATCCAAGATTATGTTATTTCAGGACTTTGCCCCAGCTTTGGTCCGAAAGAGGAAGGCATTTGACGAAGCGAAAAAGCTTTTAAGGGACTTAAACATTCAGTACTCCTTGCGCTACCCAGCTACACTACACTTCAGCCATGAAGGGTCTGTGTATAACTTTAGATCACTGGAGAAGGCCAAGGAATTTTTGGACTCTCTTAGATAAATTGTAAGAGTTAATTGATGTTGTTTTGCCCTCCCCCCATCCCGGTTTACCCCTTTTTTTTCCTTTCATTACCTTATTACTGTTTATCATCATCTCCGGGGGGTGGGGAGAAAGAGGTGGACCTTATACTATTTTATCTCTGTCCTTATGAGTGGGGTTGTTTTCCTCTATTATTTTGTATTACTATATTTAATTATTATTTGCTGAGACTGTAATTTTATAGGTGTGTTTGTGTGTGTGTCTGTGTGTGTGAGAGAGAGGGTGTGTTTGTGTCCAGGTGTGGGGGGGGGGGGGAGGGGGTGTGGGGGTGGGGGGTACTGTACTCATTGTTAATTCTAGCTGAGTAGTATATTTGAATTTTCTTTAT
The DNA here is from genome assembly GCF_004010195.1 of Chiloscyllium plagiosum. NCBI lineage: Eukaryota > Metazoa > Chordata > Chondrichthyes > Orectolobiformes > Hemiscylliidae > Chiloscyllium > Chiloscyllium plagiosum. The sequence continues at coordinate 20,010,470 of NC_057735.1, forward strand.
CCTACCGTGGGGTGCCTGGCTCAAGGGTGGGGCACTGGTTGGGAAAGGTTATGATGGGCTTTTGGAGAGGAAGTGATGCCCCCTGGGAACAAGGGGGAAAATCTCTGCTTAATAAGTTCTTTTGTTTAGAAATAGTTTTTTATTATATTGAATGGAGTGTATTAAAGAGACTTTATTTTTGTGAATTTTATATGCTCTACGCTCGGGATGTTTTGGATAGGGTTTCTTCTCCCGGGGGGTCTCGGACTTGCCCGGTGATTCTGGTTAATCAGTTGATTAAATGGTGCACCTGGAATGTCACAGGGAGTAATTCACCAATCAAAAGGAAGAAAATATTATCAAACCTCAAGAAAAAAAGGGTTGATATAGTTCTCCTATAGGAGACACATTTATTGGATAAAGAACACCTGAAATACGACAGGGAAGAAATTATTTTCCATTCTCTCTTTCTGTGCAAGGAAAAATATTTTGGTAAACTGGGTGGCTGAGGGCCCGCATGGACTTTCGAGTTGGCACAGACTAATCATGGAATATGCTCTCCTTGACTTCCTTACAAATATGGTGCACCAAAAAAAAACGAATTATTCCATAAAGTATGGCAGCCCTTCTTGAATTACACAAATACAGATATCTCGGTCATCCTAACAAGGGCCTTTATTTAATTGAGAGGGTGAACCTGGCTGGTCTGGGGCCTCTTGGGAGAGGAATCCCGCACGAATACGGGTTTTGTTATGATCTGATGTTAACATATTCCGAGCATGTATATCACTACTCAACTTCTGTGTTATCTATCGTTTTTTTTTCTCTTGAATAATGTAAGAGATTTAATCATACACTCTGGTTAGTTGTAGGTTAGATGAGTAGTTAGAGTTTTGTTTTATTTCTCTCTATTTCTTTTTTTCTGTTTGATAGATTTTGGTTATTATTTAAGATTTAATTGTATATCAATGTTTATACTTGTTTTTTTTTTAGTTTTCTTTTGTAAACGTGTAAAAGCATGTTAAATTTTCAATAAAAAAAATCTATATAAAAAAAGAAATTAAAGGCTTAGGCTCCTTTAAAAATCTAAGACGACTGTTCTGGGAATGAAATGGCGACAATCACACAATTAGGCTTATTAAAACCCAGAGGTAGGTGAGTTGGAGTCAAGATTGGGTTTTATGCTTGATTTTTCAGGTCTAACTTTATTATTGTAGCAGAACGTGGATAGCATCAAGTGGCCTTATGTAATTATCCAAGTTGCCAACATCACCTCAAGCACTCCCATTATGCTTCTCCTCAGCTCTCCACACTCAAACCTAGCTCCACGGAGTTTTTAAATCATCAGTTACAATTAACAGACACATTTTTCTCAGTCTTTGTGATTACTGTAGCTGACATTTCAAGCAGTTTTTTTTTCTTCCAAATTATTGACAGAAGTGAGCCAGACAAATTGTTCATTCTCAAAGGAAAAGCTCCAAGTATTGAGAGAGACAAATTAAAAATTAAGACATGGTGAGTTGGACAGAACATCTCATGTGAAAGGCAACAGAGCTTTAGAATTAGTTGTCAGAAAAGAACAATATTCAAGGGCTTAAGTGCAATTACGAATAATTATTAAATGACGAAGAACCAATAGATGTAATCAAAAGGCAGGTAAGATAGAGTTGTTCTGTGAAAGAGGCTCAGATTTCTTTGTCCGAGCAAAACAGTCTATTGGATCATTAACTGGACAGCTAAATTGGTTGCGATGTGAAATTCCACACAGAACTTGAATTGTGCTGCTGTTAATTGCTTTGGAAACAAACAAATCACCTCCATCTTGCATGTCGTATCATATATATCAAACTAATCATCCAAATTAGAATATCTGAACTTGTTCTTACATTGGAAGAACTTCTTCAACTCCAAATCCTCCCTCCAAGCAAAATATGGGAATGAGTATGCATCCAAGGTATGTCTGTTTACTTACAGAATATGTGGAACAATCCTACACAGGTCCCCTCCCTTAACTCTCTTTTTGTACATCGATAACCAGTTTGTTGCAGTTCCTCGCTTTTATGAGATCTGCCAATTTAGTTAACTTTGTTTCCAATTTTCATATAATCCATCTCAATCCCCAATCTTCCCTGCCTCAATTCTCTATTCCCATGGATCGGAATCAATTGACATTTGAGATTTACTGCAAGATCTCCCCCCTCACCCATCCCCGGCTCCAACTCTCCCCACCCAAATCATCCATTCTTTCAATTCCAACAGCTACCTTGATTAAAACTTCCTCTCATCCATTTCACATGGGGACCCTCTTCCAGTCACCCAGTTTCTCACAACAATATGATGCCAACTCACATCATTATTTTTGATATACTTTTTCCACAGTCCATTCCTCTCCACAGTAAAGAAGACCCTCAGTATCCATCCCATATCCAGAACCATCACTTTTATCTATTCCCCTTCCACCCAGACCCATAATAGAATTTTCTGATTCTGCAATGAAGGTCAATGGAAATCTGAAAAGCAACACCTCAACCTTTGATTAGCCTTTTTACAGTTTTCTATTCTGTGTTGAGCTCAATTTCAGGCCATCACATATTTTATTTTGAACAGCATCCCATTTGTGTTATACAATAATTCCTTTTGCAACTTAACTTCTCTTACCTTCCATACTATCAAATCTACTCTTCTCCTTTATCTTCAATTCAAACTCCTCAATCTTTTGCTCTTGCATGAAAATAAAAAGCTGAAAATGTGTTGCTGGAAAAGCACAGCAGGTCAGGCAACATCCAGGGAACAGGAGAATCGACGTTTCGGGCATAAGCCCTTCTTCAGGAAAGGGCTTATGAAAATAAAAACTCTAACCAACTCCAATAGATTAGCATGAAGAAGAACTAAAGAAGAAATGGAATAACCTGCGATGCTATACTAAGCCAACATTTATTACCCATTCCCAATTGCCCTGAGGAGGGTTTAACCCTCAGTCAACCATATTACTGAGGTGGTGGAATCACTTGTAGGGCAGTGCCCTTCATTCAAGGGCATTAATGATTTATTTTCCAACGACTGACACCGGTTTCTGGTGACCATTAGACTTTTATACAGTCATAGAGATGTACAGCATGGAAACAGACCCTTCGGTCCAACCTGTCCATGCCGACCAGATATCCCAACCCAATCTAGTCTCACCTGCCAGCACCCTGGCCCATATAACTCCAAACTCTTCCTATTCATATACCCATCCAAATGCCTCTTAAATGTTGCAATTTTACCAGCCTCCATCACTTCCTCTGGCAGCTCATTCCATACACGTACCACCCTCTGCATGAAAAAGTTGCCCCTGAGGTCTCTTTTATATCTTTCCCCCCTTACCCTAAACCTATGCCCTCTAGTTCTGGACTCCCCGACCCCAGGGAAAAGATTTTGCCTATTTACCCTATCTATGCCCCTCATAATTTTGTAAACTTCTATAAGGTCACTCCTTATGAATTTTCACAATTGCATGAGAATATCCCATTTGCAGAGTTGTTCCATGGTTGTACAGTAATAGGACAAGGGTTTTGCAGCCATTTATTTCTGTAATAGAATATGCTCCATCCTTTATTGAAACTACTAATCAATATCTAAACTGAGTTTATTTCAGATTTCTTAATTCCAGATTTTTAACTGAATCCAAATTGCCACGGTGCGATTTGAACCTCGGTCCCCATATCATTACTGGGGTCTCTGGATTAATAGTTTAGTGATAATACCACTAAGCAGGCCCTTGTCTCTTGTACAGATTTTGGGGGGTGGGCAAGAATGGTGATCCCTATCATTAAACCGTTAGCAAATTACTGAACTATTAGAACATACTTAACAATTAGGTCACCCAGTTATAACCTCTTTTATTCAATAACACATTCACCTCCATCCATGAAAACTGAAGAATACAACCCTAGCTAAAAACGAAGATTTGGAGGAACATTCATTGATTGATATAGTATGTTTTGTATATTTGATTTATGACACTGGTAACAGATAACCATGTTACAACATGGTTACAATGTGATGCAATAAATTTATTTTTAAATTAAGTGTATAATTTATTTACTGCTGTTGTGTTGAGCATTCTCAACACACTGACAGGATTATAATTATGAATGAGCAACCGCTACTGTATCTAATGCTGTCATACTCTAATAGCTATATGTCTGATTTACACCAAAATCAATTGGTCTGATCACATATCAATCAATCATCATTTGTTTGCTATACAAGAGACAACAGTAAAATAAAATTTAGAGGACAGGCCCAGTGAATGAGGTAGAGAAAGGAGAAGACAAAATGGGAGAGAGAGGGAAAAGAGGAGAGAGAATAATACTAAATAGGCATAGATAAAGAGGGAGAGAAAATAAAAGCAGGAAAAAAATGGTGTTAGCTACAGATGACTTGCTAGCACCATTTTCTAGTCAGGTTTACTGGATAGAAGCATGCATAAAAAATATTGATGTCAAGCTGAAATAAACTCAGTTTAGATATTGATTAATAATTTCAATAAAAGATGGAGTGTATTCTAGTACAGAAATAAATGGCTGCAAAACCCTTGTTCTATTACTGCTGAAGTACAACCATGGAACAACTCTGCAAATGGGATATTCCCATGCAGTTGTGAAAGTTCATTATTTTAAAATCAAATTAAGACTCATTCAATACTTGAACAGAACAAAAACAGTACAATACAGTTGAGGTACATAAAGCGAAGTGACTTCTATTCGCAAATAATTCAGTATTTTTGTTATTGATTGCTCAGCGAACAGTATCCTTACACAAATGGATTTTTAAAACGTTTATGCACCATATCTAAAATCATACCAAAGTATTTTGAAGAGGTGCACAGCAGGGATCCTCCAATGTCCTGGTCAATCATTAACCCCCGATCAATGTAAAAAAAAAATTCTGGTTATTATCACACAATTGTTTGTGCAAGCTGCAGTATGTAAATTCTGAAGATGATTCAGTGAACCTGAAACATTAACTCGGATTTCTCACCACAGATACTGTCAGGCCTGCTGAGCTTTTCCAGCAATTTCCGTTTTTGTAGTAAATTTGCTTCTTCAGTTTGTACATCACAGCAATGTACTTCATGGGCTGTAAAGCACTTTGGGGCATTCTGGTACCGAAGGGTGCTATACATATACAAATCTTCCTTTTTCGTTTGGCCTGAATGACAAATCTTCACTTGTCCATTTGGAAATATCTGTACTTATACATATGGGATGACATCACAAAATGATCGAGGTGGTTATTGGTTTTCAAGAGAAACAGCTCAAGTGTGCTTTCCAACTAATGGATGGAAAAGCAGTAAATGTTCTGTGACTGGCAGAAGTGGCATTTGTTGGTGCTGAATCTGCTCAGTTTATGGTGCAAACATATTGGACAACAGTGCTGCGTAGCTGTGTGTGCGAAAGATAGAGGTGGAGGGTGCAGGGTATGGTGGAGAATGTGTGTGTGAGATAGCGTGTGTATGCGCGTACATGCTTGAAAGAGAGAGAGAAAAAGAGAAAACAAAGGATAAAGAATGGGTACATATGGAAGAGAGAAACAGAGACACAAACGGAGATAGGGAAAGATACAGACAGACAGAAAGTGAGTGTGGGGGTGGAGGAGCAAGTTGGAGGGGGAGCAGGGCAAGGAG
>NC_057735.1:20016288-20024589 GCF_004010195.1 Chiloscyllium plagiosum
CCAGGAGAGAGAGCAGGAGGGAGGGAACAAGGAGAGAGAGCAGGAGGGAAGGGGACAAGCAGAGAGAGCAGGAGGGAAGGGACAAGGAGAGAGAGAGGAGGGAGCGGGAAAAGGAGAGAGGGCAGGGCAAGGAGAGAGAGACAGACAGACAGACAGACAGATAGGGAGTGTGTGTGGAGGTTGGGAGTGGGGTGCTGCAGATCTGAGATCTGACCACAATGTTATGAAAACTTTCAGTTTTAAAAATTATTTAAAAAAAATAAAATTCATAGTCACAACTACATTATCATCTAATATTCCAGGTTTGAGAAATTTGTATACAGACTACCAATATTAAAAATGACATGATGGTCTGCAAATTGAATGAAGTCTGGTGATGACTTAAAATTGTGCAAAGTTGGAGTCTCAGTGGCAGGACCAGATGACATCCAAACTCAGCGACGGTTTGACAGGTTCCCCGATCCCATCACCATGAGAAAAGAAATATGGACTAGTTGAACCGAAGGGTCTGTTTCTGTGCTGTGCATCTCTGTGACACTAATAAATCAAAATTAAGATGGGTTTCTCTTTTGTGGAGAGCTAGCACGCAGTCAAATAATTCTCCTTGGAGCTGAGAAGGTTAAGCAGTGATTTCGACCAGTAGCAGATTTGTTTCCAGGATATTTAATTTACAGAGATATAGAGAGAGAAATTATTAACTTTGTCATAATTTTTAGGAACTACTTTCAGGTAATTGGCGAATAATGCAGGGTAAAAATGTGAAGATTATTTTACTCATTAAGTTCTGAGCATCTGGAACAATTTGAACGACAGCTGGATTTACATTCAGTAGTTATTGTCAAAACAGATTTGGAATTTAACTTTTTCAGGAGAACTTTGGAGGGCTACAGGCAAATGGGAGGGGAATTGGGACAAACTGGCACCATCTCCAGAGGAAGAGAATACAGCCCCAATGGGCTGAATAGCCCCCAGCCTCTGTGCTGTGTGATACTGGCCTATTCATTGTGAATGATGAAGCCCATCCCAGGGCAGAGTCATAGAGACATAGATATGTATAGTACAGAAATGGACCCTTCAGTCAGACTTGTCCATGCCGACCAGATATCCCAATCCTAGCCCTATTTGCCGGCACTTGGCTCATATCCCTCTCCACCCTTCCTATATACCCATCCAGATGCCTTTCAAATGGTGTGATTGTGCCAACCTCCACCACTTCCCCGACAGAGGATTCCATACGTGTGCCACCCTGTGTGAAAAACATTGCCCTTTAAACCCCTTTTGGGTCTTTCCCCTCTCACCTTAAACCTATGCCTTCTAGTTCTGAACTCCCCCACCCCAGGGAAGGGACCTTGTCTGTTTATCTTATCCATGCCACGCATGATCTTGTAAGCCTCAGCCTCCTACGCTCCTGGGAGGATCCCACCACTATGTCACAATGGGGCCAAGCTGATTGACAGCAGTTTCAGACCAATAGAAGAGTTGGTGTGATCCTCCAGCTAATGGGAGTGAATAAAGGGTGGGCCCAGCAGGCCAACATGTGACCATGAGCTGTGCAGGCGCAGTGTCACTGTGAGGGGGACTCTGAGTGTGAAGGGAGTGGGAGAGAAATGGAGTTAGTGTGGACTGCTAGGGTCAATAAACACACCGTGGAGGGTGCTAGACCTGATATACAAACTCACAGTAAATGAAAACCAAAAGAACTGCGGATGCTGTAAATCAGAAACAACAAACAGAAGGTACTGGAAAAGCTCAGTAGGTCTGGCAGCATCTATGAAGAGAAATTACAGAGTTAAATTTTCAGATCAAATGGTCCTTCCTTAGAACCGATGTTACTGAGAAAAAGGCAGGGGTTACGCAGAAGGTAGGGGTTAAGAAGCAAATGATAGGTGGGGATGGAGTCCAAAGAGAGAGATAGGAGCAGTTGGAAAAAGGAATGGATAATGATCTGGCTGCAAGGGTGAATAGGTGTTTATAGGGACTGTTAGTTGCTAACCATAGGTAGTGTGAAATGGCAGGCTATGAAATAACAAGGCCTGGTGTGTGGCGTAGGGGGCTATGGCGCTAAGACATGGGAGAGTTTAGGACCTAAAGTTATTGAAATCAATATTGAGGCAGAAGGGTTGAAGGGTCCCCAAGTAAAAGATGAGGTGTTGTTCTTTCAACTTGCGTTAAAGTGTAGTGCTGGAAAAGCACAGCAGGTCAGGCAGCAGCCAAGGAGCAGGAGAATCAATGTTTTGGTAATAAGCCCTTCATCAGGAATGTGGGGGGTGGGGAAAGAGTGCTGAGAGATAAATAGGACACGTGTGTGGAGCTGGGGAGGGGGGGGAAGGTAGCTGGGAAGGCGATATGTAGATGCAGATGGGGGGTAATGGTAAGAGGGTGGAATGGATAATTGGGAAGGAAGATGGACAGGTGGGACTGTTCAAGGGGGCAGTGCCAGGTTGGAGAGTTGGATCTGGGATAAGGTGGGGGAGGGGGGAGGAGATGAGGAAACATTGATGCCGTGTGGTTGAACGGTCCAAAAGTGGATGAAGTGTTCTTCCCCTTGGCATCAGGTGGCTAGGATTTGGCAGTGGAAGCGACCCAGGACTTGCATATCCTTAGCGGAGTGGGAGGGGGAGTTGAAGTGGTCGGCCACAGAGCGGGAGGGTTGGTTGGTCCATGTGCCACAGAAATGTTCCCTGAAACGTTCTGCAAGTTGGCGTCCTGTCTCCCCAGCATAGAGGAGACCACATTGAGAGCAAAAGACACAATAGGTGAGGTGTTTGGATGTGCAGGAAAATCTCTGCCGGATGTGGAAGGATCCTTTGGGGCCTTGGATGGAGGTGAGGGGGAAGGTGTGTGTGCAGGGTTTACACCTCTTGAGGTGGCAAGCAAAGATGCTGGGAGTGAAGGGTGGGCTGGTGGGGAGCGGGGACCTAACGAGGGAGTCGCAGATGGAATGGTCTTTGCAGAATGCAGAAAGGGGTGGGAAGGGAAATGTATCTCTGGTGGTGGGATCTGATTATAGGTGGTGAAAATGGCAGAGGATGATGTGTTCTATGTGGATGAAAGGTGAGGACCAGGGGGGTTCCATCCTTGTTGTGGTTGGAGAGGTGGGATTCAAGGGCAGACATGCAGGAAGTGGAGGAGATGTACTGGAGGGCATTGTTAGCCACATGGGAGGGGAAACTGCAGTCCTTGAAAGAGGCAGGCCATTTGGTATGTTCTGAGTGTTCTGCCAGCTTGCATCAAGCTTCACTGGAACACTGCAGTAAGGATGAGCCAGAGATGTTGGCCAAGGAACAGGCTCACGTGTTAGAGTGGCAGGCAACTGGAAGCTCAGGGTCTTTTTTGCAGCAGAACACAAATCATCAGCTGCCATTTCCGCCACCCCCACTGAGATGCTGCCAGACACAGGTTCCTGTCCCCTCCATTAACAACTATGCACCCTCCCAGCCAGATCGTTATCCACCCCTTTGACTTTCCAAATGTTCCTGTCTCTCTTTGGGCTCTGTCCCTACCTATTATTTACTCTTTAACCCCATCTCCTACAGTCCGAATATGTGCAGATTTGTTGAATTGGCCATGCTAAATTGCCCATAGTGTTCAGGGGTGCATAGGTTAGGTGCATTAGTCAAGAAAACAGAGTAATGGGGTAGGGGAATGGATCTGGGTGAGATACTCTTTGAAGGGTCAGTGTAGACTTGTTGGGCCGAAGGGCCTGTTTCCATACTGCAGGAATTCAATTTTCCCAGCTACCATCAGAAGGAATTGTACAGTAGAAGGATTCATCTTATTGCACTCCTGGCACTGAAGACAATATTTATAATCAGTATTAAAACTGCAGATCAAAACCCAATTGCTTCCCTCATCAGCAGTTCAGAAATCACCTGTTTTACATTCAGGCATGAGGCTGTCAACCATTCAAATTAACTGGGGGGAAAAAAATTGAAGGTTATTTCAGCAGACATGTAGAGATTACGAAGAAATAATGGTGCAATGGTAAAGTAATTGGAACAGCAGTCCAGAGGGCCAGCCTAACATGCTGTAGACATTGGTTCATATCCTCCAGTGACAGTTGATGGAATTCAGATTCAGTTGACAAAGTCTGGGATTATATAGCTAGTTTCTATGATGCCCAGGGTAATGTGCTGATTGAGGTAGAAACCCATCTGATTCACAAACATGCTTTAGGAAAATAAATCTGCAATCCTTACCTGGTCTGGCCTACATGTGCCTCCAGATCTGCAATTTATTTGACTTTTAACCCTCATTTGAAATGGGTCAGTCTAGATTACCTGCATTGTGGTAACAGGCCCTTTGGCCCAACAAGTCCACACCAACCCTCCGAAGAGTAACCCACCCAGATCCATTTCCCTCTGACTAATGCCCCTAACTCTATGGGCAATTTAGCTTGGCCAATTCACCTGACCTGCACATCTCTGGACTGTGGGAGGAAACCGGAGCACCCGGAGGTAACCCACGCTGACATGGGGAGAATGTACAAACTCCACACAGTCAGTCGTCCGAGGCTGGAATCGAACTTGGGACCCTGGTGCTGTGAGGCAGCAGTGCTAACCACAAAGCCACCGTGCCACCAAAGGCAGTGAGGCATAGGCAACAAACTTGTTAGAAGCAACCACATTTCAGACCAAAGTAAAGAAAAAAACATCAGTTCAGATGATTTTTTTTCATTGCATTAATGCTGATACCAAAATATTGAACTGAGAAATGTCATTCCAGTCTAGTCTCAATCTTATTAAGGTTAAAAAGAAAAACTTCAGACAACATTACGGTTGATCTCTAACTATCTTATAAAACAATTAAAGCAAACAAATTTATGTCTGATTGTGATCCTTCATCAACCTCCAACTTCAAACAAAATTTTCTGCAGCAGTTAAATCACTGCATATCAATGTCAGTAAACATAAGCCTGTCTATGGGATGTCATGGGGTCTGTGAAATGGATGGATCCAACAATCAACCACTTTTTCCTTCATTTGTGTATGAAGTGCTGCAGGTTGGGATGAGGAAAAACGTGGAATAAAATGTTTGAGCTTACAAATTAAGATGATGCAACTGGACTCAAATTTCAAGTGAAAGGACTGGGGCCTCCAAAGTTTTACTAAAGTTCTGCAATCATTTCTACCTGTACTTTTAAAATATCAATAATTTCACACCTTCAAGCACTAACATTCCTTTAGTCCACATAATAGGATTATCAAACACTGACAACACTGGTTAGGCCACTGTTGGAATATTGTGTGCAATTCTGGTCTCCTTCCTATCGGAAAGATGCTGTGAAACTTGAAACGGTTCAGAAAGGATTTACAAGGATGTTACCAGGGTTGGAGGATTTGAGCTATAGGGAGAGGCTGAACAGGCTGGGGCTGTTTTCCCTGGAGCGTCAGAGGCTGAGGGGTGACCTTATAGAGGTTTACAAAATTATGAGGGGCATGGAGAAGATAAATAGACAAAGTCTTTTCCCTGTGGTCGGGGAGTCCACAACACCAGGGTAGAGTCCAAAAGGTTTATTTGGAAGTATAAGCTTTCGGAGTGCTGCTTCTTCATCAGGTAGCTAGTGGGGCAGGATCATAGGACAAAATTTATAGTAAAAGATCAAAGTGCCATACAACTGAGGCAATGCATTGAACAATCCTAGATTGCTGCTAGGTCCTTAATCACTCAGAATAAGTTTGCAGATTTTGATTCATTAATATGTAAATCCCTGAACTTCTTTCAAGTCATATTCCCAACTTAAGGTTTTATATTTAAAAAAGCGACATCTCAGCTCAGACAATACATTAAAGGTTTGAGATTAGAGTTTGTCTGAATCCCAACCTTGAGTCAGACTGGTTTTATTTCCAAAGTAGGAATTAATAAAATGTCACATGGACTGACTGCCCACACACACTTACACACAATCACAGTCTTTTCGAACAAAATAGAATGTATCTGCAAATACAAATCTGCAAATGCAAATTCACCCCATAGACTTAGACATGTGTGTGGGGTGCACACGCGCACTTGATAGTGTATGCGTGCAAGTGTGATGTAGTATATGCATGTGAGAGGGTTTGCATGTGTGTGTGTGAGAGGGAGAGCGTGTGTGTATGAGAGAGGGTCTGTGTGACTGTGATCGTATGTAAGAATGTGTGTGTCTGTGTGGTATATGTGCATGAAGTGTAGAGTGTAGTGGGGTCACCTGTAGTGTGACATGAACCCAAGATCCCAGTTGAGGCCATCCTCATGGATACAAACTTGGCTATCAGCCTCTGCTTGGTGACTCTGCGTTTTTGTGTATCCTGAAGTCCACTTTGGAGGATGGTCACTTGAAGATCCAAGGCCGTATGTCCTTGACAGCTGAAAAGTTCCCTGACTGGGAGAAAACACCCCTATCTGGTAATTGTTGCGTGATATCCATTCATCCGTTATCATAGTGTCTGTTTGGTATCGCCATTATACCATGCCTCAGGACATCCTTGCCTGCAGCGTATGAGATAGACAACATTGACTGAGTCACATGAGTATCTGCTGCATATAAGGTAGGTGGTGACCCCACGTGTAATGGTGGTATCCATGTCGACACATTGACACATCTTTCAGGGGTCGCCATGACAGGGTTGCATGGTGTTGTGCTTGATGTTGTCCTGAAGGCTGGGCAGCTTGCTGCGAACAATAGTCTGTTTAAGATTTGACAGTTGTTTAACAGTGAGAAACCTGCAACCTCATTCTAAGTGATTAAAGACTGAACAGCAATCAAGACTTGTTCAATACATCGCATCAGTTGTATGACACTATGATCTTTTGCTATAAATTCTGTGTCCTATGGTCCTGCCCTACTAGTTACCTGAAGGAACAGCGCTCTGAAAGCTTGTATTTCCAAATAAATCTGTTGGACTACAACCTGGTGTTGTGTGAATTTTTAAAAAAACTTTTTTGGAACTATAAGTCAGCTTTTGCTAGTTTTCTACATTGATGCAGATAACCTGTAACTGAATTAATTTCATATTGCAAGCTATAACCCATGTTGCGAATTAGCAAATCAAATATACCCATCTTGGAAACAGTACCATCTTGGTTCTCATCTGGATCATTGAGTGAGCAATCTATATAAAGCTGCAATAAGGATCCAACTTATACTAATTACACTAGTGTCTTACATTTTGACTCAAGGTGCCTGGATGCCTTTCTCAGGCTGTTTACCACACCAGGATTAAATGTGACCTAAATTTTTCGGACTACATAGGTTTTAAAAAAAGTTCTCCATCTGCAATTGTAAAATAAATGAGTACACAATGCATCAAAACTTTTACCTCCATTTGCCAATTCAATCCAATCAGAGCTGAACTTCTTCACCAGCTCCATTTTCCTGTTCTATTTTCATCTCATTTGATCTGGTTAGTGGTCAAAGATCTCTTAATCTTAGCCATTACTGAGACTGACCATTCACAGCTCTCTGGGTAGCGAACTGTAAAGAGATTTTGATATTCACTCCTGACCAGAAGCCTAAATAGCTTATTCTTTAATGTGAGACAATGACACTTATTTCTAGATTCTCCAACGAGAAGAAACAAACTTTCAGCACGTACCCTTTTTTATGTTTTAAGAATTATTGTAAGATCACCTTTCATTCTAAATTCGGTTGCCTCGATCTCTCTTAATAGGACACATCTCTCATCCCATACATCAATCAAAAGAACCTTTGTGGCACTCTAATACAAGGAAAATGGAAATCCTATATTGTGGCTCGATTTACCATGCCTATAGCATGGGGGTCTCGTGGCTCCAAAAGAGGCATACCTTCATCTAAATCTTCATTTTAGTTGTTAAAAATAGAATAAGAGTTTTCTTATTAACACAGACTAGTTGTATTTTGTCCCCCAACATTCACAAAATTTATGAACATTCACCTAGTGTCCTTGGTTGAGCAAGGTGATCAATACCATAGACTGTGCTTCATCTGTAGCTCAGCAAAAGCCTATACAATTGCAGCAAGGCTTCCTTACTGCAATCTGCTTACAACCTTCCAAAAATATTTGGATGAGCAATTGAAATGTCATAACAGTTAAGAATATGGTACAAGTGCAGGAAATTGAGATTAGCACACCTTTCGTTGATGTTATGTTGGTGCAGACTCAATGGACGAAAGGGCCTTTTGCGCTGTATGACTTTCAGATGGTGGCACAGAGATAATGTCTCGGAATAATAATCCAGCAGTTCTGGTTATTGGCGCAGTTATATGGGTTCAAATCCCACCATGGCACCTAATGGAACTTAAACTTACTTAATAAATCTGAAGTTGAAAGCTACTGACCA
>NC_057735.1:20025089-20047046 GCF_004010195.1 Chiloscyllium plagiosum
TCTGTTACTTCTTCAAAAAACTCAATCAAGTTTATGAGACATTATTTCCCAAGCAGAAAGCCATGTTGTCTATCCCTAATCAGTCCTTGCTTTCCAAATAAATGTACATCCTGTCCCTCAGGATTCCCGACAACAACTTGCCCACCATCAATGTCAGGCTCACTGGTCTATAGTTTCCTGACTTGTCCTTACCACCCTTCTTAAATCTAACAATTTTATTGCCACTGAAGCCAACAAAACAAACATGAAACATACTGCAAAGCAGGTTGGCCATTTGTTGTCACCAGTTTACATGGTCACAAATGAAAACTCCCCCTCTTTGTATACTGGAGTATTCTTCTCTAGGGAATCAATATTAACATGCAAAGATGATTCAATTCAGTTTTAAATTGTTAGGAGAACAATCATGGTGGTGCACTATAGACAGCATGATTACTATTGAAACAATTAAAGCCTTTTGTGACTCATCTTGGAAGGTTGCAAACTAAAACTACAACCAGGCTTAAACCCATTAATATGAAAGCCAGTTTATAAAACTGAAACATCTCCTCTTCTCATTAATCTTATGGGCGTGCCATGTAGCTGACTTTACATGGCTACACTTCATAACATTATCTTAAAATTGTTATTGGACATGTTTAATACTTCATCGGTATGAAGCAAACTACTGTAGAAAAGGCCACTCCAGAAGTTTTACTCTAGTTTGGCTCAGGGCTGTCTTTCAGTTAAATCTTTTATCCTTTTTATTCTTAAATTATTCAAAATGACGCCAGATTGTGGTGACCATTGAAGCTTTTACTGTATTTTACTACATTATTCACTGTAAAATGTAAGTGGCAATGAATAAATCATTCATTCTTCATAGACGCTGCCTGACATGCTGAATATTTTAAGCATTGCCTGCTTATGTTTCATGCTTCCTGAAATGGTTTTTTTATTAGATTAGATTCCCTACAGTGTGGAGACAGGCCCTTCAGCCCAACAAGTCCACACTGACCCTCCAAAAAGAGTAACCCACCCAGACCCATTTCCCTCTGAGTAATGCACTATGGGCCATTTAACATGGCCAATTCACCTGACCTGCACATCTTTGAACTGTGGGAGGAAACCCACGTGGACACTCGGAGAATGTGCAAACTCCACATAGACAGTTGCCTGAGGCTGGAAATTAACCTGAGACCCTAGGGCTGTAAGGCAGCAGTTCTAACCACTGAGCCACTGTGCCACCCTAATGCATTTTAGTTAATTTCAACCTTGTCTCACACAAAAATTGCTGGAAAAACCCAGCAGGTCTGAAGAACCATTCTAAAGCAGGTCACTGTCCCTGAAATATTCACTGTACTTTCTCTCCACAGATGCTGCCAGACCTGCTGAGTTTTTCCAATAATTTGTATTTTTGATTCTGATTTCCAGCATCCACAGTTTTTTGGGGTGTTTTTGTTTAATCAACATCCTCATGTGTTTTAGAATGAGAGAGCATGCATCGCGACAGGAGGCTGATACCTGAACTGAAGCCTAGAAGCATTTATCTGGTAGGTCATTAAATTGCAAATGTGCCAATTTGCATAAATTTGCTCCCCAGGGTGAGCAGGTAAAAAACATCCAGTGAGACATTTGATCTACAACATGTTTGTGTAAACCTACTTTTCAAAATCTGTTTTAATAAGCAGAAGCTGACATTCTAAGAGTGAGTTTCTTTCATTATCCTCTGGTTATGATCTCAAGAATACACCAGATAGCGAGAGGAGATTCAAACATTTTGGTCTGCACATTATAGCTTCCATGTAACCTCTTTCTTAACATACTAATAAATGTAGTAAATTTCCGTCCATCTGATCACTATGCCAAATTTGATGTAATGCAATACTCAAATTAATGGAAAGACTATGTTGAGCACACTCAGAGGGCAGTTATAAAGATTAATATTCATGTTTTATTCTCATTACCTTCAAACTCTACTAGATTTCACGAAAAATCTGAGAAATTTGAGGTCGCATGATTTAAGCTTTAAAAAAAAGAGCATATGTAAGATTAGAGAAAACATGAGTAAGATGCTCCACTGCTGTTGTGGGGCAGACAAAAGCCTTGATCTTCCAACAGCTTTTTATGAATCGGAAACCAAGCAGTGCTTTATTATAGGTTTGCATTTACATGAGAATAAGAATTTAAGGATTAACGCTAATGGAGGCAGGTTTGAGGTTCTGATCAAACAATCATGGGAAATAAAGCAAGACTCTTGGGACTAACACACTTTATGGCCGTAAAGCAATTGCCATGGGCCTTAAATTGAATCTATTCTACTTCAACTCAAATACTATTCACCAGACTTTCTGGACCCCCAAGATACATTCAATACCTTCACTTCACTACAAAGACACTCCCTTTGATCTTCCAAAAAATGTATGGAAGCTTCTAAAAAGAATTGTGCCAGACTTAATCCCTCTTTCTGGGGCTGTGAACCGAGCGTGCAAGCAAAGCGTAAATTTGAAAAGTCCAAGGCTTTAAGGAAAAGAAAATCCAGCAGAGTTCAAAACAGCCTTGAAATTCAAAGATACAGGGCATATTAAAATAAATACATTTTATGTAGTTGACAATGTTGTTTGAAAGGGAAAAAAATTATATGGAACCTATGAAAATAACTGAATTGAACATTCCTCTCAGACAACTGCTCATCTGACTTAAGGATGGACAAGAAATCAACAACGAGGTAAAAACAATGACTGCAGATGCTGGAAACCAGATTCTGGATTAGTGGTGCTGGAAGAGCACAGCAGTTCAGGCAGCATCCAAGGAGCAGCGAAATCGACGTTTCGGGCAAAAGCCCTTCATCAGGAATAAAGGCAGTGAGCCTGAAGGGAGGAGAGATAAACTAGAGGAGGATGGGGGTGGGGAGAAAGTAGCATAGAGTACAATAGGTGAGTGGGGGAGGGGATGAAGGTGATAGGTCAGGGAGGAGAGGGTGGAGTGGATAGATGGAAAAGGAGATAGGCAGGTAGGACAAGTCCGGACAAGTCATGGGGACAGTGCTGAGCTGGAAGTTTGGAACTAGGGTGAGATGGGGGAAGGGGAAATGAAGAAACTGTTGAAGTCCACAACAACTGACTATTGAGAACTTAATCTACTTAACATCAAGGTTGGACTGCCATGCTCTTTTATAAAGAAGGATTATTGCAAATGAAATACACTGATCAAAGATCAGATTCCAGAGTAGGAGAGCTCCAGTGTTTACTTTCAAAATTAGAATTCCAGCATGTATCAGACAATGTACAAAATGAAGCAGGCAAAATATTTAATTTCCTACACTAGTCTGCAGTATTATGGAACCCACACTCTACCTCTCGGTAGAAGTGTTCATGTGCAGCTTTCTTTTTCAGTTACAATTTCGCATTTCAATCATCAAGTGGGGAAACAGGAACTTGATTGTAACTCTGACCACAACATTTAACAAATTTTAGTCTAAATTTGTGGAGCGAGTGTGTGAAACATGCCAGCCTCACCACCAAGATAGTTCTACCCCAAGAACACCTATTAGCACATGAACGTTACTAAACAATGCTTAGGCAAGTGTCTCAGGCTATTGCAGGCTTTGAAAATAAGAAGCAGCTCATCAGAGGCAAGTAGATTCCAGGTCCTATAATCTGTTGGTTCAGGCCGACTTTTTGGGCTACCCAGTGAGATGGTAAGTGTTTTTTTTAAAACCATCTCTTTGTGGGAGGAGGGGATCAAACTATTGGATGCAAGGGCAAGGGTTGGCTTTCAAAAACCTTCCCTGGCCTGTATCTGTACCTCCAAATGCCCCCAAACTTGGGCAATCTGAGGTTGTGTGCCCTTCCTCCTGCCAACTTGGCAGATGGGTCATCCTGGTTTAAGCCACTTGCCAGTCTTCTGGGAAGCCAAGTAATTTGGGGCAGTGGCAAGTTGACACCCTTTTACCACTCAAGGGCCTTAACTGTGGGCAGGTTAAGTCAGTGGACCTTCTCACCCAGAACTTAGGTGGTCAGTTGATGAGAAGGGAACTGAGGAGGTTCTCTGTAGTTGAGAACAGAAATTGCTCACAATGTTCAGCAGTATCTACAGAGAAACAGGCTCAATATTTTAGGATTATGGCTTTTGCTCAGAACTCCTTACTGTGGTATCGGTGGAGAGAACAGCAAAATACCAATGATTTTTCCATGAACAAAAAGACAGACCTATCCAAAAGCACGTAGATGAGGAAAAATGGTTTAAATTAGTACTTCATTTGACTGAATTAAGATTGACTGATGACTAGAAAAAGAGTGGAGAAAGGGTTTTTCAAGTTAAGACATTGCATGGAAAGTTAAAGTACCTGCATGTCAGACATATTGTATCGTCTGCATGACTGGATTTTCAGCATCTAGGTCATTTAATCAAGCAGACTTCACTGAGACCCACTTGGTTGCCACAACAATGTAACAGAAACAGACATTGAAGAAATGATTATGTAAGGCATAAGCAAATATTATTCAGGTAAACAAAAGCTTATTTGGAAGCAGTATTCAAATCAGCCTAAGAGTTCATTTCACACATCACTGACCTAAACTAGGAAACTCTCCGATTTCAAATCAACATTATTTTACTCATTCATAGGTTGTGGTGTAACTAAAAACCCATTCATAACACAGTTGCAGACGACAGAACTCTGCAGTCCATTTGTGTCAAATTATTCAAAAGTAATCTAATGTACTGAAATTAACCAAAGTAAAAATGGACGTCAATGTCCAATCACCGAGACCAAACCAGTGCAAACGTGCTCGACGTGCACTCTATCAACAGTGAAATAAAACACGACAGCAAATATCACATCACACCTGAAACTCCATGGCACTAAAAGAATGGATCACACAATAATTCAAATCTAACACAAAGAAGAAAGCACACTGGAGAAGTTTCAGTTTTAATGGGAGAACAGAAAGCAATAGTCTAAGAAAGGAACACCAGGCAGCATGACAGGATCTGTAAGGTTTTTTATCACACCATTAATGCCCAGACTTTTTAAAAAAAATGTGAATGAGCTTGAGCCTCAGCTGCAAGTACTAATTAAATAATTAAAAGGAAAAACTCAATCTGAACAGATGTCCTGCAACCATGCAAGTGAATAAGTGAAAAGGTGAAGAGTGTATGGAGGCAAAGACATAATTGATTCTTAAATGTTCTCTGTCTAATTGCCCCATGTTTTCCAGATTATTCATATTTAACTGAACAAGACAGTATGTTTAGGTGAATTGAAAAGTTGGTTCTGATTGCACAAGCCATGCAAAGACAGTTTCTCAGTTCATTTTTCCTCCCATTTCCTGTTTTGAGGACTTGTTGATTTGTGTTGTATTTCAAGCGCACATATGGGTAGGACATTACAGTACAGCTGACTGATCAGCCGTTCAGTCAACCATTACGTAATGACCTTGAAAACTTCTGCACTGGTTCAAAGCGACTGCTGCAACAGTTTAAAATGATCACATTTTGTTAACACTGGATATCCTTTTAATCTTAAATTTCAAGTACTGGAACAAGGCAACAAAAAAGAAAAGAATGTTTGAGAGGATAAGCTGGTTAAGGCAATGGGTTATTTTGAATAATACTCTATTCAAAATGCTATGCCTCCTGCCACAGACGTCTCTATACAGTATCAATGTCAGTGTAATCCACTTTCATTATCATAAATTTCAGCATGACAGCTGTGTCAAATTGTGAATTATTTAATAGTTTCAATGAGAACACATCTCCAGTTACATACAGTACAACACAAACACAGCACGGCCCCCCACACTTTAATATATGTTCCAAAATATTTACAGGCAATGTGGTGTTTCTGGAACTAAAGTGGGTCTAATTTAATCCATTTTCTCAACATGAAACTAATTCCTGCTGCCAACCCTTTTCAATGTGAAAAGCATTAAGTTATTTAAGAGATTGAAGGGTAGGGTGTTTACTTTTCAGGCAAAGATTGACAATTTGCAGTATTGTTTAAAAAATATTCTCTTTTGAAAGAATTAAGTATACTACCAACATTATGTACATTTGCTAGAAATGAACAGATCAAATTCATTTTCTAAATATTTTTGGTCATATTTATCCTGCTTCCCTTACTTTGTATCCAAGGTGATTTAAGACTGTATTCCTTCAGTGAACATCCACATACAGTCCAAAGGTGTAAACATTTTTTCTTTAGTGTGCACTTCACCAGAAAAGCCCTCTCTTAAATATCCATTTACTTGGCACCTGTTCGGACAAGTTTCCAGCTTTAATTGTAGCCATGTGGGTGTTTTGTCACAGATGCAAATTCTGCACAAGCTGCTTGGCAAATTATGGTTTTTGCACAGATGCTAAACTAACCTGCTATTTAAGACCTGCTTCATCTCCCCATGTATGTTACTTATTCCATTCATTTGCTCAAAGCTCTGGGCCACACATGGAAGCTTTGAATATGGCAGTGTTTGTGTTACTTTTATAAATCATTCAGATGACAGTGGTCTTAATGTCTGCAAAAAACAAAAAAAAAAGCACCATTTCAGTCCCATTCAAGTGAAATTGTAGAATTTGAAATATAAAAAGAAAAGCACTAGAGCATGTCTTCCAACTCAATGCTGAAATTAAATGCCGTAAAAAGAAGTTGTGTTCCAAGTCTGATTTTGACTTTCCCACCTCCTTAACAGCACACAGGGATGGGCAACAAGCATCTCACTCGTGAATAAAAAGAGATATATTACAGTTGGAGATCAATTCATACTCTCATTTACTCCAAAGTTCCCTGAATGAAACCCAAAAAGGAAACTAAAATCCGAATCTTCCATATCAATTCATTTCACAAGGCGACTCTCTGCCAGTTCTCTACAGCAGATCTTATTCTCACGTTTCTTACAGGAGTTCTGCACTTTTCAATCTCAATTCTAAGTTTGTCAAAATTACTATAATGTTCTCTTATATCTACTTGCAGGTCTGAAGATTCTACAAATGTCCAGACCTGGGTCAAGAATAACTTCTTCCCTGCTGTTATCAGATTTCTGAATGGAGCTCTAAAATTTCAAATCAAATGTTGATCTTGTTTTTTTGTACACCTACTCCACAGCCATAACTCTGTATTCTTCAGTCTGTTCAATCATTCTAGGATCTCAGTGTCTTTGTTATGATCTGCTGTACTGCATGCAAAGCAGAACTTTTCACTGTATTTAGGTATATGTGACAATAATAAATCAAAAGCAAATCAGTGAGTTTTTACTTAATACTTAATTTTCCCTCACTATTCCTTCTGTTTAAGGTCATGATTTATGCTGGAGTATATCAGATAGATATCAAGAATGCCAACATACAAATGAGGAGTCGTCTTATTTTTTCCTGAACAGTGGACTGGTGGGTTATTCAAACACAGCAAGCATCATTGCAGCTCAGTGCTGTCCTGCCCTCAACTGGTGTCCATAATACATACTTCCAAAAACTGGATGGAATATACATACAACATCTGTGTTCACTTGAAAGCGTAAACATTACTTTCAACACCAGGGTCATTTGGCCTTCTGCAGCGCTAGCCCCAGTTGGGAACATGGCACTTACATAAACGCATGACAGCAGTTAACACCCAAGTGGTTCTTTCATCACTGAGGTTGAGACAAGTATTCACTCCATTCATCCTACAAAAGCGACTGTGGTCTCAATATGGTGTTAATGACAAACTAATCACATCCATATGGGGTTCAGATGTGCAAAAGTATTCACAGCCTGAAATGTTCTCAACTCAAATATATTTAGGTAGACACAGAAGTACAATGTACTTCAAGGTGAAGTATTTGCAGTACAAGCCTCTGCAGCTTAATAGCGCACACAATACCTCAAACATGACCAGCATTATAAGATTGAGTATTTGGTTTTGTAGAGAGAAAAAAGGATACTTTTTAATTCAAGACAAAGAAAGTTTTGAACAGGATTTTATGGAAGCAATGATGTTGCATCAAACTGATGTTATCTCAGAATGAATGGCAACTACTTTCGAAGTGGGATGTGTGTGTTTTGAAGTATTTAGAGGAAATTTTACATATTCAACATGTCAGTACCAGGCCTCAATCCTTAATGACGTGCTTGGGAAATACCGAAATACAACAAGCAACGTGGAAAGAAAGTACACAGTTCTCCAAATAGGAGCTGCAAGCTGTCCCCATCCTGTACGTTTTGTAGCTGTTATGATGGGTCAGTGGCTAATGTCCTTCATGACTGTGCTGATAACTCATTTCACCTTTGCTCCCTGACATTAGAAAAACAAAATCAGCATGATCAACCATGATGGCAACAAAAGATGAGCACTCCAAACTCACCACACAATGCTGTGATCTGTATGTTAAATGGGTGTCAAAAGAATCAAAGGCTGCTCTTATCACGAGCACATCATGTTACACCAGGGACTGTTTTAAATTACACCCCCAGGATATAATTGTCACCCAAGATATACTGCCTCCAAAACAAACAAAGTTCTGTAATGCTCTTCTTGATGAATCCATGTTCAGATCAATGCTGTTGAACCACATCAGCTCAAATTAAATCTGATTTAAGACCTCGAGCTTACTTATGATGAATACATCAATAATATGAATGTTATTAGCAGGACACAGTTAGCCGATTAAGATTTTAAAAATTTATGTATTATATTTTCTACTAACACAATTTTGGATAAGAGGCATAAAAACTGTTCATACTGTTACAGATCAGATCATTCCCGACTTTTGCTCAAACAGAAGTTGTAGGATGGCTCCACAAATCATATCATGGATTTTCTTTTGAACATTTAATAGAATAATACTTCATATTTTGGGCAAAGTTAAAAATCACACAACACCAGGTTATAGTCCAACAGGTTTATTTGGAAGCACTAGCTTCCGGAGTGCTGCCTCTTCATCAGGCAGTTGATGAAGAGGTGTGGTGCCTTGAAAGCTAGTGCTTCCAAATAAACCTATTGGACCATAAGTGACGGCAGTGGCAAGCACTGCTGCCTCACAGCATCAGGGACCCGGGTTCATTTCCTGCCTTTGGCGACTGTGTGTGTGGAGTTTGCACATTCTCCCCATGTCTGCGTGGGTTTCCTCCCACAGTCCAAAGATGTGCAGGTTAGGTGAATTGGCCATGCTAAATTGCCCATAGTGTTAGGTGAAGGGGTAAATGTAGGGGAATGGGTCTGGGTGGGTTGCGCTTCGGCAGGTCGGTGTGGAATTGTTGGGCCAAAGGGTTTCTTTCCACACTGTATCTAATCTAATCTAATCATAACCTGGTGTTGTGAGAGTTTTAACTTTGCCCACACCAGTCCACTACTGGCACTACCAAAATCCTAATATTTTGGGTGAAGAAGTTTGTTCTTTTTAAAACAAACAACATGTGCTTCAACCAGATGGCCACATCCCAACATGGTGGTGGGCACAAGTAAACTGTAGGAATGAAGTTCAGAGAGTATGGATGTGTGGGGCAGCCTTAAATCCCAGGTGGTGGATAGGGATTAATGGTGATGGGCTGTCCAGGGAATGGGAGGTGGGAAAGGACATGAAGGGTTTTCTTGCTGGGGTGTGTTCTGGGAGAAGGACATTGACGAACAAACCGAGTCTGAGTCACTGGACTAAGTGAGACATTCACTTCTTTCCATATTCCCTTAGCTCCTAAAATGTGGGGTCAAATCAAAAGCACACACTTGAGTGGGAGGACTTGATTTTCTACCCCATCAAGCAGACTTCACGACTGGTGGAAGGGATGTGCTCCAAAAGATAGCAGCACCAATCATGCACTTGCGGAACACAGATTGAATTTCTTTGCAAATATATCATTGTGTTTGTGAAATAGATGTGGTGCACATCAGTGTGGGGTGCAAATATTGGTCACAAGCAATCTTGACATGTCACTGGTCACTGTAGATTGATGGTGGTCATCTGTGAAGCAGAAGCAATTCCAAGTGAACTTTGAAAAAAGATACCTGCAGACCAAGAGCAAATGCACTTCATAGTGGACACAGGTGACCTCTGCACGATATCTTCATCTCCCACCCACAAATGTACTGAGGCTGTAATCAATGCCATTTGTGCCACATCACGCTGCTTCATCTCAATTCCACATGATGAGGTCAGTGTTGTAGCCCAGGGAGTAGACATAGGCAATATAGCTGGCTTCCCCCAAGTGTAAGGTGGGAGAGACTGTACCCATCACTTTTAAAAGCTCATATCATAATGTAGCTGAGCTCTTCAACAGAAAAGCCTTCCATTCCAAACATGTTCAACTCATCTGTGGTCATTGGTACCGTATTTTCAAAATTTGCCACAATACCTATATCCTTGAGAACTCTCAATTTCCTGCTATGATTGAGGATCTAGATGCCAGGCAAGGATGTGTATTGGAAGACAAGCAATATCCACAACCATCTGTTACTCAAACCTGACTGAGGCGGAGGCCATGATGGTACAACCATGATGTACTTTCTGAAGATGGAGTTCTGATGCTTGGATCATTTGGGGCAGGCCCTCCAGTACACTCCAGATGGAGCACTGTTAATCATAGCCTGCTGTGCTTTGTACAACTGCAACAGACAGGGCATGTGATGGTGGATAACAAGCTGGGAGAGTGACAGCAGACATCCGAGAAGGAAGAGGAGGCCATTATGCAGGAGTAACATTGCTGCCTGCATGATATAGCATTGGCTGCTGCAAGCCAGACAGGACTTAATTGACTCCCAGTTCCAGTCGATGAGAACTGGATGCACTGATCACTCATTCATTGTTAAGTTGTTGGTGCTCAAATGGTAAGCATTTCTGATTTATCAGGCAAATGCAACTTCTGTTTGTTTGTTTGTTTTCTATTTGCTTTTGCTACTGTTGAAAGAAAGTGTCTGCTGCGAAGCACTTGAAGGCTTCCCTGTGTGTGATGATGCCACATTTAACAATGATGAAATACAAGGCTACAATGGGCATTGAGGAAAGAGTAGCAGTGACTGTGAAAGGGAGGCATGATGGGATGTGGGTAAGAACATGTAAGATATGTGTCTTCGTTCTTCCATGATAACATGATGATTAATGTGCAGGCGTTATGTGCGAGGAACTGTCTGCTGCACCACCTAGATACTCCAAGAAGCATTGATTTGTGGATGCTTAGATTAGACTCCAAGAAGCATTGATTTGTGGATGCTTAGATTAGATTCCCTACAGATTAGATTAGATTACTTAGTGTGGAAACAGGCCCTTCGGCCCAACAAGTCCACACCGACGCACAACCCACCCAGACCCATTCCCCTACATTTACCCCTGCTCCAAACACTATGGGCAATTTAGCATGGCCAATTCACCTAACCTGCACATTTTTGGACTGTGGGAGGAAACCGGAGCACCCGGAGGAAACCCACGCAGACACAGCCCAACAAGTCCACACTGACCTTCTGAAGAGTAACCCTCACCAACCCGATATTTACCCCTACCTAATGCACCTAACACTACAGACAACTTAGCATGGCCAATTCACCTGATGTGCACATCTTTGGACTGTGGGAGGAAACCGGAGTACCTGGAGGAAATCCACACAGACACAGGGAGAATGTGCAAACTCCACACAGACAGCTGCACCGAAGAAGGAATCGAACACGGGTCCCTGGTGCTGTGAGGCAGCAGTGCTAACCACTGAGCCACCGTGCCGCCTTGATGAAGGACAATTCCAGATTGCTAATGCTTGACTGGGTACAAGTGTTGGAAATATCAGAGAATGCTGACGGGGGAGGGAAAGATGTGTTTAGTGGTGGCAATCTGCCAAAGGTTGTGCAAATGATGGAGAATGATTCTTAGAATCCATGTTCTGGTGCGTGGAAACTTAGGGGAAGGGGAAAGAGTCAGCCTGGATTTGAAATGTCAACTTGGTTTCTCTCAAATGCTGTCAGATCTGTTGTGTTTCTCCAGCACTTGTATATGTTTTCATAACTCTCTCTATTTCGACTTCCTGAACCTAGAATTATAAAGGTAACAAAAAACAAGAGAGCAGTGAGCCAGGTGTTTGCAACACTATCATATGCGGAAGTGTCTGAAGATCTCTCACTCAGGTTGTGATTTAAGAAAGAGAACTATTGACACTTCGGAAGTTTGTCATATTGTTTTAGCCAAATCAAAGCAACTGCAGAAAATGCAGCATCCATTTTAATTTTCAAGGAGAGGGACCCAAAGCATTCATCTTTTCTTTCTCTCTCCACAGTTACTGCTTGACCTTTTGAGCAACTCAAGTATTTTCTGTCTTTACCTGAGATTTCCAGTACCTGCAATATTTTTGTCATTTCTCATTCATTATAGATGACTATTTTAACTAGAAAAATGTATGGCCTCCTTTGATCCTGTGAATTTTCATGGCAATTTCACATTAGCTCCAACTACTCTGACATTATTGCAACTTACAGAAATAAATTGATCATAGATCACTCTCAGTGTTGAGTGAACCTCAACTACATTGCCATAAGATACTCAAATGGAGCAAATGGCATTTTACACTAATTTAAGCAGAATGAGAAGGCTGTATTTTGATCTAAAGAACACTCAAGAAATGACAGGTAGTTACAAGTCTTTAACTGACAGTTACAGCTATTTAAGGTGATAAATTAGTTACATCCCACAAGAAAATGTATTAAAACATGAAAGCATTTGGACTGGAAAGTGATCCTGCTTATAGAACACGCTTGTGTTGTTACATTTTATACATGTGCAGTGATCACTGACTGGAAGTTCCAATGAAACAATTTAAGTTGTAGGCATACTTAAATAGTTTGTAACGTATGGATACAGAATGAAATGTTTCCATTTTCAGATGCTCAGCATAAAAGGTGAATATAGTAATCTTTCTCCTGAGGAAACTGGTGTAATAAGTATGATCAGAAATCATTAAAAGAAACCTCTGCAGAGATCAGCAGCAATTTGTGTGATCGCTCAAGAAATTATTTATCATGGATTCCACAGACATCAACATCTCTGCCTAGTTTTGCCTTGTGTACACTTTTTAATATGGGTTCAATTAAAATATCACAGCTGTGCAGTGAGTCTCGGAACTGGCTTCCGGAGTTCTCTGCTATGGTCCCTCGGTGGATTTAGGAGAACACTAATTGTACTCACCTGGAATTAGAGTGATTGATTACATTAGCTGTGTAATTTCCTGCCTTTCATGGTCCCTCATGACAGCATTAGTCTCTACACTTCCTGAAGTTCCTCATCATTCCAAATCCCCATCCTGGCATGCAGCTTAGAGTTCAGCATCTTATTCTTTATCCCCCATTCTGTCTTCCTATCAAGGACACTCACCTCTATTCAGCTTCAAGCTTCAGCACAGAGTTTCTCCCATTGCTGACAAAACTCTACAGTCCTCAGTACAATGGTAGGCACTTCTAAGTGCATTGAAGAACACTCCTTACAAGCCCTATTAATACAAATACAAGTGTGGGCGGCACGGTGGTACAGTGGTTAGCACTGCTGCCTCACAGCGCCAGAGACCCGGGTTCAATTCCCGCCTCAGGCGACTGACTGTGTGGAGTTTGCACGTTCTCCCCGTGTCTGCGTGGGTTTCCTCCGGGTGCTCCGGTTTCCTCCCACAATCCAAAGATGTGCAGGGTCAGGTGAATTGGCCATACTAAATTACCTGTAGTGTTAGGTAAGGGGTAAATGTAGGGGTATGGGTGGGTTTCGCTTCGGCGGGGCGGTGTGGACTTGTTGGGCCGAAGGGCCTGTTTCCACACTGTAATCTAATCTAATCTAATCTAATCTAAAAAAAAAGCCAAAACTCAGACTACTGTCGTAAATTTAGAGGTCTTACCAACTTGGCTGGACTCCGAGGTGTAATGGAAAAGGAATGAGGTAATCAGGATATATTCATGACAGTCATAGCTGTCACAATAGGAACATATGCAACAAAATCCAATTCCAGTTTTTGAAATTGTACTGGATTTGTATGACTGAAAAAGCAACATGAATTTACACAGTCTATAGCTAATTATTATTCATACTTTGAGAAGACTGAGATAACTTTGCAAACATTTAAATCTATTTTGTCAAACATTAATGACTAATAATTAAACAGGGCCATCAATAGTCAGCAGAAAAATCTTTCCACTGATCCAGAACTTAATCAGTATGGTATACCCATTTGGTCCATGAACTTTTGCCATACATCCATAGTGGAGATTCGGTGAAAAAAACAATTTGATATACGTCAGACTTATTTTCTCAGCTGCTATGCTATCACAGGTTCTCTTAAACCCAGACTAAGAAGAAAGCAAGCTTCCCTGTTGTGAAATGAAGTGGTAATGGTGGAGTAGTGGATGTATCACTTCCAAATTCAGTGTAAAGAGACTGTTATCACACCATGTACGTAGTGTGGCCAGGGAAAATGTCAATACTATCACCTCACTGAGCCAATGGGAAGCAAAGCTAATTTAAGGACAGGCAATGTGGCATTTTTCTCCCTAGCCACCAAGTGTGAGCGGAATGTTCCAGCAGCATGAGGCATTTCATCAAGCAGAAAAATTACACCAAGCCTCTAAACTGCAACTACAGCAGAGCCAAGGGACTGCCTCCAGGCACACTCCAGAGAACACTTAAGCTAATCTGCTTTGGGGCATTATTCACTTTGTATTAATATATATGTATAGAATTCATTATAAGCATAATTTAGAGTAATTAAAAGAAAACTAATCCATACCTTACCAAGTCACTTAATGCGAATAGAAAAACAGGATCCCATTCAAAACATATAATTTTACCTGAATACCTCATCTTTAAAGTAACGAATGACAAATATACAAAATGAAATTACAATGCCTGCAATGGGATAGTCATTTACAGTGCAAGACACTGGGAATGCAGAAATAGTGAGGCTGAATCTTAATCCATGCAACCAGCAACTTTTCTCAATCCGCAAAATGTCTGATCATAATAAACATTCCACTGGCCCATTGTAATCAGGGAAGCTAAATTAAAGAAAGTATCTGAACAGTTTTGGGCATACTAAAAGTCAGTGCTTTGGACTTAACCTTTCTCATAAGAAACTCTAAGTGCACATAGGGGACAAAGCACTGATCTGGAGTTAGGGCCACGTTTATTAGACGAGCATAAACCTTGAGTTTCAAATGCATGTTCAATGTACCCATAAAACAGATCATATAGACTGACTTTATTTAGAGCAAAACTAAGAAAGTACTGTCTTTTAAGAAACTAGACAGGGATTACAGAAATATGCTATGGGATGGTAAAAAATATGTAAAGGGTTAAATAATATTATCAGAGGAACATGATGCTAGGGATAAAGGGATTATCTATGTTTTTATTCAAATGAAAATGGAAGTAAAATATGCTGCTGTTGTCCACTTGACAAACAGGATACATGACTGAACCAATGCCCACTGCAAGTGCCTTGTGTAATCCCTAAAGGTCCATTTAATAAAAGCCAGGAAGTGCAAATATTTCAACATAAAGTAACGTCACATTCATAAAACAGGATATAAAAGACTCAGAAGGTCGGCACACACAACCTTAAGTGTCTTCAAAATACAGAACAATGAAAAAAATTAGAAGTTACAGTTCTGATTTAACTAACATATCTTGCAGTCTATTAGTACTTAAGTCAAGTCAAAGTGCAGCACTTCCTTTTTTATTCAGAAAATAACAAAGAAACCAGAACAACAAATAAGAATGCAAGTTAGTCAAAGGCTTATTTGGTAAAGTTGTGGCTTGCTTTTACACTGAATAAAAGAATGTAGGGGCACTAAAATATTTATATTAATTTACTCAAAACCTGACTAAAACAATTTTCCTAAATTAGAAACCTCAAAAGCATTTCATAATATACCATGTTTTGGTGCAGATGTTATACTCTGACACTGCATCTGTTCAGTTGAATAAAGTGAATGTGTCTTCAGTTATACAGATTAAGTGGCTATTTAGTTACGGAGTTGAAATAAATGCCATTATTAATATTATTTACGCACAAAGCTGCATTTTCCTAAGATAAGTGCATTCCAGCAGACAAAATTAGATTTTCTGAGATGGCCTGTGGGGAAAATTGGATCCAAACAAGGAGTCATTAAATTCTGCAAAAAAGTAGGCTTTTTCTTTTTCTCATAGTAAAATTGGTCTCATTCAACATTCAGTCCAAAATTAACTTTCAAACAATTAAGACATTTGAAACAGCTAAAGAAATGGCCAATTGTGTAAAATACTTAAGTCATCAAGACTTGAAATTGCAATGTATATTAAGTTTTTAAACACAGAATAAAAAACAAGTACATTACAATAATTCTAAAGGAAATGCAAGGACTTTTATTTATATAGTGTCTTCAACATAGAAACTAGTCCCAAAATGCTTCCAAAACATAATCAGACAAAAATATACAGTGATTAAGCTATTGAATAGATTTCCATGAAAAGGAATAAGCTTAGAATAACTTAAAAAACAATAATAATCTAGCGAGAGAGAATATGGGATCAGAATCAGATCAAATGGCCTTTCCCAAAATTATTCTTCATGTGAACGGTTTCCCCTTTCAAGGGAGAGAGAAATGTCTAGCTTTATTATTCACTATTTTTTAGGCTGTAGTAGTTGAATTATTACAGGAATAATTTATATTATGGTTTTTAGCATTTTTCATCACTGTAAACTGGGTTTAAATTGTATTTGAGTCATGAAAACGCAAACTTTTTTTTGCATGTTTCCATGACGATGAATTTGAACAGTGTCGATCCAGGTTCTAATGCATGCAAACCATCAGTACAAAATCAATCCAAATCATCAATATTTTGGCATTCGCTTTCAGACAGATTATAAACAAGGCAACATTTTGAAAATGGAAATGGCATCCTGGGTTGAATGTCTGTTGAAGTAGGTTGAATTACATTACATGCTATTGGTGTTGGGATTTACTTAGCACAAGTATCTTGTCATACATGGATGAAAAGGATATTTAATGTAAGCACTGGGTGCAAAAAGTGTGAAAATGCTTCATTTTCTACCACTGACAAGTCACTTTGGAAAGTACAATATCTGTCAGGTTAAGTGAAAGAAAACAGAGTATATTCTTTTCAGTTAAAGATTGCATGTTGATGAGCCATGGCAGATTAACGTGTTTTTGAACTTTTTAAAAAAACTGTATACCTCTAGAATCCTCAATGAGTTTACACTGACAACTGATCTCATTTTCTGTTCATGTAGTGGCAACTCTCGGATGAGTTCACCCCTACTTGCCCATTCTTGTCTTTCCCTAATAGTTTGCGACTTCTCTGGTAATCTCTAATAACTTTCCACTTGCACCTCATTTTCGACTGTTTTGTAAATTTCATAAAGGAGAAGTATTTAACTGTGATGGCTTTTTTGCCCCCAACTGATTATTAAACTTGCTCAAATGGATAGAAAATTATCTGAAGAGTGACAAAAAAACATGCAATTTTAATATTTGCAAACTATAGTTTACCGTTAAGATTTCAGAGACATATGATGCCTGCGAACCTAATGAGGCATCTATGTCACTGTAACTGCTTCCAAAGAGATGTTCAACTCATTTAAGTTGAAAGCTTTTGAAAGGTCAAGTTAATCATGTACAAAAAGGATGTTCTGTTCTTTGCACTTTTTCTAATGTTGGCAATACTTTGTAAAATACATAAAGCTGTGGAAGGAAGGAAATGTAATTAAAGCTATTCATAACTGATGGAAATCATCAAGATTTTATGTTTTCACGCACCTTTCTCAAGCTGCCGGTTTTTAAAATCCTACAAAAGAACACAAGAAATGTGGACGCTTTGGAGAGGGTGCAGAGAAGGTTTTACAAGGATGTTGCCTGGTATGGAAGGTGCTAGCTATGAAGAGAGGTTGAGTAGGTTCATTAGAAAAAAAAGATTATGGGGAGACCTGATTGAGGTTTATAAAATCATGAAGGGTATAGTCAGGGTGGATAGAAACAAGTTTTTTCCCCAGAGTGACTGATTCAATAACGAGAGGTCACGCTTTCAAGGTGAGAGGTGGAAAGACGCGGCAAGTACTTCACACAGAGGGTGGTGGGTGTTTGGAACGCATTGCCAGGAGAGCTGGTAGAGACAGGCACGGTAGATTCATTTAAGATGCATCTGGATAAATGGATGTGTAGGTGGGGAGTAGAGGGATACAGATGCTCAGGAATTGACTGACAGGTTTAGACAGTACATTTGGATCGGTTCAGGCTTGGGGGGGCTGAAGGACCTGTTCCTGGGCTGTAAATTTTCTTTGTTCTTTGTTCTAAATAGGACCAGGAGTAGACCATGTAATCTGCGGAGCCTGCTATGCCATTCAATACCATCATGGCTGATCAGGGCCTTCAAATCTATTTTGCCGACCACTCCCCATGACCAAAAAAAAATCTAAGCCAAAAACATATATAATACAGCAATCAGTGCTTAATAGGACAGTGGATTTGAAAGAGCCACAAACTTCTGAGTGAAGTAAATTCACCTCATCGGAGCTCTAGATGATTGGTCCTATAACCTGAGACTGTGCCCCAATGGTTCGAATTTTCTGACTGGCAGAAATAAACTGATTAAACCGGTCCAGAATTTGTATTTTTCAGCGTGTTTGCCTCATTCTTCTAAATTCCAGAGAGCCAGAGCTCTAATTTACACAATGTCCCACCACAGAATGACCCGAATATTTTAAGGATCAACTTACTAAATCTTCATTGTACCATCTCCAAAGCAAATATATCATTTCTTAAATATGGAGACCAAAACTACCTTATCTATGTGGCCAAAGTGTTTGAAAATGACTTCATTGATGTAACTTAGCAGCCAAAACTACATTGTTTATAGATTATCTCCTTAGCACTGCATCTTCAATTTTAGAGTTTCCCAGAATCTCAGAACATCATTTTCTCATCATTTGTTGCACTTCAGCCATACCATCCATAAACTGGGGTCAAATTCTAAATGAGCTGAAAAATGTGTTGCTGGAAAAGCGCAGCAGGTCAGGCAGCATCCAAGCAGCAGGAGAATCGACGTTTTGGGCATAAGCCCTTCTTCAGGAATCAAATTCTAAATGGTAAGATGACACTCTCTCTTTCTGTCTTGACCTCCCTGCTGTTGAGATTATCTGTTTGGAATGATGCTGTTTAAAGGTATCAGCAATGGTCAGGCCATGTTGAAAACTCTTCTGTTGTTCAAGTAGCACCGTAGAGTCCTCAAGATCCATCTCAAGTGGCAGGCAGGGCATCCGTTTACTCTCGGCTGGGATTAATTACGTTTATTCCAAATGAACACTGGGAAGAATGAAGTCACAATCTTCAGACCCCAACACAAACTCCACAATATTCATGCAAGGCTGATCTAAACATTTTGCAAACTCAACTTCCTTCTCAATGTCATAACTATTCCATCATGAAGACTGTTATATATAGCACTGCCTGCTTCTTCTACATTAGTGTATCCACGACTGAAGCCATCATACTTGCCTCAGCCTCACTCAGACTTTGTTACTCTAATGCTTTCCTGGTCAGGTTCAACCTACTATTTATTGAGTTCTTACGAAATTCTGCTGCTATGCTTATTCTGATAGCTCATCACTCCCAGCTGATCTACATTAGTTTGTGATCTTCTAATTACTTCTGTCACCTTCACCAAAACTACAAATATTTTCACTGCATGAAGAACTTGCATGACAGAATTGAGTATGTTTACAGAGGGAGACAAATCAACAGACATTCATTAGAAAGATCAAAGGAAACATGTACCTTTCTTTATTATTCAATCGACTTAGATGAAAAACCATTTTTACTCCACTGACCCTCTGACTCTAGTTTCTTGTGCATCCGCGTTCAGAATTCCCTCTTCAACGGTACAAGGATCCGGGTGAAAAAAAAGCAGCAGCATGGCACTAAATCATGATGCTCACTTGGACAGTAAGTGCAGACATAATGGGCCGAATGATCTCTTTCTGCACTGTAATACATCTGTGATCTGGAATTTCCCATCTTTCTTTCTTCCTTCAATAGCCTGTATTAGACCCATCCTTTTGAGTATGCTTTTGATCATCTTTCCTAGAACGTCCTTTTTTAGTTCAGCACCTTTGGATGTTTCTCCCAACTGTAAGGCACTAGGTATAGACATTTTAATGAGGTAAAAACCGAAAGAACGGCAGATGTTGTAAATCAGAAACAAAAACAGAAATTGCTGCAAAAGCTCAGCAGGTCTGGCAGCATCTAAGAAGAGAAATCAGCTAGAAGATGCTTTGACTAGTTATTTGATCCATGAAGAATTTTTCACAGCAGAGGAATGCTAATGACCAAATGGAATGCAACCTCAGTGTGCTGATTCTGACTGAGCTGTTAATGGCCAAATGTTTTATCATGAAAAAAAACAATTATGGACCATAATTGTACACTGAAAAGCTTTTATGTGGCATGAGGTCTGATTTCCTCTCTTGAACAGTGCTGTGGATTTCAGTAAGATATTTGCTTTTTATTTTCATTACTTATTCAAAGTATTACATTGCCCCAAAAATGCAGGAATCCAATAGGAATTAATTGCGGGTGAAAGTCATGACATCTCTGGACTTAAACCAGCAGCATTCTGTTGTACTGTTTCATTTATCTTCCACAAGTACTAAATTAAGCTCTTCTCAAGAAAACCAACTTAGCTTGACTGTGATTTCCTTCCACTTCCACTCCCCCCACCCGAGTGTCACTCTCCCTTTCACCTCTTTCTGTAATGAAATCTTGTTTGCAAACTCTGTCTTTGATAATAGTATACATTGTTGACCTTTTTTCTTAACATTAAGAGTTACTGCTACTAGCTAAGTGGATGAATAAGTGGCGTCTGTCCTTGCGTTGCTTCCTAACATTTCTGTTAAATATGATACACTTAGCTGGACAAGCATATGGTTAAAACTCAACCGAGAGCAGCTGGAAGTCAGGAAGGTTGTTGTTTCATCAGCTACTGTAATGTTCATTACAATTGTTAGATATACTTCAGTACCATTTTAAATTCAAAAGAGAAAGAAAGTCTTGCATTTATATGCATATTTCATGACGATAGGCTGTCCCAAAGCTTTTTCTCTTTGATCAGTTCATGGCTGAGGGTATCGCTAGCTTAGCCAGTATTTTATTCCCCATCCCTAACTGTCCAGAAGAAAGTGAAGAGTCAATGACATTGCTGTGGATCTGGAGTCATATGTAGGCTTGACCAAGTACGGGATTGGAATTTTATAACCATTAGAGGCTACGTGGACACCATGAGACAATTTATTTTAATTCCAGACTTCCTATTGAATTCAAATTCAGGAATCAAACCCTTGCCCTCAGAACATTAGTGTGGAGTTCTGCATCATTAGACCAAAGTGACATTACCGGTACACCTATGCCAATGTGACATGTACATTATGACGTGAGCTCACTTAGCAAAAAAAGTTACATCTGCTTCCCTGCTCAGATCAGAGTTAAGATAGTAGCCAGGGCCCAAAGATGTCATTAGACCAGCACTGCACATTTGAAATGACAGATCAAAATGTCAACAGAACATATCCTAACATATAAATGAGTATAAATGAGTAAAAATCAACATAAATGCTGGTGCCCAAGCAAAACATCAAACACACACTATATATTCTTGTCCTCAGCATGACAATTTAAATTGCAACTAATTTAAGCATCATACATGAACATTAAGCACAGCATCTCTAAATGCCAAAGTTTTCTGATTTTTAAATACGGCATAAAATGCATGCAAATGAAACAGAAAATACATTGTGAATCTCAGTAATAGACATGTAGAAAAGCTAAAAACAAATTGCAAAAGGAACAAAAGAACAGAATATTTGCATCCCATTGCACCTGAAAATACAAATCATAAATTTTGAAAAATGAGCCTCTGAGCAAGTGCAATTATAGGGAACCTTTCAGAAAAGACCAAGATTTGTGCATTGTATCTCATACTGGAAACTCCAACTGTTCAGGCT
>NC_057735.1:20047546-20068045 GCF_004010195.1 Chiloscyllium plagiosum
CTTATAAATCTTGCTATGCAGTTACTGCAACAGGATTTCTGCTTTCGTTTAAATACTCAGAATTGTTCAACACTGCATCCTCTCCTAGAGGGCCAATCAGGACAAATTATGCCTTAGATGCAATCAACAGCACAACATACATCTGCAACACTGCTTTATAATAAAGAATACACACAAAAAATGGAATAACAAATTCTGCTGACTTGCGTTCTAATATGCCTAATGTGCAAGGACTTGATTTTCATCATATCCAACTGAAAAATGGGGAGACTCCGACCTTCTGATACGGGAATATTTTAAACTCCAGCCTTTTAAAGGCCTCAAGGGTTTCCCTCTCAAGTGATGAAAGAGTTATCAATCAAATGGAGAAGCATTTACAACTGTCAGATGGTAACTGGGCAGGCATTGAAGATAATCTAAAAAGGTTTTGAAAGCTGGTGTTGTATGTTGGAAGTATTAAGGGCAGCATGGTGGCTCAGTGGTTAGCACTGCTGCCTCACGTCACCAGGGACCCGGGCTTGATTCCATCCCCGGACAACTCAGTGTGTCTGCGTGGGTTTGCTCTGGGTGCTCCTGTTTCCTCCCACAGTCCAAAGATGTGCAGGTTAGGTGAATTGGCCGGGCTAAATTACTCAGTGTTCAGGGATGTGTAAGTTAGGTGCATTAGTCAGGGGTAAATGTAGAGTCATAGGTTCAGGGTGGACTCCTCTGCAGAGGGTCAGTGGGGACTTGTTGGGCCGAAGGGCCTGATTCCACACTGCAGGGATACTATGATTCTATGAAGTGGATCAATTCAAAGAGAAGACGAGTTCAGAATCATCTCAAAGCCCTTTTGCACCAGGGGAGTATGATCAATGAAAATTGTTTGACCTCTGATGCTATGTCTCGGATACAATTGGATCTTCACTTCCTTGTTTTGCCAGCACTGCTTCCCTTGGTCTAGGAAGAATCTTGTCTGGGACTTGGTACTCCTTCATGAAGTCAATGGTTAGAAGGATGGAATTTGCGATTTAACGTAGATTCTTAGTCCTCAGTGATGGGCAGCTTGCCATTCTTGAATTCAAGGAACAACAAAAGGAATGGGTTTGATTCGGGAGAGTTTGCTTCCAAACAAGATGAGGTCATGCTTATGTATTTCCAGTAACAAAAAGAACTGGGCATGGATCTCATGGTTACCGAAGAATCCAATACACCTCTATCACAACTAACTATGATGGACAAAAATTGCAGTCCTCAAACACAGGACAAATGTTAAGGTTTGACAAATCGTTCTAATGATCATATATCTATTTAGAGAGAGGTATGTGTTGCTGTCTCATGTATTTGTTTGACAACTTGTAGGGGAACTTGGCTATTCAGCCCATTGAGTCTACTTCACTATTCAATGAGATCACAACAGACGATAATTCTCAACTCCACTTTTTCTCCATAACCCTCGAATTACAGACTGATTAAACATCGTTCTATCTCAGCCTTGAATGTACTTAATGAGAAAAAGTTCCTCATCACTGTCTTAAATGGGGAACCCCTTATTCTGGGTTTATGGCCTTTGGTCCTACACACTCCCATAATGGGAAACAACATCTCCACATCTGAGAATCGTCAAGCTAAGAATTTTGTATGTTCCAATAAAGACACCTCTCATTCTTCAAAATTGCAATGAGTACAGGCCCAACCTACTCAACCTCTCCCCATAAGACAGTCCCTCCATACCTGGTATCAGCCTAGTGAACATTCTCTGGACTGCCTCCAATGCCAATGTATCTTTCCTCAACTAAGGAGCCCAAAACTGTTCACAGTATTCTAGCTAGTGTCTTGTATAGTTTTAGTAAAGGCTCCCTACCTCTTTATGCCATTCCCTTTGAATTAAAGGTCAACATTTCATTTGCCCTGTCTCCTGGATGCTGAACTTGAATGCTCGCATTTTGTGATTCATAGATAAGGACTCCAAAATCCCTCTGTTCTATAGCTTTCTGCAGTCATTCCCCATTTAACTAATAGTCAGCTCTTCTATTCTGCCAAAATGTTTAACCTCATTTCCCCACATTATATTCCAGCTACCAGGTTTTTGCCCATTCACTTAACTGGTCTATATCCCTTTGTGGACTCTTCATGTCATCCTCACCAATTGCCTACCTATTTTTGTGGCATCTGCTAAACTGGCTATAGTATATTTTCTTTCCTCACCCAAGTCATTAATATGTATCATAATGAATTGTAGCCCCAATACTGATCCCTATGGCACACTACCAGTTATAAGTTACCATCCCAAACATGCCCCCCTCATCCCAACTTTGTCTTTTATTAGATAGCCAATCCCATATCCATGCTAATAGATGACTTTCAACACTATGGGCTCTTACCTTATTAAATAGGGTATCACACATCAGACTATCAAATGCCTTCTGAAATTTGAACTATATGTTAATGCACTGCTTCTCCTTTATCTATCATGTTTGTTAACTCTTGAAAGAATTCTAGTTTGGCAGGACTTCTCCTTGATGAATCTACAATGGTTCTGTTTGATCATATCAATGTATTTCTTCAAATTAAAAAGGAAATAATAGCAGAGCACACTCTGTCAGATTGGGTAGACAAATGGCTGTTGAGCAAAGTCATTCACACTTGCCTTCCAAGCATACATTGTGCGGGGAAAGGTAACCTCATCAGTGTTGCATGAAATAGCAGTGCAATATGAAAATCTTGCTTTGTTGCTCAACACAGATTGAAACAGCTTTGCTTGTACATACTATGTATTTTATTTGACTATTTAAGTATCAATTATGGATGACTGTGACATGGGTCACTCCCACAGTATGTTTTAAAATAGTTTGCCAGTGAACTGCACTTCGCTGTAAGACACTGACACAGGATGCTGAATAAAGTGAAAATAGTACTGTGCCAATCAGGTCCCATGATCATTGTGTTGCTAAGTCAATACACAATGAGAAATTTAGATAAGTATCATTGACTACACCTAAAAAGTGTAATTGTTGGTCTGCCACTATAGTTTCATATTTGTGTCCATCCTCAATTAATCCACTAAATGTTAAAAATCACACAACACTAGGTTACAGTTATAGAGTCATAGAGATGTACAGCATGGAAACAGATCCTTTGGTCCAACCCGTCCATGCCGACCAGATATCCCAACCCAATCTAGTCCCACCTGCCAGCACCCGGCCCATATTCCTCCAAACCCTTCCTATTCATATACCCATCCAAATGCCTTTTAAATGTTGCAATTGTACTCACCTCCACCACTTCCTCTGGCAGCTCATCCCATACTCGTACCACCATCTGCATGAAAAGGTTGCCCTGATGGTCCCATTTTTATCTTTCCCCTCTCACCTAAATCTATGCCCTCTAGTTCTGGACTCCCCCACCCCAGGGAAAAGACTTTGTCTATTTACCCTATCCATGCCCCTCATAATTTTGTAAACCTCTACAAGGTCACCCCTCAGCCTCCGACACTCCAGGGAAAACAGCCTCAGCCTGTTCAGCCTCTCCCTGTAGCTCAAATCCTTCAACCCTGGCAACATCCTTGTAAATCTTTTCTGAACCCTTTCAAGTTTCACAACATCTTTCCGATAGGAAGGAGACCAGATTTGCACGCAATATTCAAACAGTGGCCTAACCAATGTCCTGTACAGCCGCAACATGACCTCCCAACTCCTGTACTGGATCTTGATCAGATGGACCAATGGGCCGAGAAGTGGCAGATAGAGTTTAATTTGGATAAATGCGAGGTGCTGCATTTTGGGAAAGCATCTTAGCAGGACTTATACACTTAATGGCAAGGTATTAGTGTGTTGCTGAACAAAGAGACCTTGGAGTGCAGGTTCATAGCTCCTTGAAAGTGGAGTCGCAGGTGGATAGGATAGTGAAGAAGGCATTTGGTATACTTTCCAACATGGACTATAACCTGGTGTTATGTGATTTTTATCTTTACCGAAAAATGTGTCGCTGGAAAAGCGCAGCAGGTCAGGCAGCATCCAAGGAGCAGGAGAATCGACGTTTCGGACATAAGCCCTTCTTCAGCCCTTCTTCGATTCTCCTGCTCCTTGGATGCTGCCTGACCTGCTGCGCTTTTCCAGCAACACATTTTTCAGCTCTGATCTCCAGCATCTGCAGTCCTCACTTTCTCCTCGTTGATTTTTATCTTTGTCCACCCCAGTCCAACACTGGCTCCTCCAAGTCATGTCTATTAATGTTGTAATGCTTTCTCTTGTCCAAAGGATCCTTCCTAGAGACTTTATTTGGTGCAGAGGCAACGACAACCTCAATGAGCATCTCTTACAGTTCTGCTGTGAAATCTTCCAACAAACTAGTCAATACACTTTTGGAATTGCTGTCTGCATGACAAGTGTCGCAATCTGCTCATCCTGGCCTTCCAGATCTTACCTGGATCTTACTGAATGTCCATGTATATATTGCTAGCTCTCCACTGCATCTCCCTGCCAGAAGCAAAGACGACCTTCTTGGGATCATCTCCCACTTGGTCCTTAAAATAGAACTGCTTACATTGTTTAAACAGTTGTAATTCAGATAAAGGTGTCACTGGATACCATCCATAATGAAGATTGTGCTATCCACAATTCCACCTTAAAAACATTGTATACACTGTATTAAACTTTATATCCCTGTGTCAGCATTAAAAACTACTCCTTCCTTGATTACAAAGGCTTTGTAGCTGCTGTTATAGGTGACTGCTACCTATGCGTCAACTGCAAGAAACAGAAAATTCTATCCTTCAAGCTTGGTGTATTGACTAGCTTTGAATTTAGCCTTTTAATTTTTAAATATTGCAATCGTAGAATTTTCTTACATCACAAAATAACTTGCAGCCTAATAAAATTTCCTCATGGTCAATGCTATGGATCTGCACAGGAGCCTGTAAACATAGAAACTGATAGCGTTTAAGAGTGAAAATTTGTCCAATACTCAATTGCCTTATATAGATAGCCACTGCTGCTACCATGGTGTACATTTGTCATCAGTAAGGGCTTTTTCCAGATGTGGCAATATTTTTGTTTGGTCCTGTAATGAACTCAACATGTTTATTATGGGAATGAAGAATTCAACAAATATACATCATAAATTTTGCAAACAAAGCAGTCCATTCCTCAAGCACAAGTGCCTGGGTTAATATTATGTTATTAATTTACAACAGAAGAGCATGCTTCAATAATCAGAGACAAAGCGGAGTGTGAAATGCTATATCCTCAAGTTATATAGCATGGCACAGTGACGATATCTTGAGTATGTCTCATGCACACATTGACACACTGACCATGAGGTATCAGACACAACAATGGAGATGCTGACAAATTCATGACATAGACATTACTCAGCACATCACCCTAGCATCTTAATGTGTGCTCAGTTCTCACCATCCCTACAGAGCAGGGAGGAACAAATCAACACTCCTGAATTGACTCAGATATTCTTCACAACGCAGCATTGCCTTAAGCACAGCATCTGTATTATCCAATCATTCAAATGGCTATTCAGAGAGATTGCATCAATGTTGTCTCCAAACAATAAATGTTAGATTAGTCTCTAATTATATTCTTTATTTTTTGAACATTCATTGTCTGGAAGCAGGTCTATCCTCAGAAAACATGTATGGCTGGTCATACTGCTCAGAACAGAGGCTTGACTTATTGCTAAAGCTATCTGTATACATGACCCCCCCCCCCCCCCATCCCCCTGAATACCAATAATTTTTCACACAACAATCCTGCATATTTCATTTATATCAAATATTTCAGCAGCTTCAAAAAACCAACAAGCAAAACATAAGTGGAATGAAGATGTGCTTTCTCACTCCCAACCCCATAGCAACAGAAACTCAAAATG
Organism: Chiloscyllium plagiosum; assembly: GCF_004010195.1. NCBI lineage: Eukaryota > Metazoa > Chordata > Chondrichthyes > Orectolobiformes > Hemiscylliidae > Chiloscyllium > Chiloscyllium plagiosum. Next base: position 20,053,409 of record NC_057735.1, read on the forward strand.
AAAAAGGCACAAAAGAGGCTTTAGTGTTATTAAGTATTTCATACTCGCCAACGTGTTACAGTAACAGAGTACATCGTGGATATCAAACCGATGCTTCAGTTAAAGGAGGTTGGTCCCGAAACTCAGGAAAACGCTCAAGGAAAAGAAGTGCTTGGTGTGCTGCTGAAAAGCTGAATGATGTTAATTGCCTCATCAAATTCAGAGCTGGAGATGCTATGTTTCCAGTATTTCCAACAAATTAACTTCAATATTCACTTCAAGAGCAAGTGATTGGTCTCATAGCAGAATATACATGATGAAATGACAGTTGTGAAGAGACAAGAAACAGTAACTTTACAAAACATCAAGTCCTAGGGATGGGGAGAGGAAACAATTACATTGAGATAAATAATCTTGCAACACCCTAGTCCTCATCACACAAAAGGATATTTCACCTCATTTGTTCTTATATCAAATTTGATCCACGACCTCTGAACACAGCAATGAAAGCATCAATCATCTATGTTTCAGAGGTGTTAGAGAAATCCACGGTGTAAATTCTCAGCATGATCCAAGAAATGCCTTTTTTCTAATAGCTTTACAGAGCACCTCTGCACATTAGCATGGATTTTGTGGCACTAATGACAGAGGATAGAGTCTGCTTGCCATTACTTCTCTGAGACACTGCAAGTTTTGGAGAACACATTTACCTACTTTCACATGAAAATCCAGAAGGTGTCAGCGATTCAATGCTTCCTCATGGGTGCACTATTGAGGTCCCTAGACTGCAACCAATTCAAAATCATTGAACTGATGAAAACCTCCACAACTAGTCTTAATGGAAAAATCCTTGATAAAATTGTACAACATTGAATCAAGTATAGCCATTTCTATTAAAAATATTCTATAATAGATTCCTACTTTCTGCTAAACAGCCTCACTTGCCCTGAAGGACTAATTTGTTATCAGTGGTATGTCAAATTTCTACGTGATTAAAAAAATCCACAGACTCAAAATGAATTATTTAAAAAGTTTGTTTTTACTTTTTGATCTTAATCCCAAACTATTGTAAAATGTAAAATTAAAAGTGAAGAGATCAGTGCGTTTTTACTTTTTGATTTGCTGTCAAAGAGAATTCATCAACATCACGAGCTATTTAACCTGCATAAATATATTAACACTGATGATTCGCTCAAGATCTGAACCAACATTGGGAATGGGGAGGTTCACACCACTGATTAGAATATCCTCATTTCCAGAGGTGAGGGGAGAGTGACAGCCCTTGATAACAAGGCCGCATTCAACGGCTTGTGACATCAAGGAGCCCTAGCAAAGCTGGAACTAATGGGTATCAGGGGTAAAGTCTTCACTGGTTTGAGTCATACCTGGCAGATAGGAAGATGGTTGTGATCGTCAGACACGCAGGAGTTCCTCAGGATAGTGTCCTAGGCCCAACCATCTTCAGCTGCTTCATCAATGACTTTTCCTCCATCATCATGTCAGAAATGGGGATGTTTGCCATTGACTGCTCAGCACCATTCATAACTCCTCAGATATTGAAGCAGTCCACATCTAAACGCAACAAAATTTTGACAATATCCAGGCTTGGGCTGACAAGTGACAAGTAAGATGTGTGCCACACAAACGCTAGACAATGACCATCTCCATAAAGAGACAATCTAACCACCGCCCGTTGATATTTAATGATGGTACAATCACTGAATTCCCAACTATTAATAAGCTTGGGGGTTACCATTGACCAGACACTCAACTAGACTTGCCACATAAACAAACAGTGGCAACAAGAGAAGGGTAGAAGTTAGGAATACTGTGAAAATGATCACACCTCCTCACTGCCAAGGCCTGTCCATCAAGTACAACTCAGGATGTGATGGAAAATTTCCCACTTGCCTAGATGGGTCAGCTCCAACAACAGTCTAAAAGCCAAAACTAACCACAGCCACAAGCACCCACTCCCACCACCCACCACCAATGCTCAGTTGGAATACTATCTTCAAGATTTACTACCAAAATTCATGGAAGTTTCGCAAATCGCATGACCACTTCCATTCAGAAGGTCAACAGCAGCTGAAACATGGTAACAAAACTATCTGCAATTTCCCTTCCAAGCCACTCATCAGCTGGACTTGAAAATATATCACCGCTCCCTCTGTTGCTGGGTCAAAACAGTCAGTGTCTTTGGGCCATGCTCTGGTTTTGAAAGGCTGCGAATTCTCTCCCCAAGGACATTGTGGGTCAACCTACAGCAATAGACTTCTGCAGTTCAAGAAGACAGTTCACCGCAACTTCTCAAAGGCAGCTAGGGATGGGCAATAAAAAAAATGCTGGCCAGCCAGTGACGCCTACATCCCACAAGTGATTTTAAAAAGTTTTCTCCAAGGGGAGCGGTAACTCCATTGCACTAAGATCATACAGGTTAGAAGAGGCTCTTCAGACCGTCAAGTGTACATGCCAAGAAAAATTATCAATCTACATCCATCTTACTTTCCAACACGTGGCCCACAGCTTCGAACGTAATGGTATTTCAAATGCTCGTTCATGTACCTTTCCAATTTCCCACCGAGGCAGTGCATTCTAGATCCCACCATCTTATTGGTGATAGAACTTTTCTTAAATACCCTCTGAATTTCATATCTTTCACTTTAAAATTATGCCCCTTGTTACTGACCTGCTTTCTCTCCACCCTTTTCATGCTCCTCATAATCTATATCAGGTCCCCCTCAGCCTTCTCTGCTTCAAAGAAAACAACCCAAGCTTATCCATCTTATCGCTAAACTGCTCCAATCTAGGCAACATCCTCGTGAATCTCCTCTACACCCCCTCCAGTGCAATGAAATGATTACAAAATCTAGTCCACTGTATGAAGTAAAGTATGAATGTATTTAGCTGACGACAAACAATAGCCAAGTAATTTATTACAAAGAGAAATGCATTTGTTACTGCAGTTATCAAAATCTTTCACCACTCTTCAAAACATTTTGCTACATCAGCAACTGACTTACTTCAAAAAAATGTGACAAGGTTGTGGCTGGCACTTAGCCCAAATTAAAAGATTTCAGCTTCAGATCACCTATTAGTGACGTGAGCACCTAAGGCAGGCTCACAATCCAATGCAAGACTGAGGGGATCCAGAGGTACTGGAGTTTTTAAATGTTGATGAGACATTAAACCGAGGTCCCATTCACCTTCCTAGGAGAACGTAAAATTGAAAGGTGACATGATGCAAAGAGCAGCAGGAGATTCTTTGCCATGCCCTTACATCTGATCTTTTATTGCTTTCCTCTTTGTGGGATCATGCTGTGTGGAAACTGGCTATAATCGCAGCCTTTCAAAACCAGAGCATGGCCCAAAGACACTGACGTACTTTTGAAGTGCACTGTTGGTGTTATAGTATAGGAAATATGCCAGCCAGTTTTACACACCAAAGTTCCCACAAACAGAAATGTGTGAAAACCACTGGATAATCTGTACTACTGATGGTGACAGAATAATAATGATTGACCAGAATATCAGGGAGTACTCCATGTTCTTATTTTATGTAGTGCAATGGCTTTTTCACGTCCACCTGAAAGAGCAGACAGGGCCTCTGTTTTACTATTATCCACTTTCAAAAGTACAGTGTTCCCACACGGAGTGTCACGCTTGGCTTTTGAGTCCATGACTTGAAGTTAAACTCAATTTTCTGACGTAGAACGGAGAATCTTACCAATTGAACTAATACACAAATTGTCATCTTTCCCTACAACTGTAGCAAAACTTCAAAGTACAAAAGTAGGCCACTCAGCCCTTCTAGCTTTCTTCTCTCATTCAATAAGATTATGGCTGATATGGAGCAATATTACTTGGAGTAAAGTACCATAATGATACCCAAAGATCCCCCAGAACGTGGAAAGCCTATGAAAATCTCTCCCACAGGAAAGTGAGGCCAAAACACTGCTGACATTCAAGAAAGATGGAGACGCAGCTCTTGGGGGCAAAATGAATCAAATGATATCAGGAAAAAGCTGGAACATTAGATTAGATTAGATTACAGTGTGGAAACAGGCCCTTCGGCCCAACAATTCCACACCGACCCGCCGAAGCGCAACCCACCCATACCCCTACATTTACCCCTTACCTAACATTACGGGCAATTTAGCATGGCCAATTCACCTAACCTGCACATCTTTTGGACTGTGGGAGGAAACCCACGCAGACACGGGGAGAACGTGCAAACTCCACACAGTCAGTTGCCTGAGACGGGAATTGAACCCGGGTCTCCGGCGCTGTGAGGCAGCAGTGCTAACCACTATGCCACAGTGAGTTGAATGATCAGCCATGATCAGAGTGAATGGCTAAGCACGTTTGAAGGGCCAAATGGCTACTATTGCTCCTATATTCTATGTATTATTGTACAGAATTAAATCTGATTGAGTCAAATCATTTGTAATGGAGAGAAATGCAATGACCTCAGCTGGTTTCTGAACAAAATGGTAATAACTAAGAATGATGTAGACAAGGCAACTTTATATTCAGAGGGTATAGGTTTTTGGAATTCCTGACCCTAGAGGCCTGTGAGCAGCTCAGTCATTGAATATGTTCCAGAGAAATAATAATGCATTTATAGACATTAAGGGCATCAAGGAATCGGAGGTCAGTACAGGAAAATAGCAATGACAGCTATGGTCTAACTGAATGGAGCAAACTCAAGGAGCCAAATAGGTCTATTTCTGCTCCGAGTTCTTATCTCATTGTTTTATGTCCACAGATAGTTGCTGATCATATGTCTAAGGACATGATTCGTCATTTGGTATTTATAATGTGGTACCAATGCCACAGGTCACCAGTCTGTTCTAATGCTTCGATGTTTTTGTTAATGCTTGGGTTGCAAAGAGTTAACCATTAGTTCTTCAAAAACTATGCATTTGAAGGAATAATATCCCAAGACCAATTTTTTAAAACGTTTAATGAAAAGGGAGTGCCCATTATGAAACATTTTTTCCTGAAATGATGTCTTTTTTAAATGGCACCACAAAATGGAGTCGGAAACAACGTTGGACGCTCTCTACCCTCACAGGTCCCTGCTAGAAATGAAGCACAAATCTAACTGACTACAAGCTGAACCCTTAAGCAAATGTCCAAAAGGGAAATGAGTCAGCCTTACACAAACTTGGAAATGTAAAAGTCAGCTGAATAGAAAAACAAGCTGCCTATGGCTGCTCATCTAAGTTGCAATATTTGCTCCAGGAAATGTCAAAAACGTGAAGGAATTTGAAAACGGTTCTTTTCTTCACCTTTGGAAGATGGCTGTGCTGCATTACAAGAGACAAAGAACACGATTCCAAAATACAAAAGATTTTATAAGATAATAAAAAATTCGCCGCCTGTGTTATGCGCTGGTTAGGTCAGGTCAGTGAATGCTTTGTTGCTGACCCATCTTCTCTTAAAGTCCAGCTCTCAAAATCCACAGGGACTCATTAAAAAAAAAAGGAAACAAACATTAAATCTTCACAGTTATTCTGGGAACGGAGCCAAATTATAGGGCCAGATGATTGCCGAGCCTAAAATGCCTTCCACTCAGTTCACATCAAGCTTTCAGTTCAGGTCTCATTTGGTTCTTTGGTCTTTTAATGCTCTCTCATGTTCTCAAAGTAACAACTTTGGTGAGCAGCGCTTTTAGAGGTTTTTAAAACTGACAGGACATCAACCTAGACTCAATCAATTCAGTTCTAACGTTCAATTTATACTAAAGGTCTTAGCAATATTTGAACATTCTAATCAAACATGCAACAGTCTAATCAAGAATATTAAACATTGGAAATGGCCAGTCAACCTATTAAATAATGTGTCTATTCATTTGTGTCACACTTATCTTGAAATAGAGCTCAAATATTTTGCAATGGCCAATCTTAATATACTTACCTAGTGCTGCTAGATCAATACAGAGATTAGTCAATACAGAAAAGGAACTTCAGAGGAGAGGGAAAATAAGCAATTGGAGTCGCCGCTAACAGTACACTTCATTTGCCTGACATATTCTAACCTATCAGCAAGTCTGTTAGAATGAGAATTATTTCACGTGGAAGCAGAAATCTACTTTTAATCCTTTTATGTATGTATTCCTTACATTGCTGGAGACTTAAGACACATTAGTCTATCCAAGTCTGCACACTGCCACAGTAACAATGCCTTATAAAAATAGCCCCTCAATTCGATTGGATGTGTATATTAATACTCAGCTTTATGCTTCCGGTCAGAATAAAGACAAACTTGGATGAAAAATAGTTGCTTGGAGTGATTCCATATGTTAGTGCTCACTACGTTTCTGACTGCTGCTCTTTTCTGGCACACAGAAATCTTGCCTTATGCAGTGCTGGCCTTTCGTGAGCAGACTCGGATGCAGTTTTTATCTAATAAACAGATGACAATGGCATGAAGGAATGTAGCCCAAACACTTGGCCAGCTTGCAATTTCTCAGGGGATTGCGCCATCCATAAATTCTAAGGCTTTGAAAAGCGTGTGAATCTATTGGAGGAAGTCGTGGCTTGTTAAAAGGACATGCTTTCTGGATCCCACTGGGGACGGTTCTAAAGGGTCGCTGAGATAATGTAAACTACCATAAAGGCAGTTATTGCTTTAACCCTTTTACCTGCATCTTCTCCAAAGTAAACTAAAGTCCTGCCCTAACAAACAAGGTCATTCACACAAAGAAAAGTTAACCCTTCTTGTGCCAAGTTTCTAAAATAGCTTGCAACTTAAACAATTAGAACTTTTTTGCCTCTTAAAAGTAAGTCATACAAATATGACTTGACCAAATGGTTAAGCTCCATTTTGATATCTGCTGGAAGGTAAACAACACTGGCTGCCAATGCTACTAACTGCCCAACTGAAGGAAGGATAGCAGAGACCGACTTTAATAAACTTATCTATGTATTACTCCAACATGGGAAAGTCATCTCATTCCATGGAATGTTTCCAATTTAATCATTTCTTGCAGTGTGTGTTTTTCTTTAAATCAGCTCGAGGTTTAAGTAGTGAGCATGCAACCAAGACTTTTGAAATACCATAGCATACGGTGTAACTAAAGAGTCGCATAGGTTTTTTTTTGACAATGGAATAGTAATTTAGAAGATTTTGCAATATCACGTGGAATGTTTTTGGAGTCATTTGTAGTTTAAATAGAATGCCTTGATTTGTGTATGTCATTACTTCGATATAGAACTAACATCTGAAATAATTTGAAGTGAGGATGAAAGGACAAAATGATGGATAAGAAGGACATTTGTGCAGAGAGAAAAAAAATGCGTGAAGGACCAGTACACAAAGTACTGAATGTCTTGAGGTGTGAAGTGCTAGAAAAGCCTGGTAGGGACTGAAATACAGACAGGTTATAATTGAGAAACAAAACATTGATAGTCTTGGTACAGGAAGAAAGAAATACTGTTATACTCAGTATAACAAAGACCTGCTAACTATTGACCAACAAATAAGGTTAATAAGACTAAAAATACTTAAGAACATTTTAGCTATTACACAAGATAAACTTAACTGGAAACCTAGTTAATTCCAATTTCACCATTTTAATACTTACCACGCAAAACCTGGTGACTGTAGTTCAATCAAAACTAGCTTGCAAATATTTCCAATCTTTGTGGTTAGAAAATTGTTTTGACATTTTGTCAAAGGGCACAGCTTCAAATTATGCATCCACACACCTCAGTATCAGGGATTAATAGAGGATTAAGTGAGGTTTTGATGGGAAGAAAAACAGAATCTGTGCTTCCATTAACTACAAAGAACAAGATAAAGTGCCTATGACAGAGAAATAATCACCGACAACTTTTCACTGAGGTAAAAGATTAATGCCCTGTCCAGTTTGAAATACAGTCATAAAGAAACAGAGAACAGTCTATTTGATAACCAACATTTTTTTGACATTTCAGACTCTTGAATTATCAGATTCCAATATAGCAACTTTTATATCAGAAGAACCTTTCGGTGCTTACCACTCCTCAATTAAACAGCGTGGCTTTTCTACTACTTAGTTATAAAATATCAGCATTAAAGGATGCTAAATTGAGGAGGAGACGATGTTAGAAAGTCAAAATGTAACTGAATTTAAGAGATAAATAAAAAGCTGAAAGTAAAAAAAATCAAGCTTGTGAAACCAAAAAAAGAGAGGTCATAAGTCTCCATTTGATGGACTTGAATGGCTTTTATATCGAGTCATTTTTAAATACAGAAGATTTACAGATTTTATTAACGTTATCAAGATTGTTAGTCTTAAGATAATTTTGCTGTCAGTCAGTGTGTCAATGTGGTTGAAACCACACATGTAGTACTTTTGACCATTTCTCACCAGAATCAAAGATTTGACAGTTATATGATGTATTATATCATTCAGATATATATCCACTTAGTCTTCAAGTTTGGATTAAGGTTGCAACAACACTGCTCCATGGTACGAGCCATTCTTCCAAGACAGCATTACATTTCCAATACTGCAAAGTGGGCCAAAGGTGTTAATCCAGACGATGGTGAGAGAGAGTTCAGCTGGTAACTATAGGCATCCAATAAGATTTACTACTAAACACACAATGTTAGTGAAGGGCTACAGATTGTGTGTTGCCTATGATTAGCTTCCACTATTATGTAATTAAAAATTACTGCAAGGGACAAACAAATCCGACAGTTAAACCAGTTGAGTATCTATCAAAACGGCTGGTGAGATCACAGACATTTTAGAGCAGAGGGAATCGAGAGACTGAAACTTTTCTGACAACGTTCACTTCTAGTTATTCAAAATACTCCTGATAAAAGACTGCCTATTTCACAGCTTTAGACGTCAAAAGTTCTTAACAAGCTAAATTTGCTAATTAAGAACAGATAGCTTGCAGAAATTCACCTTTCCAATCCTGCTGGCTGATAATAAGAAAAAGGATAAAACCATGTATCCAAAATATATAAATCTCTGCCCCCTTTCTTGAAAGAATTTGCAAGCAGCCAAGGTATATACAAGCCAAAATACGTACCAATTATAGTCACTGCATAGTTGTAACCAAATTCAGATCCAATGCGGAGGCACATTTTATTAGCAGTTAATGTTGCCTGCTTTTAGCCTGCGTGATTACTAGCGGTTTGTAATTAAATGATTAATGGCAATGACAATCTACAGGAGGAGGAAATCTAACAAATGATATTCAATGACATTGCTGCCTCAGAATCTATTATCATTCTAGGGTTACAACTGACCAGAAACTGAATTGTAACAGGCATGTAAACAGTGTGATTATAAATGCAGGTCGGAGGCTGGGAAGTCTGCAGCGAATAACTTATTTCCTGTCTTCTCAAAGTCTGTTCCCCCACCAAGTCTGGACTGCGATGGAACATTGCATGCTGGATGACTGCAGCACCAACAAAACTCGAGAGGTTTGACACCATCCAGGACAAAGATCCCACTTGGATTGACTCTCCATCTACCACCTTAAACATTACTCCATTACTGCTCCTGCATAGTTGGAGCAGTATAGACAATCTACAAGATGCATTTGCAGGAACTCTCAAAGATCCCTCAGACAGCACCAAGCAAACCTGTAACGTCAACCACTGAGAAGGAAAATGGCAGCTGATGCACAGGAACACAACTGCTCACAAGTTCCCCTCAAAAGGGAGGCATCATCCTGACTTGGAACTATCTAGTTTCAAAGGTTTACCCAGACAATATGAATTGCATTGGCTCATCAACAATTTCTCAAGGTATGGAGAATAACTACTGGACGAGCCAACAATGCTTTGGTTCAGAGTGGTGCTGGAAAAGCACAGCAGGTCAGGCAGCATCAGAGAAGCAGGAAAATCGACGTTTCGGGCAAAAGCCCTTCATCAGGAATGATTTTGCCTGAAACGTCAATTTTCCTGCTCCTCGGATGCTGCCTGACCTGCTGTGCTATTTCAGCACCACTCTGATCTAAACTTTAGTTTCCAGCATCTGCAGTCCTCACTTTTCCCTAGCCAACAATGCTGACATCCCATGAAAGAAGATAAAAGCTGTCATAATCTGTTGGCTTCAACTTCCAAATTTCATGGTAGTGATCCCATTCTCAATGTCAGGATTCATAACTGATGAGGCCCACTGCAAGAGAGCACAGAATCAATATCCAGCAAAGAAAGGATTGGCTGAGAGAAGACAATATTAGGCAAGGTTAGGTGGTAGGGGTGCTAAGGTAAGGATCAGTAAACCTTACATAGTCAGTAAGGTGAGGCCACATCAAGAGAGAGAGAGAGACAGCCCAAGTCAGTCTATAGTTTGAGGACTTTAGAGGCATGGGAATTTGGTGCAGAAGGGAAGAGGTGCATTTTGCTCTGCTTTTGGTTCATAGTTTCAAGGTTCTTTATTTCCCACAGGAGAAGTTGGAGGGACATCAGAAAAATCACAAGCTCATTGGTTGTTAATAGCAGCAAGCTAAATATCTATTTAAAGGGTACTTTCAGATTGAAGTTAAATAGGAGATAATATTTGCATATTATGTGGGAAAAGAACGGTACTGATTGTTTTAAAAATTAGGAATTAAATAAACAAAAGAGAGAAACAGAGCCAGGTCATGTGTTATACCCGCATGAAGTGGGAGCTGCTGGGCAACATTGTGGCTCATAGTGACCACATCTGTAACAAGTGTTGGTCGCTTGAAGAACTCTGACTCAGTTGACAAGTTAGAATCCAAGCTTTGAACAGAGACACATCAGGGAGGGGGAAGAGTTACCTGGACACTGCATTTCTGGAGACAGTCACATGCCTTTAATTAACTACCTCAAATTCAGGCAGTGCTCAGGGACAGGAGGGTGCAACTATGATCAAGGCCGGTAGAAGGATCCAGGAGGTAATGCTGAGGGAACCTCAGCTGTTGAGCTTGCCTAACAAGTTTGAGATTCTTGCTCCCTGAGATTTGGAGGCAGCAGAAAAGATGACCAAACTGACCAGAGCAGTACATGGAGTAATTCAACAGTGCAGAGAAAACAGATAAGGAATAGTATGGTCAGGGGAATAGACAGTGTTTTGTCTGGCCAGGAACGAGTGTCCCGAAGGCTGTACTCTCTGCCCAGTGTGCAGTTCACGATAGCTCATCTGGAATACAGAGGAACTTGAAGTGGGAGGGCAAAGATCCAGTTGTTGGATGTAGGACTGGGAAATGGCTATTTTAAACAGCCCTGTTTAAGAAGAGAGGAAGGCAGAAGACAGGAAATTATGCGCCTGTGAGCCTGACCTTGACACTAGCAAGTGCGTGGCAAGATAGGGCTGAGTCAGGATCTTTCACCAAGGGAAGATCATGCCTGACAAATCTGTTAGAATTCTTTGAAGAAGTAATGAGCAAGTTAGACAAAGGAGAGCTACTGGACATTCTCCTTTTGGATTTATAGAAGGTCTTTGAAAAGGTGCTGCACAGGAATCTGTGAAATAAGAACTGATGGTGTTAGGGACAAGGTACTGGCAAGGATAGAGGTTCTAAAGGAGGGTGAACTAGACCCAAAACATTAACTCAGCTGTCTCTCCACAGATGCTGCCAGATCTGCTGAGTTTTCTCAGCAGTTTCAGTTTTTGGTTCTGATTTCCAGCATTCATAGATCTTTATTTTTTTTGGCATGGATAGAGGATTGGCTGACTGGCAGAAGGCAGAGATGGCAGCTGGTTACCAACGGAGTTCTGCAGGGGTCAGTGTGGAGGCCACAACTATTTGCATCATAAAATAACAAGCTGGTTGAAAGCATGAAGGTCATTGTTGCTAGGTTTGCAGATGGTACAATGATAGGTGGAGGGACAGGTAGTGTCAAGCAGTGGGGAGGCTGTAGAATGTGTGGTGCTGGAAAAGCAAAGTAGGTCAGGCAGCATCTGAGGAGCAGAGAGTCAATGTTTCAGGCAAAAGCCCTTCATCAGGAACAAGGCTGTGAGCTGAGGGGGTGGTGAGATAAACGGGAGAGTGGTGGGGCTCGGGGTGGTGGATGAGGTACTGAGAGTGCGATAGATAGATGGAGGTTGGGGTAATGGTGATTGGTCAGAGAGGAGGGTGCAGTGGATAGGTGGGAAGGAAGATGGACAGGTAGTACAGGTCATGAGGGCGGTGCTGAGCTCCAAGGTTGGATCTAGGATAAGGTGGGGGGAGGGGAAATGAGGAAAGTAGTGAAATCCACATTGATGCCCTGGGGTTGGAGGGTCCCGAGGCGGAAGATGAGACATTCTTCCTTCAGGTGTCGGGTAGTTAGGGAACGGCGGTGGAAGCGGCTCCGGACCTGCATGTCCTTGGCGGAGTGGGAGGGGGAGTTGAAGTGTTCAGCCACGGGGCGGTGGGGTTGGTTGGTGCGGGTGTCCCAGACATGTTTTCTGAAGCGCTCTGTGCGTAGGCGTCCTGTCTCCCCCATGTAGAGGAGACCGCATTGAGAGCAACAGATACTGTAAATGACATGTGGAAGTGCAGGTGAAACTTTGATGGATGTGGAAGGCTCCTTTGGGGCCTCTGGGAATCTTTGGGAGATTCTCATTCCTCATGAAGGGCTTTTGGCCGAAACGTCTATTCTCCTGCTCCTCGGATGCTGTCTGACCTGCTGTGCTTTTCCACCTGCACACTCCTGACTCTGATCTCCAGCATCTGCAGTCCTCACTTTCACCTGTAGAATGACTTAAGACAGGCTAGGGGAATGGGCAAAGCAGTGGCAAATGGAGTACAATGTGGGAAAAAGTGAGAGGTTAGGTACTTTGATTAGAAGAACAAAAGTGCAGACTATTTCTAAATGAGGAAAGGCTTTGGAAATCTGAAGCACTGAGGGACTTGGGATCTCCTAGTTCAGGATTCTATTGAGGTTAACGTGGGTTCAGTTAGGAAGCCAAATGCAATGTCAACATTAATTTTGAGAAGGCTCAAATACAAGAGCAGAGATGTAATGCTGAGGCTGTATAACACTCTGATTAGATGACATACTGAAAGCACGTTTAGGATGCATATCTTAGGAAGGATATATTGGCAATGGAGGGGTTGCTGAGGAGGTTTACCAGAATGAGCCGAGGGAGAAAGGCTTGACATTTGTGAAGCAGTTGAAGACTCTGGGTCTGTATGTGAAGGAATTTAGAAGGATGGGGGAGATCTCATTGCAACTTACAGAATATGGAGAGCCTGGATCGAATAGATTTGGAGAAGGTGCTTGCAGTAGGAGAGACTAGGACCCAAGGACATAGACTCAGAGTGATGGGATGACCGTTTGGAGGTGAGATGAGGAGGAATTTCTTTAGCCAGAGAGTGGTGAATCCGTGGAACTCATTGGGGCAGAGGGCTGTGGAGGCCACGTCATAGATGGTCTTTCAGAGATAGATAGCTTCATGATTAGAAAGGGAATCAAGGGTTATGGAGGGAAGGCAGGAGAATGAGTTTGAGAAACATATCAGCTATGATCGAACGGAGCAGCAGATTTGATGGGCTGAATGGCCTAATTCTGCTGCCATATCTTTGGATTCTATGGTCTAAGTAAGGTGCAAGTTACTCTAGTGATGCGGGCAAGCAACCTTTTCTCATGCCAAATACAAAGAAACGATATTTTGAACTTTCAGTCAATACTTCTTAAAACTGAACCCAAAGTTTTAAGATGACTGTTTTACATTTCATGACCATTGGCATTTAGCGGTATAGATTTCCCACGTTCAAGCAAATAAATGTGGGCATTCATCACCATTCGGACAGTACACAGATCTCTGTTTAAGAATAGACTGTGCTTAAAGACCTATGAAATCTCCAGATTGGCTGTCCCTCGCATACATTTTGAACAAAAGCAGACATCAAATGGCAGCAGATTGAAGTGACTGACCCAAACACTTGCCTACCATATCAAGATTATTGCCTTAAATCTTAGAGATTTGAATAATCAAAAACAAAGGTCTCTGATTTTGCGGAATGATCAGGGAGCCATGGTGTGCTCTGGTTTTCAAACCAGTTGAAAGCTCCTTGCAGCCAAACGTTTCCCAACAAAGTCATTGAATTCCTGGTTAGGTGGCCAAGAAGCCAGATCACCAATTCGCTGCAAGTCATCAAACAACCAAGGGAATTAAAAACAACACTATTAAAGTGTCAGATCCTGAAGACAGCTCCCCCAGTTTGTTCCAATTCAGGTTCAGTCACAAACCAATCTCCTCGAAATATGACAAGAAAAAACCTCAGTCTGTCAATAACTCAAGGCTCACAACTCAACTGTAAAACATGAACAGCATTCAAGATTGGTTTTCTGCAAGGCAGATTTTCTGAGACCGTAAATCAGACACTGAGCTAACCACATTCTACGATACAAAATATATGAAACATATAAAATGTAATATAAGCTCTGTTGCTGAACTGTTTTCTGCTTGCGCACTTACGTTATAGAGTGAGAGAAAGAGCGAGAGAGCGTGAGGGAGAAAGACAGATTGAAAGAAAAAGAAAGAAATCAGGAGAGAGAGAGAGAAAGAGAAAAAGGGACAGAGAGAGCGCGAAAGAAAGAGAGTGAGAGAGAACAAGAGAAAGAGAGCGAAGAGAAAGACAGGGAGTGAAAAAGTGAGTGAGTGAGAGAGAGTGAGATTAAGAGAGATAGAGATTGAGAGACAGAAAGAGTACAGAAAGCGAGTGAGTGAGTGAAATTGAGAGAAAAGAA
>NC_057735.1:20072553-20160063 GCF_004010195.1 Chiloscyllium plagiosum
TGGGAGAGAGAGAGTGTGAGAGAGCGAGTGTGTGAGAGCGCGAGTGTGTGAGAGCGCGAGTGTGTGAGAGCGCGAGCGTGTGAGAGCGCGAGCGTGTGAGAGCGCGAGCGTGTGAGAGCGCGAGCGTGTGAGAGCGCGAGCGTGTGAGAGCGCGAGCGTGTGAGAGCGCGAGCGTGTGAGAGCGCGAGCGTGTGAGAGCGCGAGCGTGTGAGAGCGCGAGCGTGTGAGAGCGCGAGCGTGTGAGAGCGCGAGCGTGTGAGAGCGCGAGCGTGTGAGAGCGCGAGCGTGTGAGAGCGCGAGCGTGTGAGAGCGCGAGCGTGTGAGAGCGCGAGCGTGTGAGAGCGCGAGCGTGTGAGAGCGCGAGCGTGTGAGAGCGCGAGCGTGTGAGAGCGCGAGCGTGTGAGAGCGCGAGCGTGTGAGAGCGCGAGCGTGTGAGAGCGCGAGCGTGTGAGAGCGCGAGCGTGTGAGAGCGCGAGCGTGTGAGAGCGCGAGCGTGTGAGAGCGCGAGCGTGTGAGAGCGCGAGCGTGTGAGAGCGCGAGCGTGTGAGAGCGCGAGCGTGTGAGAGCGCGAGCGTGTGAGAGCGCGAGAGGAAGCATGAGAGAAAGCGTGAGAGTAACAGTGAGAGTAACAGTGAGGGAGAGAGAGTGAGTGAAAGAAAGCGAATGAAAGAGAGAGCTGGTGAGAGAGAGGGAGACACTGAGAGAGAGACAGGATGAGAGAGAGACAGAGTGTGTGTGTGAGAGAGAGACACACACACAGTGAGAGAGACAGAGAGAGTGTGTGACAAAGAAAGAGTGAAACAAAGTGGGTGAGTGAAACAAAAAGGGTGATTGAAAGATGGAGACAGTGCGTGCGAGAGCAAACATGCGTGGGAGAGAGAGTGAGAGAGGCAGCGCCCGCGAAAGAGACAAGCGTGCTTGAGAGCGAGCATGAGAGCACGAGCACGTGACAGAAACAGCACATGAGACAGAGCGCGCGAAAGAGAACACATGAGCGGGAGAGTATGCATGAGATAGAGCATGCAAGAGAGACAGCATGCGAGTGAGAGAGCGCGAGAGAGATGGCACGTGAACAAGAGAGCACGTGCGAGTGAGTGGGAGAGGGCACGTGAGAGACACAGTGGGCATGAGAGAGTGTAAGAGAGAGACAGCGCGTAGAAGAACGTGCGATAGAGAACGCGTGCATGAGAGAGTGAAAGAGAGCACAAGAGATAGTGCGAGAGTGAGAGAGCGTGTATGAGAAAGCGCAAGAGAGCGCATGCGGGGGACAGAGTGCGTAAGAGAGGTGAGAGAGAGCGGGAGAGAGTGAGACTGCGTGTATGGGAGAGACAGCGCATATGAGAGTCCGCGAGAGAGCCCATGTGATGGCATGAGTGAGTGTGTGTGTGAGAGAGAGAGAGAGAGAGAGACAGACAAAGTGTGGGAGAAAAAGACAATGTGTGAGAGAGTGTGAGAGAGAGAGTGAGAGAGAGAGAGGGAGGGAAAAAGAGATAGAGTAGGACAAAGTAAGAGTGAGTCTGAATGAGAGTGAGAGACTGAGGATAACATTAGATATTGTCATAAACTTTATTCTTAAAACTCATGTAGATTTGTTCTTGAAAACATTTAATTGAGATTCACAATGGGGCAAGAATACACACACCTATTTCATACAGAATATGCTGACTATGGGCAGTAAAGTGGACACATACATTCCAAATGTGTTTTAAAAATGACTTAGCAGTGCCTGGATTCTTATTCTTGCCAGGAAATACCTATCGGTTTGGGACTGCTGACCATCTCCTGCCTCAGATAAACCAAATTAGCTGGGAAAGTGGTGAGAAGGTACAGGATTCAAGGTTTGTGTTAAGATTTGTAGCTCAGCTGCTAGTTGCTGTGGTTGTGGGTATGTTGGGCAAGCTGGGAAATTGCAGATATTTCATCCCATTTCTGGGAGACACCTTCATACTAGACGATCTTCGCCACATGGATCAAGGTCAAGACCTAACGTGGTGGTATATAATCATCCAGAGTTCAGTTAAAGTACAAGGTAATTGATCAGACTTATCGTGGAAATTGTTAGTTTGTAATTCCAACCAACACCGTACAGCAGCGCTTCACAGGAGGCTCCACAGCACTGAGGATGTCACCTAGAAAAAGGACAAAACATCTGCAAACCAACTTCCCAGCTCAGCGAACATACCCACAACTGCAAGGTCCAGAACTGCAGCACAACAGTAACCCTGTCACAGGGCACAATGCTCCCATTAGGCAGGTGGGTAGAGAATGACAAAAATGTCAGGACAATTGCAGGACAGTTGCCATTTGTTGAGAGTCAAATGCTAGGTTTAATTTACTTGCTTTCTTTTCAGTTTCGGTATATTATGCATTCTCTCTCAACTCGCAACATAGCTAGGCAACCCATTTCTAGCTATTTGCCAATGCTACTGTTTGTTCAGTCACCAGGAGATGGACTTGTTTGCCCAGTGACTCTACCAGCCACCCAACCATCTCTCTTTTTAGCTGATTGATAAACATTTTTTTAAATTTCAAAATATACTTTATTCATAGAAATAAATATTTGGTACCTGCTGCTCTGTGCACTGAGCCACAGATGTAAACTCAAGGACCAGTGCCAGCTCAGAGGTAGTGCTTTTGTCTTGTTGAAGACCCATTCCAGTGACTGGAGCACAATCCGGACAAACCAGTAGCAAGGGAGTGCTGCAATATCAAAGGCACTTTCTTCCAGGTGAGACACTAAGGCTCTCGAGTGATGGAAATATCCAATGTGAAGGAAAGGAGTACAGGACAATACTTTTAACATGGCATATAGGTTATATGGTAATTTATTTAAATTACATTTGAGAGAGCTTGCTATGCTTTCATCGACTGTTCTTTCCGGCAACAGCAACTGTACACAACAAAATGTGATTCTGAAGCACTTTGGGTAACCTGAAGGCGTGAAAGCCTATATCTATGTGCAACTTCGTTTTTTGCTGACCCAGAACTAGTTGACCATGATCAAAAGGTTAGAACCAGAAAAACGAGTGAGCCATGGATGAGCCTTGCTCTGACTTAATTTCGTCTTAAATGACGGTGCCTGGATTTTGGTAGCAGTATTCAACTGAAATAATAATTTTAAAAACTGCCCTTATTTGGTGAGCATTGAATGAAAACAAAGGAAGAAATTGTACTAAGTCCTGGCGATTTCTGTAACTGCAAAATCAGGTAGTGTACATTGTACTGAATGTCATTGCTGGACAAACGCATGGTTATGTGGACACTATATTATCATTCTTGAAAAAATGTACTACATAATACATTTATGCCCTTAATTCACAAAATGTGTGCTCTCTTACTCATGTTTTTTTTAAGATTTCTTGTGCTTACTAGATTGTGACAATAAACTGATTAACAGAGCACATTCTGATAGGTCACGTGGTACCTCCAGGTCAATGTGGAAACCCAAGACGATAAGCTATAGGAGCAGAGTTAGGCCATTTTGTCCATCAGGCCTCCTGCCTCAGTTGATCATTACTGATATATTTCTCAACTCCATTCTCTTCTCTCCTCTCCATAACCTTTGATTTCCTCGCTAATCTAGAACCTCAATGACTTGGCCGCCACAGAAAGCTGTGGCAATGAGCTCCACAGATTCACCACTTTCTGGCTGACAAAGGTTTTCCTCATCTGTGTTTTAGAGACCATTCCTTCACTCTGAGGGTGTGGTTTCAATTCCGTTCTCACCTCACCATGGAGACATATTTGCCAGGCTTCTCAATATTCTCTAAGTTTCAGTCAAATCCTCTCATCCATCTAAACTTCATCAAGCACAGACCCAGAGTTCTCAACCACTCTGCATATGACCAGCTCTCAATCATAAACTTCCTCTGGCGTCCCTCCAATGCCAGTACATACTTCCCTAAATATGGGGCCTAAATTGCTCAATATTCCAAATTCCCTTAGTATGGTTCTTCTCCACAGGGTCTAATCTCTGCTGTGCCTCCTAAATTACCCCAGAAACTCCTGCCATTGCTGCTTCACCATTTCTCTGCTGGACTCCCCTTTCAATCAACTCTAGCCAACTCCCTCAGGTCTTCATAGCTTCCTTTACTCAAGGTAATATTGTTACATCTGATTCAAGCTTCTCCCTCTCCAACTACAAGGTGAATTCTATCATGTTATTATCACTGCCTCATTGGGGGATCCTTCACCTTAAGCTCCTTAATTAAGTCTACCTCATTCCACATCAAATTCAGAACTGCCTGTTCCCTAGTGCATTCCAATACCTCAATGAGTTTCGACAAATTCCTCTTTGTTACCAACCTGATTTTTACGGTCCACATGCAAATTAAAGTCCACTCTGGCTATTGTAATAGAAAAGGCATTTAAGAAAGACACTCTCTCCTGATATATTTTCTGCTCCATGTACTGGCCACTGCTAGGAGATCTGCTTTTAATTCAGAGTCTTTTTTCCTTTGCAGTTCCTCAATCCTACCCAGACAAATTCCAGATATAATGGTCCTATATTGCTTCGTGTTATCAACTTAATTCATTTCTTACTAATGAGCGAGTTTTGCCCATCTGACTGTCCTTTTAATAGGAAACGTATCCTTGGATATTTAGTTCCCATCCCTGACCCCTTTCCGGGAATATCTCTGCAATATCCACAATAGAAGAACTACCAATTACAATCTATGCTGGAGGTTTATTTACCTTCTTTGACATATCACACCTAGTTAAGTACAACACAATCATTCCTGCATTAGGCATCCACTTCTCATAGCTGTTCCTTTACCTGCTGTGCCTGAAGTTAGATTCCTGATCTTTCCAGTCTCTGTCCTATTACTTGTTCTGAAACTTTCATAACCAGACCTGACCCCCCCCCCCCACCGTCCACCCCTCCTTTAACATTCCCCATAATTTTTGGTGAAGTGGCAGAAACCCTACCTTTAAAACCCCATCTACAGCATCATTACAGCATGATTCCACTGGAGCCCCACCCCCATCTGAACAGCTCCCACCTTCCCCAATACTGATGCCAATGTTCTATGAATTTGAACTTGTTTCTCCCACACCAATCTTTAAACATAAACTGTAGGTCTAGCGCAACCATACAATTAAAGATAATTTTAGCAACGCTTGATCTAGGTATTGCTAATGTTAATTAATCCAGCATCCAGAGCCCTTTGGGGAAACGGAGATGCAGAGTTTCATTAGCTCTTGTGTGAACCAATGAATGCAGGAGCTGAATGTTAAAAGTAAACACTTTGAGAACCAAGGAGAAAGCACATCCCATTTTGAATAATGCATAGAGAAATTGGTAATAATTACATTTTCATGAGCATTGCCTACATCACAAGGGTTATTTAAAAAAAGGACTCATTGAAACACAGCATCACAACAAATAAGGTTAAATTAAGTAATAATGACATATTGCAGTATATGGGCGACACAGTGGCTCAGCAGTTAGCATTGCTGCCTCACAGCACCAGGGACCCAGGTTTGATTCCAGCCTTGGGTGACTTTCTCTCAGTGTCTGCGTGGGTTTCCTCCCACAGTCCAAAGATGTGCAGGTCAGGTGAATTGGCCATTCTAAATTGCCCATAGTGTTAGGTGCACTAGTCTGGGTGGGTTACTCTTCGGAGGGTCGGTGTGAACTTGTTTCCACACTGTAGAGAATTTAATCTAATCTAAAACTATTTGAAAGATAAAAACTTTATTCATTAAAAATCTGTTGACGGTTACCTGCAAAGACAAGTTCTGCAAAGCGCTACTAAAGATTAAATTATGAAAACAGCCTACACAAGCCAATGTTGCAATCCCAGTTAAGAAAATGTGTAAAACGGCCAAGGGAGGGTTTGAATTTGAGCTGTCCAAGAAAAGAGAGAAACAGGATTTCGACTAGTAGCAATATCAAGGAGTAGGGCTGGTTCTAATATTTAGGCTTTCCAGAATTAAGTTACAAAATCCAACAAAGGCTAGGTGGATTTTGGAAAAAAGTGACAGTTGATGCTGGTTCAATTCTTAAGCTTTTTATTAACTAAAGCTAAGAGACATGTCTGAATGTGGAGATATGGAGTTAGATTTCAGATCAACTATAGTCATAGTGAGGTAGAATACACTCAAAAAGGGGTAAATTACTTACTCTTGTTCCAATGCACCAAAAAGACCAGCACATTCTTTTTAATTAGACACATCTTAGTCAATCTGTGAAACATTTTATGATGCATCTTATCAAAGGATACATTTCTTACAAATAAATCAAAAACACTACTTAGTTAGCTGCTGAATGTAGAACCATAGAAATATAGAGGCATTTTAACTCAGCATAGTCGTGCAGGATCTTTACCAGAGTAATGAAAAACTCTGCCCTATTCTCTCCTCTTTACCTTGAAGCATTTCCTGTACATCAAGTATTTAACCAATGTTGCATTAAAGATACAATAGCTTATGCCTCAATCATTCTGGTGCAAAGCATTTGAAGGCCGGCCACTTCAAATTGCAAACTTTAACTGGTAAAGGAAACCATTTTTTTAAGCCTTTGAATTTCTTGCCAAAATATTTAGACTGGTACAGCTTTATAACCAAGAATATAGGGGAAAAAAGGAGGTGGTGAAGACAAAGAGGAAATAAACATCAAAGCAACCTGTAATTTGAAGTAAAAAGGCTCATATTCGTACCTGTTGCAATAGCCTCTAGCTAATTACCTAAACTTCTTTATTCCTCATACAAGACAAAGAATCTTGGAATTTACCGTTGGACGAATACAGACTTTGTTCATTCAAGAACTCTGGAATACATGTAACCATTAATAGAAGAATCACTTGACAGCACACACCAAGAATATCGCCTTTATGCAACTTTGTCGTCTGCTTTGCAATGAAGTACCACTGAACAACCTGGGTATATTTAAGCCAGGAATAAGGGAAAGCTGAAGGTGACTATACTGAAGCACCTTATGATAACAGTTTGAAGTACTCTTATTGATATATATTTTACAAAAGGACCTCCACAGAATTTACATAAGGAGATTCCCTTCCCTGTAGTTTGGGGTACAGTAATGTGGAGATTTATAAAAGATCCATTGTAAAACAAAGACAACACATTAAAAACACGTATGAAAAATGGAGAGAAAAGATAAATGCAATCTGTAGGGATGTATTTAGTGATTCACTGTGACAAAATAAATCAATGTTGATTGCACCGTACTTTCTAAAGGTGCAGATTTGTGTCAATCCCAGTTCAGGAAGTACCATACAAGCCATATCAATTAAAAAAAAAGTTGGGTACATAGGTTAGTGGCCTTGGAGACAATAAAGAAATTAATATTTTGGGAGTAGAATATTTCATTAAAACTTAAATTTTTCTACTGAGTATTTTTTCCCCAACTCTGTCTAATTACTCAGACAGATTCATCAAAGTGCACTCTCCTGAGACAATCACAGTTAATTCATTTTGGTGGTGCATTGATCCCTGGTTGAACTGTCTTTAATTAAATAAACTTGCTCATGACTATGACATTCTTCACATTATGAAACAAAAGAAGATCTCACATGATGAATCTTTGGTGGCTTGAGGATTTATTTTAATATAGAAAAATGTCTGCTGCATGTAAGCACTCTTCACTTGTCTTGACTGGAGATTAGTCCCATTGCATCTGAAACTCAAAATTCTACTTTACCTTTTTAAGTTTCCCATTCTTTGTTCCTACGAAAACCACAGAGTGATCATTGTAGACATAGGATGCCACAGATGTCAATCGGTCCCTATCCTCTGTAAAAACTGCAATGCCTTCCACAAGTACAGAGCCCCCAAGGGGTTGGTTTATATCCAATCCACAAAAGTCATCATCAATTGGGACTGGCTGTAAGGAAGAAAACATGGTGTCAGTTTGCAATAACTCATTCATGAGTCACCCACATAAGATATTATAATTTACTGTGAAACATATAGAGAAAGTATCCTGTGAGAGGCGAGTGGAATGATGCAGAACACTGACGTTACAATATGCAAGTGAGAGGACATATCTTCACATTTCAGACACAAGTACTTCATCTCAGCAATTGCAAATGTCCAGCAATGCCGACTGGGCATGCAACAAGCCAGTGTCTCAAGGAGAGCCTAATATAATCTCAGATTTTACTGCCACATTTCACGCCCAGATTAGCAAGTGAATTCTGATAACAATGATTAGAAACATATTGGTCTCTGTCTGCTTCTGATTTATATGGTCATTTCACAATATATCTCTAATCTTGGTTAAGATGAAACATTGGTTATGGAGCAGGCTCATGGGGCTGAATGATTAGATTAGATTACTTACAGTGTGGAAACAGGCCCTTCGGCCCAACAAGTCCACACCGCCCCGCCAAAGTGCAACCCACCCATACCCCTACATCTACCCCTTACCTAACACTACAGGCAATTTAGCATGGCCAATTCACCTGACCTGCACATCTTTGGACTGTGGGAGGAAACCGGAGCACCCAGAGGAAACCCACGCAGACACGGGGAGAATGTGCAAACTCCACACAGTCGCCTGAGGCGGGAATTGAACCCGGGTCTCTGGCGCTGTAAGGCAGCAGTGCTAACCACTGTGCCACCGTGCCGCCCACAATGGTCTCTGCCTGCTTCTGATTTATATGCTCATTTCACATTCAGTCCCATGAGCCTGCTCCACTATTCAATAATTTCTTCATTGATCTGAATGTAATATCAAATCCACATTCTCACTTTGTAACAATAAGAGTGACTATGGAGCCAAATGGTCAGAAAAATTCCATTGGTGTATGAATGTTCTTTAAAAATCAATTGTCCTCACCCAGACTATATGACTTCAATCCCATACCAACATTACCCTATATGAGCTAAAAAGTCACAATTGCCTCAGGGCAATAACAGATAGGCAATAAATGCCAACCTTTCTAGCAAAGCCCATGGCCCAATACAAGAAACTCATGAGTATCATTGTTCTGTAACATCTGAACCTACTTTAGTCTCTGTTGGAGCTAAAGGTTGCCAATCTGAAGCAAAATTACTTCTGACTAATTAAATGTAACCCTTATAGGATAAACATGAAGAAATGGATTTCTTAATCCAATATGTCAGTTAGGATTTGCAGCACTGTTAAGGGTAGATGAACTGAAAGCATAAGGCTGAAGTATTGTGACATGGACAAAGTGGTTTGACTTACAAAGACAGTACTTTCATTTTGTGATAAACCTGGTAAGGTTTTGAAAACTGACAGTAATTACTAGTGTAACAGAAAATGATGTAAAGATAAACACAAATAAAAACACTCTAATTCTCCTTTATCCCAGAAAATACACATATAGCATCAATCCTTTTGGCAGACTAATGACCCACCGTCGAGCTTTTGCCAGCCTACTTTGTGATCAGTCACACAAAGGTGATGGAAGTTGTTCAATTTCCTATGAGGAAGCTCCAAACCTCCATTTAAAACAAGCATCTCATGAGGATATCAGCTTAATGAGACTGAGAGCTCACTGTGTGACACAACATGGACACATTATGTCCAATCATTCCAGGCTAGTGGAGTGACACAAATAGAAAGTAATCAAATGACAATTTCAAAAGATAGCAACAGAATTAAGAGTGCTTACACACCAACATTTACTCATATATTCACTGAATTAATGAACAATATCTCCTCCATGTTCAACGCAAGGCAATAGAAGATACAAGTTGTTTTATTTGTTACTTATATTTGCCCTTTCCAATTATTTTCACTCCCCTATATTTTCCAATGTTCAATTTTGGTTTTAAAATAATTTTCTATTTTCTTTTTCACAGTTATTATGGATTCTGCTGAAGTCAAGCTTGTCCCACTCAACACTTGCAAATGGGGGATTCCATGTCCTCATTAATATTTACTAAAGCATAAAGCTTAAGTTTAATATTTTAAATTAGTTTCATTTTTTTAGTACCCTTCAGTTACCAATCCACCAATCGCAGGACACATGCTTCCACTCAAGCCCTTCACATTTGCATTCTTAACAATGAAGGTGATGGACCTCTTTCTTGGTTTTGATTTCCTCTTTAAAGGAAACTAACATGTAATGTGTGTGTTACAGTTAGAATTCCACTTTAATACTAATTCCACTGCATACGCTAAAACAAGTCAATCTAGATGAAAATCATCTAAAGTACATCTGGATTAGAAATATATTACAGCATCAAATCTCAGTTGATATTCCAGTGTAGTACAGAGGGAAAAATACATTGGTCGGAGGCACCATCTTTAGTATGAGACATTAAACTATTCCGCAGTTATCCTCTCAGGTGGAAGGAGATGACCCCATGGCATAATTGAAAAGAAAATCTTGGGCCTTTCCTGGCTAATGCCTATGGCCCAATAAATATCACATGAACAGATTATCAATACATGATTATTGTGGGAACTAACTGTGCATTCTCCTTACATAGTAATGTGACTGCATTTCAATAGTTTTCTTGGCTGAGTGCTTTCGGGTTTGTACAAAGTTGTGAAACATGGATAATTAATTTTACTTTTGGATAAGCAAAGCAAAAAGTTTGAATTAGTAACAGAAATGTTTCAAAACGGATAGAGGAGAGACCTACCGCATGGGTGCAGCGGACATCCTTTCCTAGTAACCAGTTCAGTTCCAGATTCCCTTCACCACGGTAACATGACTGCAGTCTGTCCTTTATCTGTTGATTAATGTATTTCACAACAAACACACAGAGTGCTGACTCATCTGGTGGATGCTTATATTGCTTTTGACCTTTCGAGAATATGGTGAACAAAACATCATCATCTGTTGAAATATTTAAAGACTTTGCCAAAACACTTCCTGGTTTTGACAAATATGCGGCTTGCAAAAGGCGATATTCAATTCCATTCTTTATGCAGCCCATAGGGAGTGAAACATAGGAATGGAATTTGGGATCTTCTTTGCATAAGCGCACAATTCTGGAAGTGTAGAACTGATCATTTGTGGAGCCAGTAAGTCCTTCAGTTTCTGGTTGTACTGTTAAGAAATACACAAAATTTCCATTGCTAAAACCATATATGTAAAATATGTCAAAGTGCGACACCATAGCCAGGGTGTCCGACGGGATTTTAATCAAGGAAGCAACAAAGTCACTATGTAACACATAATCAAACATAGCAGAAGATTCAGGATCCTGTGGCAATTTCCTACTCGAAATAGTCGGAAAATAGTCTTGCTTGCCATCCACTGCTGTTCCAATGAAGAGCTTGCTGTCTGATCCTTCAGATGAGACAATTACGCCATACATTGTCCCTGTTTCATTAACGCTTGATAAGTAGTGTTCCTTCTTATGCGAAGGTTCTACCAATATAAAGAGATCATCCAGTCGCAGGAGTTTGCAGACTCCCTGAAACAGACTTCCGCAGGCCAGCAACCTATTCTCAGAGTAATCAATAAGAAGCAATTTGTTTACATTGTTAGTCATTGTCAGGGGTTCATTACAAGGCTGAACAATCAGTGGAGGATAGCAAGATTTGTTATCCTCTTCTGGACCGGTTTCATGCTTCAATAACAGCGTTAAGTTGCTTGATAGTTTGTAAATCCAATTGACAGCTCCAACATAAACATTCCCTGTTATACTGTGAACAGCCAAGTGGTTGAGTGTCCAATCCCGATTCTGGATGGGAAAGCTGACATATTCCTTGCTGCTCCATGAGGGCCGTGAAAGGACAATCATGAGGATAGCGAAAGGAGCCACACAGTTCGACATTTTGGGACACACTTTTCTGAGCCTTATTGCAGGAAGTGCTCAATTCTAATTTGTGCCTGAACTTCAGTGTTTACATGACTCTGAAAGGCAAATCAAATGATTAGTATATGCAAGCATGCCACAAAATATCGAATGTTAAATGTATCAATACTTAAAATACATGAAAAATTTGTGCAAGATTTCTCTTTTGAGAGAACACCAGTGTTGCATGTGCATCATGGGCTGTCACCCATCACCTAGCTGTTGTTTCTGCACCAAGGTCAATTATCTTTGGATGGAGGAAGACCCCATCTCAAATCTGCTAAACTGAACTGCACTGAAAATCTCACACCACATTACTAATTACCCCAACTCTACTCCTTACATGAAGGTGACAACTTCCATGTACTACCAAGTGTCATCAGCTGGGATCTGTGTTTCCAAGTCACTGGGACAAAAATATTACAGGTCCAGGATTTCAGGCAATTTGTTGGGAAGCCTCCTAGTTGAATTTCCTGCACTACTTTAATTCTGATTAATATTGCTAATTGTAACCTTGACATAATGCTGTAATATACCATCATACAATGGCAAGATCATTCATCTGGCACTACATTAGGAACTTGCTTAAAATAAATATCTGACCACATCGATAAAATGATGGAGACACGAATGCCTTACAAATCTACATACAAAAACTTAGAGAAATATCAGGAAAAGACAGTGTGTTAAGTCTGGCCCAATCACCCACCTCTTGGTCAATACAAAAGAGATAAAGAATTTTAGTAGATTCTCACCCAAGTGACAACCAAGCAAATTGCAGGCTAGCATAATAACAATCTGCATTTACGTAGTTCCATTAATGTAATCAAACGTCCCAAGGTATTTAAAAAGGCTCATTAAGAGATTATTTGAACAACTAACCGAAAGCTTTGTAAGAGAAACATGTTCTCAAGAATCTTCTCAGGAGAATCCAGCAAAGCAGGAGGTTTAAGCAGAGAATTCCAGATTTTCAAGAACTGAGCAGTAAAGGTTTACTTAACAATAATGGAGTGAATGAAATCACAGATACAGAAGTGACCAGTAGCTATTATCACTAGTCTCTACTGATGCCCATCAACATGAGGAACAAACCCATCCTTGGTGCATGCATTGACAACCAAGTCATGTTGTACAAAGAAAGAATTGTGGTTTTTAGGTGTATATTTAATTAACCTTATCACATCAGAAAACCTATTTGTAGTGTTAGTCTGGTATCAATGGAAATGTTTTTTCCTCAATTCATGAACCACATTTATTAGCATATTTGCATACATTTGTGCTGAGAACACGACACTGACCAAATGCATTGTTTGGATTGTTCGATAATGAAAGACTTTTGCCAGACAGATCATCAATTCCTAAATTATATCTAAATGTGCTAAAAAAAAAATCTACAAGTCATTCTGGTAAAGCACGCATTTCATCAACATGAATTGGCTAGAAGGCAATTGACAAATTGTAGGCGCTACTTGGAAAACATGAACTTTCTGCTGAATGGGTATAGCGGTTTTCTATTAGCGATCTTCTATAGCGTAATTTTTTTATAGTGGTTTTAAATAGCACAATTTTCTATAGCGCAATGTTTCAAAGGAACGCAGCTGCCATGTTATAGCAGAATGACTGTATTTACATCCAACTGCTATCAATGTTTCACATCTATAAACACTCAAATTTCTCTGAATCTTGTTGAATAAAAATGGTAAAAAGTAACGGTCTTGAAACACATCCTGCTGGACTCAACTAAGTTGGTCACACATTCTGTTCCAGAAAATATGCTACAATTCATTAGTATTCTCTTTCTTTGAAGATAAAAACAGAACACATCTCCAATCATCTCTTCTTGCAATTTGTTCAAAGCGAAACTGATAGGCCCTTGGTTTCCTGGATTTGGCATTACCCTATTACACTACAGATGCAACATAGAGCTCGCACCAGTTGATGCCAACTTAAGATCTGAACATGTTGCCTAAGTAATTGAGTAGGAGCTTCCATAACATAGACCCATTTTTATTAACACCATGGACTGATACATTAAAATCTACAGTCTAATCTGCTCTGGAAGCCCTGATTTTAGTGAGTACTTAGTCTTAGCATCAAATCTATACTGTAATAGTGATTATCAAATAAACCCTCCAATCACATCCTAGCCCACACAATTCGTCAATATTTGAGGCAGTCCTCAATGACACCCCCCCTTACTGACAATATACCTAAAAAAACAATTAATTACTACCTCAGCTATGCTCCTCTCCATTGCTCTTTTAGTAAATCCAATAAAGTGTATTTTTGCTTTAGCCTTGTCCAATGCCTACTCCTAACCTTGGCTGAAACATTTGGGCTGCAACGTCCAGGTCCATGTGAATTCAAACAGTGCGTAATGCTCTGATGTGCAAAGAGAAACAATTGCAAATGCCAAAATATTATTTGTAGAATTGCAAGGCTGGTGCATAAGAGTTCGATATCAAATTGAAGTTTCACCCAACAAGCAAGACAAATCTGATATTCATTGAGCCAAAGCAGCAGTCGGTGGCAGAAGGAACATTTCTGGCACATGTGTATCAGTATCAATTCTGTCACTGCCACGTTAATTTTCATTAGGAAGGTGTTCTGAAGTGATGGTGTGCTGCCACTCTCTAGCCAACTCTCAGTGAAAGAAGCTTCCATCTGTTACACTAGCCAGCTGGTCTTACAGACTCAGTATGCGCTCAGCTCCATTCACTGGTGCTTGGATTGAGACTCTGATGTTAAACGGTACCGTCAAGCAGAGTGCGTGAAGACTGTAAAACGAGCTGATTATCATACCAGCTGGAAATATCCTTCAATGGTGGCTGGGTAGCAAGAGTAAAAAGTACCCTTTGAACACCCCCTCTTGAAAATTGAAATGCTGGAGAAAGGATTTTGAGTTTAGTGGAATGTATAATCACCGAAAGGCTTCCAGCAGCCTAAAGTTTCTCACCTGAAAAAAAAAATCAATATTTTCAGAAGCTCTGCAAGCGGTTACACAAGAGCTTTAACAAATCAAACTATTTCACCTCAGTCCTAGCACGGAATTTTAATCTGATAGCCACAAAGCAATGTCAAAGAGAAGGGTAAATGTTGTCTTCCTCATTTGCAAAAAAAGTCAAACTCTTACAAATTATCCTGTTGGTCCTCAAGAGTTGCTTTTATTCAGGTCCAATTTTGAATAGCTTTGATCCACCTGTCAACCCGTCAGACAAAACTGCCCTTAAGACAAACGCTGGGCTTGAGCACACGAACAGCATTGATTGCCACTGTGGTGCTGTATTGCTGAAGATGTCATCTTTGGAGTTGATGCTATGCATTCTTCCAGCTTTCCCTCCTCAAACCCAAATTAACACAGCGGTCAATTGCTGGACTAAGAACTGAAAAGCTGTAGGCAGAAGTTAATTCCTCAAGGCAGGATTAGAGGTAGGAATGCCTGCAAGTTACATCAGAAAATTACACAACTGATTGCCTATACGCTCAAGCCCAGCATTTGTCTTAAGGGCAGTTTTGTCTGACGACTTGACAGATGGATCAAAGCTATTCAAGCCATTTTCGAGCCATTTTCTAACCTTTCAAGCTGCGACACGAATAGTAGCCAGCTGAATTACTCAGCAGCAGTGTAGTGCAGTCAAGGTTTACCACCCTTCACCACTAGCTGATCAGCTTTCCAGAAACGCTGTAGGGTGCCAATATAAACATGGGCTGAACACCCAGAAATTCATCAGATACTGGGGTCCCAAGACTTGAGTTCAAATCTCAACATGGAGCCTTATAGACTAGAGTTTAATTAATCAATTTATTTGTGAAATGGAAACAGGATAGGAAGTAACCTGTATGTTGTCAGTTTGCACTAAAAATACAGTTATGGGAACCTTCCATCCTTACTTGATTTGGCCGAGGTGTGACATGGAATTTTATATCCGGCATGGTCCCGCTGCAGCAAAGTTGCATGTCTGAGATTTGGCACCTGGTTTAAGTTCACTGCAGTGGGGAATGACAAATGTCTTTTGCCTGACTAAAATTGTGATCGGTGTTTGTGGTTTGCAGGAATTGACCCACCTCATCAATGGCTGTGGTTTAGATATTTTGAATGTCAATAAAGAGACCTGTTAGGAGGTACAGCACCTGTTCACCCTTAACCTTTATAACAGTGTAACTGGTACATTGTACTGCCAAACATACCAACACTAATATGGAGATATGAATCCTGAACATGCGTAGAGGATAAACAATAATGCATTCTAATTTGACTGAGTAGCTTATTTCTGTGTTATGTATTTTATGATTACAGATTTAATTTTTTTGAGAGAGATTTGCAACACAAATTGGCATCTGGCAAATATACATTGGAACTGTATACTTGGATCAGAAACCGTCAAAAAATAACACATTCTATTTGCTCAGATTATGGAAAATTCCTGATCCAGGTATAAAATATGCTTAGACCTCAAACTAATTCTAAGGAATTTCATAGTTCACTTTCAAATTTCATAGCTCCTGCACTATGATGTGTAATCAACCAGGCTCCATTTTACAAATGCCAGGAAAAGCTCAATAAAATGTTAAAACGTCACTTTGGCAACTGGTTGCTTTGTTGTCATTCTCTTTATTATAAATATAACTAGTACAATGCCTCTTTTCTATTTTCCCAATTGAGATTATTTTCTTACTTTAATTGTATCTCATGTTCTCTGTTTGAATACAAACTTTACCTCTCATTCCAAAATAGATCAATATCAAACTTCTCAGGAAGTGGAACCCAGACCATTCAAATTTAATTTCTAATTGGCTCAAACAAACTTCAAATATTAATTTTCCATTAATCGAGACTCAAGTATTAAAAGATTGACCAGGTCTTCTCTCAAATAGGAGGAGGTCAAGCTTTCAATGTCATCTTTAAAAAGGTTTATAGCATCAATCAGCAAATTATCTTGTCCATGGCAAAATTGTACCATTAAGACAAGATGCTGTCAGCACTTGGAGTTAAACTGAACATTTACGCCAAATACAACCATTTTGTTCTGAACTGTTCAAAGGTTTTAGTTTAAAGTGCATTGCTGTGATTTATGTTGTTTCAAAAGAATGCATAAATACAACTCCTGACAAAAAATAGAATGATGAAAAAATTTGCAATTGACTATTGCACTTTTTTTTCACAAAACTAGATGCGGATTATTTTGATATTTGACTGTAATGAAGCCTGCTCAGTATGGTTTGAAAGTAGTTTTGCATATGTATTTTTGAGTGATTGAAATACTCACAGGAAACAATGCTTTTTAGACTTCAAGAGGTCACGTGAAGGATTCTTATTTTTCTTCCATTCTGCAAAGTAAACCAATGATTGATTTTCTCCGGTATCCTCAAGATAAGAGGAAATTATTTCACATAGTGAAATGCATGATGGAAAGAAAACAATCTAAATTCACATAAATATTTAACACTCTGGTTACAGATGTCAGCCAGAGTTTAATGGTGCAGTCAGCTCCACAAGTTACATTTTCTTGTTCACTGGTTCAATCTGGCTATTGGTGCTGTGCTAAGCTGCAGCACAGCCACAACCCTGGATGGACATATCCAGGACAATCAGGGCAACTGGAATAATGTTTAAATCTTCAACTGCCAAGCTAATTTAGTTTGTGTTGCCGAACTATCTTTGAAGACTCAAGACCTTTCCTCTGTGCAGTCATTGCAATAATCATTGGCGGCCATTCCCCCAACTATCCATGCCTCCCAGTTCCATGATTCCCTCCCTAAACCTCTACCTGTGAGATTTCCTTAAAATCTGCCTATTTGATCATGTTTCTGTCAATCTCTACTTGCAGTCAAATGTCAAATTGTGATTGAAAGTCTGAAGTGCTGTGAAACATTCTATTGCACTCATGTAATGTCTTAAATATAAGTTATTGCTTTCAATATGCATACACATTGATTCTTGTTACATTACTCAGTAAGTGTTATAGGTAAAAGTGAGGACTGCAGTTGCTGGAAACCAGAGTTTAGATCAGAGTGGTGCTGGCTAAGCCCATCAGGTCAGGCAGCATCCGAGGAGCAGAAAAATTGACGTTTCGGGCAAAAGCCCTTCATCAGGAATCAGGGTAAAAGCTGGTATTGTAGACCAGACCAAACCCCCTCAAAGTGTATTCAGATGATAACCTAGACTCCAACTTTTTCTTATTTTTAAAGGTAAGTGTAAGGTGTTGTGGACCGGATACAATTCAATTGGTCAAATCGCCAGGTTTGAAGCAACACACTTTATTCTTACACTGTTGTTAAAATACAAACAGAAGAAAGAAGAATTGGAAATCTGAAAAGAAGAAAAGATTATTTAACTACTAAACAGCAACTGTTTCAAAATAGTACATTCCCATAAACACACCCTTATCAAAGGAAAATTCAGTAGATTGTCTCACATGTAATTCTCCACTCCAGGAAGAAAGAGTTTCAAGGGAGAACACAGTGGAGGAGAATGAGCATGAGAGCAAGAGCGAGAATGCCAAAGAGAGAGTGAGAGAGCGAGCAAGTGAAAGAAAAAAAAAGAACAGTCGAGAGAGAGCGTGCTCGAGAGAGAGAGAGAGCGAGCGAGAAAGATGCATGCAAGAGAGACAGAGTGCAAATTCAAGCATTTTATTGTAGCAGGGAGACAAGTAAAGCAGCTTTCATACCCGACCAGCTACTAAAAGTTAGACTAAAATCCTGGTTCTGAGGGAGCTTGATCCCAGCTCTTGCTGCTTCTATTGTTCCAACTTAAAAAAAAAACCCAAGGCCTCACAAGCCTTTTACTTTATTGGCTGGGAATAGTCCATTCACTGCTTGTCTCACCCTCTTTTCATTTAATAAACCAGGACAAAATACACAATGTGCATATAACTGATTAGAAATATTTCCAAATCATTCAATTTCACTTTGAAGATAGTGCTTTAAATTAAACAGCAGATATAGGGGGGAGGTGGTGATATCAGTTCCATGGAAAAATATAGTAGTAAAGATATAGAAGAAGGTAGGATTGTTAGTGATGGGGTTGATTGGCACCACAAAGTAAAATGAAGGACAGAATATGCTAACATCATACTGCACCAAGGACTCATAAAAGATAATAGAACAAGCTTAAAGGCTTTGTATCTTAATGCTTTGTGCATTTAGAATAGGGCAGATGAACTGATGGTACAAATCAGGGTAAATCAAGGTCTCAAGGACTTTAAGCTATTAAAAGGGAGGGGGTGGACAGACTCATGATAGGTTAATAAAATTTCCATAACAAGTAATAGAACAGAGACAAAAACCGAAATTGCTTGAAAAACTCAGCAAGTCTGGCAGTATCTTTGGAAAGAAATCAGAGTTAACGTTTTGGGTCGAGTGACCCTTGCTCAAAACCCTGAGTATGGAAAGGGTCAAATATCAAACTTCAGGCACCGCAGATAAAGGGACAACTAGGAGGAGGAGGGGCCAGTCAATGCAGAACTGAGGGTGTTGTACAATAAATACATGCAGTTTACAAAACAATATAAGTGAGCTTGCAGCACAGATCAAAATTGGTGGGTATGATGTAGTGGGCAACACAGATGTAGCTGCACAGGGATCAGGAACCAAGTACCAAAGAACAGACGTCCATCAAAAGGGAAAATGGACGGGTGGGCAGGAGGACAAGGTTGCCTTGTTAGTAAGAAATGACATTAAACTGATAGCACGAGTGATACAAGGTCAGAAGGCACAGCATCTGCATGGATGGAGTTGAGGAACCACAAAGGAAAGAGAGAACCTGAACGTGCATTACACACAGATCTGTTAGGAGTAGCCAAGACATGGGGAAGAAACTAAAGTCAGGAAAGCAAAAAGGCACACAAGAACGGCACGATGATATTAATCATGGGGGACTTCAATATGCATATGGACTGGGAAAAATCAGGTTGGTAGTGAATCCCGAGAAAAGAAATATTTGAATTATCTACAAGTTAGTTTTTGGAGCCACTTTTTAGATTAGATTACTTACAGCGTGGAAACAGGCTCTTCGGCCCAACAAGTCCACACTGACCCTCTAAGAGCAACCCACCCAGACCCATTCCCCTCACCTATCACTACAGTTAGCATGGCCAATTCACCTGACCTGCACATCTTTGGACTGTGGGAGGAAACCGGAGCACCCGGTGGGAAACCCACACAGACAATGTGCAAACTCCACACAGACAGTTGCCCGAGGCAGGAATTGAACCCGGGTCTTTGGTGCTGTGAGGCAGCAGTGCTAACTGCTGTGCCACCGTGCTGCCCGAGCCTGTTGCAAAGCCTGCTAGGGAACATGCAATTCTGGATTTAGATATATGTAATGAGGCAGATTTGATTTGGGAGCTTAAGGTAAAGGAACCCCTAGAGCACAGACCATAATACAATAGAATTCACTCTGCAGTTGGAGAAGGAGAATTATAATTGAGTAAAGATAACTGCAAAGACATGAAGGAGGAACTGGCTAGAGCTGACTGAAAGACGAACGTAGCAGGGAAGACTGTGCCGCAGCAATGGGAGGAGATTTGGGAGGCAATTTTAGACAGCACGACAGAAACTCATCCCAGGGAAGATGAAACATAGTAAGTGTAGGATGAGGCAATCATGGCTGACAAGGGAAGTCAGTGACAGGGAGGCATTGGTGGTAATCTTTCAGGAATCACTGGAGTCAAAAGAAGTCCCCGAGTATTGG
The DNA here is from genome assembly GCF_004010195.1 of Chiloscyllium plagiosum. Lineage (NCBI taxonomy): Eukaryota > Metazoa > Chordata > Chondrichthyes > Orectolobiformes > Hemiscylliidae > Chiloscyllium > Chiloscyllium plagiosum. The sequence goes on from NC_057735.1 coordinate 20,092,994, forward strand.
GATAGAGCTAATAAAACACCCCTGTTTAAAAAGGGAGGCAGAAGACAGGAAACTATAGGGCAGTAAGCATGACCTCAGTCACAGGTAAGAATTTGGAGGCAATTCAAGATGAGATTGCGGAGTACTTGGAAACACATGGTATAATTGGGCAGAGTTGGCATGGCTTTGCTAAGGGGAGGTCATGCCTGACACATCTGATATACTTCTTTGAGGAGGTAAACAAGCATGTTAGACAATTTGAATTTCCAGAAGGCTTTTGACAAGGTGCCGCATAGAAAGCAGCTAAATAAGATAACAGCCAATGGTGTTTGGGCAAGGTACTGGCATGGATAGGAATTGGCTGACTGGCAGAAATTAGAGTGGGGATAAAAGGTGTCATTTCAGGATGGCAGCTAGTGAATAGTAGAGTTCCACAGGGGTCAGTGTTGGGACCACAACTATTCATGTGATACAATAACGATCTAGCAAAGGAACTAAAGGTCATTGTTGCTGGGTTTGCAGACAACATAAAGGTAGGTGAAGGGACAGGTAATGCTGAGGAAGCAAGGAGTTGCAGAGGGCCTCCAGCAGGTGACCAGAGTGGGCTAAGAAGTGGCAGATGGAATACAATGTGAGAAAATGTAAGATTATGCACTTTGGTAGTAAGAAGAGAGGCACAGACTGTTTTCTAAATGGGGAAAGACTTCAGAAATCTGAAGCTCAAAGGGCTTGCGAGTCCTCATTCAGGATTCTGTCAAGGTTAATGTGCAGGTTCTGTTGGCAGTTAGGAAGGCAAATGTAATGTTTGCATTCATTTCAAGGGCTAGAATACCAAAGCAGAGGTGTACTGCTCACACTGTAGAAGGCTCTGGTCTGACCACATTTGGAATGTTGTGAATGGTTTTGGGTCCCATATCTAAGGAAGGATGCCCTGGTGTTGGTGGGAGACCAGAGGTGGTGTACAAGAATGATCTCAGGGATGCAAGGCTTGTCATATGAGGAATAGTTCAGTACTCTGGGTCTCCTCTCAATGGAACTTTGAGAAGTTTGAGAAGAGATTTAATTGAAACTGACTCAATGCTGAGGAGCCTGGGTACAGTGGACATGGAGAAGATGTTCCCACTAGTAGGAAAGACTAGGACCTGAGAGCACAAACTCAGAATGAAGGGAGGTCGGTTTAGAACTGAAATGAGGAGAAATTTGTTCAGCCAAAAGGTAGTGAATCTGTGGAATTTATTGCTACAGAAGGCTGTGGAGACCACATCATAGATCGTCTTTAAGACAGAGATAGGTGTTTGATGGTATGAGAATCAAGGATTACGGGGAGAAGGTAGGTGAATGGGACTGACAAATATATCAGCCATGATCAAACAGTAGAGCAGACTTGATGGGCCAAATTGGTCTTTTTCTGCCCCTACATCTTATGGTCTGAGCAGAACATCAAACCCCGTCTCCATTCTGTACTGTTCTGAGGCCCACCATGACTGTGCCAATGCCATTCTTATAGCCTTTTTTGGGAAGCATGCATTAAACCATTTGATAATTTATACAATACTGTGCCAGATGGAAGAGCTCTGTTTTCAGATGGGACCGGTTTCAAAATTAGACAATTAAAGACAACTATAGCAATTTATATATAGCAGCTGAATTTGTGATGGACAAATAAAAAAACTGTCCTAACTTTGGAATGAATTAGCTATGCCCCACTTCAGATGCGTGAGGCCATTTGAGATGCAATGTCAAAAAGGTCTTTCCTGACTTTGTATCCAAAGTGTTAAACTATATTTAAGCTTGGGAAATGTGTATATAGTGACGACAATATAGAAATACATCAAGTTATTTTCCAATTCCTTAACATTGTCACCCACATTCCTAATCGTAGCTTTGGCTGGTCAAATTATATTTAATAATAATATCAGTTCTAAATGCCTTCTTTTAATAGTCCAACTTGCACTAGAATGGAAGAGTCTAAGACGTGGGGGTGTATGATTATAATATTTTTCACAATTCTGGCAGCTTGAACGTGCCTTCAGTTTCTGCTTCACTTTTCTGAAGCTTATCTGACCATCTAATAATCTTGTTTCCTTCTACCTGGCAGAGCAAAGTGCCCTAGCACACGGAGCCAAGAGGGAACAGGATAAGAGCCTTCACAAGAAAGCCAGATAAGCACCTGAGGCAGTGAGGAATGGAAGGATGCTGCAATAAGGTTAGATGAAAATAGGTGGGAGGAATCTCATGTGGAGCAAAACCACTAGTAAACATCCTCTGGCCAGAATGTTCTGTTTGTGTGCTGCAATTTCTCTATAATTCTACATAATTACTACCACCTCAGTGGTGAAAAACCTGAATGTCTATCTGCCAAGGCTGGGAAAGTGAAAAATAATTACCCGTTACTCCCATACTCCCAAAGAGTGCCTTGCTGTGAACTTCAGAATTTTTTGTCCTATTATTCTTCAATATTAACCACAGAGGTTCACATTGTGCAATGCGACACACACTGTTCCACTCCTTCCCTGGGAAGAAGCACAAAGACATTGTGTGTACTCAAAAGGGACACACATCATTTGACTGAAGATCAAATAGCAAGTCTCAGATTAGTGTGGCACTTGGAAGCATCCTTCATCCATTGGTCAAAGAATACCAAGTAATAGACACTAGAAATCATGTTCTGAGATTGGTTGCAATGTAGAGACACTGGAGAATAAAACCTTGAGTGGTAACTACTTTTTCATCTAAATCTCTGCAGCTTTCTACTGAACAGCTGGTGCCCAGCAGGTAGCACTCAAGAATTTTGTGGCAGTCAGGTTCAGGAACACCCATATCCAAGTTGTAAAAGATAAATAGCAACTATACTTTTAAAAATCAATGACAAAACCAAGAGATCTTTCTATTTAATTCTGAAAATATCAGCATTCAATGGAGGGTTCTGATGACACAGGAGAACCACACAACCCCATAGGCCAAGAGAACTGAATTGACACTCGCTGCTTGAACTAAAGCACCACAGCTTGCTGCTGCTGCTTTCAATTCAACTCTTTCACACAATCAGATTCAGGCAAACAACCTTTTCCCTGGAGGTTATCAGTACTCAAGATTTTGTTTTGGAACTTTAAACATTAATCACACTTTGCTTTCCAAATAAAGTACCAATGGTGAGTTGTTTTCAGTGTTTAGTAGATGAAAGAAAAGAAACACTAAACAAATATACTGTGTTTAAACGTAATGCAAATTCGCCATGCTGTTCTTGCAAAGCTATACCCTGTACTTATACTCCAGCAAAATTGGAAATTTCATCCATTAACTAAAACAATTACTTTTTATTGAAAAAGCTTTAAACCAGGGGACAATGCCACAAATCTAGAAGTAACAACAACCATTATAAATCTTGTTTACAACAGCTACTTCATTCTATACATATAATACCTAATTAAGAAAAACTTAACCAGAATTCTTTTGTCAGGTCCTTCATATCCCCACCTACTCCCCAGACCTCTTGTAAGTCACTCCTTGAGCCCAATATTTAATTCCCTGCCCTTATTATTACATTTTTGTACAGCACAGTGGCTCAGTGGTTAGCACTGCTGCCTCACAGCACCAGGGTCCCAGGTTCAATTCCAGCCTTGGGCAACTGTCTGTGTGGAGTTTGTACATTCTCCCAGTGTCTGTGTGGGTTTCCTCTGGGTGCTCCGGTTTCCTCCCACAGTCCAAAGATGTGCAGGTCAGGTGAATTGGCCAATAGTTAAATGTTAAATTGCCAATAGTTTTAGGTGCATTAGTCAGAGGGGCGGGTTGCTCTTCAGTGGGTCGGTGTGGACTTGTTGAACCGAAGGGCCTTATTCCACACTGCAGGGAATCTAATCTAATCTAATCAGACACTTCTCCAGAGCAGAATCAACACTGAACCATGTAGAGAGGTATTAGTATTCACTGAACATGAATTGTGCAGTGGTTTGACAAAAATGTTAGACATGAGATATTATTCTGTCCCTATGAACAGATTCAGACTGAAAAGGTAGTTATGGAGTTAGGAGGCAAATGCTAATAATGTGCAGCTCTGATAAATACTATTAAGAATGTGTTAAGATTGGTTGCACTTCTATTCGTCATCAATTGCCTTCCTGGAATGTAATAATTAGGGCAGAAAATTAAATATTGGGTTTAAGGAGTGACTTACAAGAGCTCTGGGGAGTAGATGGGGATGTGTAGTACCTGACAAAGGAATTCTGGAACTTGGGTCCAGTTCTCCAATGGCTTGGAAAGGGCCATACAATATAGCAAGTAAAATATTATTTCGTCATCCAGCCCTACAAAATCATTCAAACCATTAATAGTAATATGTATTGTCTTGTCAGCAAAATTATTAGATCTTGCTGCCTTAGACAGATCTCAAAATCCCAACAGGCAGCGAGACCTCATTAATGGGACAAAACAAAGGTTAGGATGAAAAGGACAGATTGAATGTCGGAACCGTTTGAAAATGCTGGAACCAAAATGACCTGCTGCATTAAAGTTCTTTTAGAAAGTAAAATGGCCGTAGTGAAAGACTCCTGTACAATTCTAACAGGATTTACTGTTCACAACGTACTTAGAAGTGATTTAGCAATCTGCATTAAGGTCAAGAGCTAATGGGGAGATGCTCTTACAAAGAAAATGTTCTCTGTAACCAATTGATTATCAATATATTTAAATCAGGGTTAATTGTCTTTGCTTGAAAGAAATAATCCAAAAAACAATCTAATTATGCTTGGATTGATTGACAGGTTTCAAAGTTACATAAATGCATTGATGCATGTGTGACCACCTATTAAGTTGATATCAATAACAGGCACATGGGAATAGTAGTTGTCTGTTTAGCTCCTTGGGCCTGTTCAATATGCTCACAAATTACCTGTGATTGAACTCCATATATCCCTCTTCCGTCTAAACACCCAACAGTTTTAGTTAACAGCAAACAATATCTCAGGCTTAAGATCAACAGCTCACCTAACATCGTTTGTCATTTGCATATGGGAGTTCCAAATGTCGTGTGAAGATTTTACACAACATTTTTCTTAACTACACTCCTGAAAGTTTGGGTTCAAATTTTTAATCTAAGTCCCTTCAAGTTCCTCTTGAATGACTAAATCAGTTTCCCTTTATAGCTGATAGTTTCAATTTAATTATCTTTTAACCTTTAAAATTCCAGAAACACAACCCCAGTTTATTTCAATCCTTCTCAGCTTAACCCTTCAAATTTAGGTATAACACGGCACAGGGCGGCACGGTGGCACAGTGGTTAGCACTGCTGCCTCACAGCGCCAGAGACCCGGGTTCAATTCCCGCCTCAGGCGACTGACTGTGTGGAGTTTGCATGTTCTCCCCGTGTCTGCGTGGGTTTCCTCCGGGTGCTCCGGTTTCCTCCCACAGTCCAAAGATGTGCAGGTCAGGTGAATTGGCCATACTAAATTGCCCGTGTTAGGTAAGGGGTAAACGTAGGAGTGTGGGAGGGTTGCGCTTCGGCGGGTCGGTGTGGACTTGTTGGGCCGAAGGGCCTGTTTCCACACTGTAATGTAATCTAATTAGTAAACTATGCTATGCTCTCTTTAAGGACAACATAACATTTCCAAGGTATGGTGCATAGTCTCCCAGGTGGAGTTCTAACTAGAATGTTTTGACACGACTTCATCATCAACACTTGAGGATCATGGGAGAGTGATGGCCTAGTGTTTTATTGCTGGACTGTTAATCCAGAGACCCAGGTTCAAATCCCACCATGGAAGATGGTAGAATTTGATTTCAATAAAAAAACTGTAATTAAGAGTCTAATGATGATGAGGAAACCATTGTTGATTGTTGGAAAAATCCATCTGATTCACTCATGTCCTTTAGGGAAGGAAACTGCCATCCTTACCTGGTCTGAACTACTCGTGACATCAGATGCACAGTAATGCGTTTGATTCTTAACTGCCCTCTGGGATAGGCAAGTGCTGACCGAGCCAGCAACACCGGCATCCCCTGAATGAATAAAAAAAACCATGAACTTTACTGGAAACTAACGAGCCTTCAAGAGATATTCCAAGAGATAGGAAACACTTGGGAGGACTTCCAAAAGCTATTGTGAATGGCGCATACCTCCAGCTCATTAAGAAAAGCAATGACTGACGTTAACAGACAGAATAAAACTATTCTGCACTCATGCATGTCAAGAATCAAAACAGCACAGAAGGAGAGAAGTGTATCCCTTTTCAAAACCTCAACCTTTCAACATGATCATTTCTGTAATGGAAAGAAAAAAGCTTACAAGCTTCCAAAACCTCAGAGGGTCTTCTCCTCAGATATAAACTAGTTCCAGGAAGAAGCAGTCTTGACAGCTACTTGATCACCATTTTATCACATGCAGAGAAGACCTTGGAGATTTTCAAATACCTGCTTGTTTGCACAAGTAGGTTAGCCAGATATTATGTAACTTCACATCACAAATAAGCTGAATATGATTTATTTGTAATGCATTTCTTCACTTTTTTTTAAAAAAAACATCCCTCCAAATAATTCCACAACTTACAAAGGCAATTTTAAGAGTTTTCCCTCGTGTGTTTTTTTAAACTAGGCAAAAGTGAGGACTGCAGATGCTGGAAACCAGAGTTTAGATTGGAGTGGTGCTGGAAAAGCACAGCAGGTCAGACATCATCTGAGGAGCAGGAAAATCGACATTTCAGGCAAAAGCCCTTCATCAGGAATAGAGGCAGGGAGCCTCCAGGGTGGAGAGATAAATAGGGGGAGGTGGGGGTATGCTGGGGAGAAGGTATCAAAGAGTAAAATAGGTAAATGGGGATGGAGATGGAGGTGATAGGTCAAAGAGGAGGGTTCAGCAGATAGGTGGGAAGGGAGATTGGCAGGTAGGACAGGTCATGAGGACAGTGCTGAGCTGGAAGATTGGAACTGAGGTAAGGTGGGGGGAGGGGAAATGAGGAAACTGGTCAGTCCACACTGATGCCCTGGGGTTGAAGTGTTCCGAGGCGGAAGATGAGGCATTCTTCCTCCAGGCGTCGGGTGGTGAGGGAGCGTCGGAGGCGGCCACCCAGGACCTACATGTCCTCGGCAGAGTGGGAGGGGGAGTTGAAATGTTTGGCCATGATGCCATGGGGTTGATTGGTGCGGGTGTCCCGGAGATGTTCCCTGAAGCGCTCTGTGAGGAGTGAGGACATCCAATCCCTCGACACCTCCATCCGCCATGACCAGGACCTCCAAGCCCTCTGTTTCTTCCTCTCCCAACGTCCCCAATAGTACCCTTCCACTGACACTCTCATTCGTTTGGCTGAACTGGTCCTCACCCTTAACAATTTCTCCTTTGAATCCTCCCACTTCGCCCAGACCAAAGGGGTAGCCATGGGCACCCGTATGGGCTCCAGCTATGCCTGCCTCTTTGTTGGCTACGTAGAACAGTCTGTCTTCCGTAGTTACACCGGCACCACTCCACACTTCTTCCTCCACTACATTGATGACTGCATCAGCACCACTGTGTGCTCCCACAAGGAGGTTGAGCAGTTCATCAACTTCACCAACACATTCCACCCCGATCTTAAATTCACCTGGACCATCTCTGACACCTCTCTCCCCTTCCTAGACCTCTCCATATCCATCAATGACGACTGACTGGACAACGACACTTTTTTTGTTTACAAACCCACCAACTCCCTCAGCTACCTGGATTACACCTCTTCCCACCATAACTCCTGCAAAATGCCATCCCATATTCCCAATTCCTCCACCTCCGCCGTATCTGCTTCCAGGAGGACCAGTTCCACCACAGAACATACCAGATGGCCTCCTTCTTTAAAGACCACAATTTCCCTTCCCACGTGGTTGAAGATGCCCTCCAATGCATCTCATCCACATCCCGCACCTCCGCCATCAAACCCCACCCCTCCAACCGTAACAAGGACAGAACCCCCCTGGTGCTCACTTTCCACTCTGCCAACCTTCGCATTAACCGCATCATCCGCCAACATTTCCACTACCTCCAAACGGACCCCACCACCAGGGATATATTTCCCTCCCCACTCCTTTCCGCGTTCTGCAAAGGCCGTTCCCTCCATGACTACCTGGTCAGGTCCACGCCCCCCAACAAACCACCCTCCCGTCCTGGCTCCCTCCCCTGCCACTGCAGGAATTGCAAAACCTGCACCCACACCTCCTCCCTCACCTCCACCCAAGGCCCCAAAGGAGCCTTCCACATCCAAAGTTTACCTGCACAACCACCAATGTCATTTGTTGTATCCATTGCTCCCGATGTGGTCTCCTCTACATTGGGGAGACTGGACATCTCCTCGCAGAGCGCTTCAGGCAACATCTCCGAGAAACCTGCACCAATCAACCCCACCGCCCCGTGACCCAACATTTCAACTCTCCCTCTCACTCTGCCGAGGACATGCAGGTCCTGGGCTGCCTCCACTGCCGCTCTCTCACCACCTGACGCCTAGAGGAAGAACGCCTCATCTTCTGCTTCCGAACACTTCAACCCCAGGGCATCAATGTGGATTTCACCAGTTTCCTCATTTCCCCTCATTTATCTCTCCAGCCTAGAGGCTTCCTGCCTCATTCCTGATGAAGGGTTTTTGCCCGAAACATCGATTTTCCTGCTCCTCGGATGCTGCCTGACCTGCTGTGCTTTTCCAGCACTACTCTAAGCTAAAAACTGTTTTTTAAACGAGTCAAATCAACTATTTTATTTCCCCCAAGATTGAAAATGTAGATAAGATTTACATTTTTCAAGAATGGCACTTTTACAAGGGAGAACTTTTGCATGCTAATCATATAAAATATCCAAGCCATCTTCAAAATGCACCAAAATGGAAAATGACACTATCCTCCATTGCAGGAGGACTGAACTTGGTGTAAGTAGGGAAAAAATATCAAGGCTTTCTGCTCATTAGCTATTTGGCCATAACTGTAACCTTATATTGAAAGGTTGAGGTCTTGAAAAGGGATAAACTTCTCTCCTTCTGTGCTGTTTTGATTCTTGACATGCATGAGTGCAGAATAGTTTTATTGTGTCTGTTAACATCAATAATTGCTTTTCTTAATGAGCTGGAGGTATGCGCCATTCACAATAGCTTTTGGAAACTCTCCCAAGTATTTCCTGTCTCTTGGAATATCTCTTGAAGGCTCATTAGTTTCCAGTAAAGTTCATGGTTTTTTTTATTCATTCAGGGGATGCCGGTGTTGCTGGCTCAGTCAGCACTTGCCTATCCCAGAGGGCAGTTAAGAATCAAACGCATTACTGTGCATCTGGTGTCACGAGTAGTCCAGACCAGGTAAGGATGGCAGTTTCTTTCCCAAAAGGACATTAGTGAATCAGATGGATTTTTTCAATAATCAACAATGGTTTCCTCGTCATTATTAGATGCTTAATTACAGATTTTTATTGAAATCAAATTTCACCATCGTCCATGGTGGGATTTGAATCTGGGTCTCTGGATTAACAGTGAGCTTATTGAAAGGCATCAAGTTGAACTCTATTGCCAAGTCATCAATCTAATGTCAATTTTGGGTTCAAGTGTTGCTATTAACCATGAAACAGTAGGTTTTGCTAATATCTGTAGAATCAGACTCACATTTATTACTCCAGGACATATGAAGAGGAATGGAAAACAATAAGTAGGAAGATTTTTTGTTGGAATCAGCATGACATTGCAACTTAACAGGGTGGGGGTGGAGCAGATGCTTGGGAAGAGGAGATACCTGGTCACTTTTGCAGAATATAGTTACATCCTTAAATTAATCATATCAAATCTGGTCTGTAACAGGAGAGTGTGACTGCCAATGAGGCAGATAGGGGGATCCAGAAGCTTTGCTTTGGAGAAAACTCAGTTACTGGCTTATCCCATAGATCGGAGGTTCTTGCTCCCAGGGTACCGATTGCAGGGAGAATACCACAGTACAGTGGTACAGACTGCCATTCAAGTGGTGCGAGCAAATAGATTTGTAATAGTAATAGGGAACAGCATAGTTAGGGGAATAGACACTGTTCTCTGCAAAGACTGTGTTATCACAATGGCTGTGTTATCTACCTGATGCAAAAGTTCAGCTCTTTTTTTTGAGCTAAAGAGAAACATGGAGCAAGAAACGAAAGAAGCAGTAGTCATAGATATCTACGTGGACAATGACAATGACAAAGACAAAAGAACCCAATGGTCCTGGGTATTTGATGTTCTGGCAGAATAGGCAAAAAGCAAAGGGTGGTGGTAAAGGATGGTATCCGAGATTATGGAGATTGGTGCAATAGATTGGGATGTGGATTCAGTTTGGGTGGAGTTAAGGAATATCAAAAGAAACATGTCACAGGTGGAAGTTGTCTGCAGCTTCCAAAGAGATGCTTCACTGAGGACAAACTGCAAAATTAGGAAATAATGGAGAGACTGGAAGAGCACTATAATTGTCATGGGTGATTTTAACAGCACACTGACAAAGTTAACACGTAGGACAAATTAGTCATGTATATGAGAGTATATTCAAAATGACAAATACATTACTAGGTCTAAAACAGTCTGTTTCTTGGTAAATTCTGTAACATGCAATGAGGTAGGATTAAGACGACACCTTGTAGTTAAGGCTAGTCTGGGGGATAGAAACTACAACATGATAAAATCTCAAATTCAGTTCAAGGGAAATGAAGTCTGGTCTCAAACCAGTGTCTTCAACACAAATAAGGTAATTACATTGATACAAAGAAAAATATTGTATAAAGCAGACTGCATAAATGGATAAAAAGGAAAAGAACACTGCTATTGTTAAAGCAAAATTGTATAGGGCTCAGCAAAAATTCATTCCGGTCCAAAAGAAGGATTTGATGAGAAGAATAAACCACTCTTGGTTAACAAGGGAACTCGAGGAAAGAATCTAATCAAAACTGAGGCATATAAAGTGTCAAAAACTAGTAATAAGATCAAGAATTTTTTTTAAGAAACCAGATGACTAAAAAAGTTAATAATGAAGAAAATTGACAATGAAAGCAAATTGGCAAATATAAAAACCAGCCAGTGCCTCTAAGGGTATATAACAAGAAAGATTAGTTAAATTAACTGTGCAATCTTTAGATGATGCAACTGGGGAATTGACTATGGTGAACTGGGAAATGGCAGATAATTTAATGTGACACTCCTGTTCAAGAAGGGAGGGAGTCAGAAAGCAGGAATCTATAGGCCAGTTAGTCTAATATCTGTCACTGGAAAAATGCTAGATTCTAATAGAAAGGAGGAAATAGCAGAACATTAAGAAAAGCTTAACTCAATCAAACAGAGACAATTTGTTTTTGTGAAAAAGAAATCATGTTTGATAAAAATTTCCCAACATTCCTTGAGGCTATAACAAGCATAGTTAACGAAGGGGAATTGGTGGACGTAGCGTATTTGGATTGTCAGAAGGCATTTGATAAGGTATCACATGAGAAGGTTAATGCACATGACAGTACTGCTCAAGGTATGGGGAGAGAAGGGGGGATGGTGATGCATCAGCATGGATTGAGGATTGGTTAACACACAGAACACAGAGACGTAATGAGTCATTGTTTGGTTGGAAAGATGCAACGAGTGAAATGCCATAGTCAGTCAGTCTTGGGGCCTCAATTATTTATCTATAATAATGACCTGGAGGAGAAGCAGCATGTGTTGTAATGAGAACATAAGGAATCTTCAAGAGTAGGTAGATCCCTTGAATGATTGAGCAAAAACATGGTAGATGGAATTTAATGGGGAGTATCAAAAGATAGAATATTATTTAAATGGAGAGATACTCCAAAATAAAGTGCAGCACAAAGCCATGGATGTTCTTGTCCATGAAACAAAACATGAGCATGCAGGTGGAAAAAATAATGGTGATAAGTGGAGATTTGGCTGATGTTGCTTGGCATTGGGAGTTTATAAAGAGGGAAATTGTGCTACAACTGTACAGGATGTTAGTGAGGCCATGTATAGTTCTGCCCACCGCCCCCCCCAAAGAAAAGATACACTGGCATTTGGAGGCAGCTCAAGTCTCAATCTCTCAAGAGAGATTCACGAATCTCATTCCTGGGAGGAAGCAATGGACTTATCACCATCAGCCGCTTTAGTCATTACATTTCAGAAGAATAGGGTTAGGGCTCTTGTGCAGCAGTGGAGTACATCCCTAACTTTGACCCAGGAGGCCTGGGTTGAGGCCCCACCTGCTCCAGAGGTGTGAATTAACATCTCTGAACAGGCTGGTGTAGAAAATATCTGGAAGAATAGGGATGGTCTTGTTAAAACATGTAAGATTCAGAGGGGGCTTGACAGGGTAGATATTGAGAAGATGTTTCCACTTGGAGAGGGGGGGGGGAGAAATCAAATTAACTTCAAATTAAGGGGACACCGACAATAAATGCATTTCTTCGCTCAGAGGATAGTTTATGCCTGGAATTACTCCACCACAGAAAGAGTTGCAGAGGTTAGATCACAAAGTAGTGGTAGACAGATGTTTAAAATCAAGGACTGACGGCTCGGAGGAACTGGCATGAAAGAGTAATTGAGGCCTGGGGCAGGTTAGCCATAATCAGGTTAAATGACAAGGCAGGCTCAAGTGAGTGGATGGCCTATTCCTATTTCTCATGTGGTATTAAAGAAGACACTCCAGGACTCTGTCTGCATAAACCACCACAGAAACGCAGAGTCATTATGGTGCAGGTAGAGTCCATTGTGCTCGGATTGGTTCTATTATCTAATGTCAATCTCCTCCTTTTTCTCCATATCCCTGTACATTGTTTCTCTCCAAATTATCATCGAATGCCTCCGCCAAATTTTCAGGCAATGCATCCCATGCCCTATTTAGTCACTGTGTGAAAAAGGTTTTCCAAACTTGGTCCTTGTTTTATTTTGTATGTCACTTTAAATCTATGCCTTCTTTTTTTGTTCATCTTTTTAGGAGATCAAACAACTTCTCCCTGTGTCTATCCTATCCAGCCCCTCACCATTTTGAAAGTCTCTGTCAAAATGCCTTTCAGTCAGCTACGCTCCAAGACAGTCCCAACTTCTTCAATCTATCCTCATAACTATCCTCTCATTCCTGGAACCAATCTCATAAATCCTTTCTCCACTATCTCTCCAATTAAGGCAGTCCCTAGGTTATGAATGCATTCTGGAGCCCGTTCATAAGTTGGTGTGTATGCAAGTTGGAACAGAATGCAAGACAATGTAAAGGACAACATAAAGGGCCATTTGTAAGTACAGAAAACATTCATGTGCTTAAAAGTACACCCCTGCATGAGATCACATTCATAAATATGAGCGGGGCGGCACGGTGGCTCAGTGGTTAGCACTATTGCCTCACAGTGCCAGAGACCTGGGTTCGATTCCAGCCTCAGAAGACTGCCTGTGTGGGTTTCCTCTGGGTGCTCAGGTTCCCTCTCACAATCCAAAGATGTGCAGGTTAGGTGAATTGGCCATGCTGAATTGCCCATAGGGTGCAGGGATGTTTAGGTTAGGTACATTAGGCAGGGATAAATATAGGGTAGGGGAAAAGGTCTGGGTGGGTTACTCTTCGGAGGGTCAGTGTTGACTTGTTGGGTGGAATGGCCTGTTTCCCCACTGTCGGGATTCTATCATTCTATGAGCATTTGTAAATCGGGGACCCCCTATAATGAGGCATCCACGACTGTGCACAATATTCCAGCTAAGCTCTAACAAGTTCACCATCACCTCCTTGCTCTTGTATTCTACTCCCTGTTACTGAATCAAAGAACACTGTACTTTATTATTAATTGCTCTCTCTACATGTTCTGGCTCTTTAAATAATCTGTACAGATGCATAACCAGGTACCTCTGCTCCCCTATAATGTATTGACGTTCAATGTTCTTCTAACCAAAGGTCATCATCTCACATTTTCTCCACTGAATCTCAAGTGCTACCTATCTAGCCAATCCACCAACTTGTCAAGGTTCTTTTCAACATCCACACTATCCTCTTCACTACATAATGTGACAGAATTATTTTGCATTAATAAATCCACTATTTTAAGCTATTGCATTTAAAATTACTTTTGCAGAAGTAAACTTCAAGCTTTTTTGACTTAGTGACTTGTGAAATTGTTCAAAGTTAAAAATCTCACAACACCAGGTTATAGTCCAACAGGTTTACTCGGAAGCACTAGTTTTCCGAGCGCTGCTTCTTCATCAGGTGGTTGCGAAAGCTAGTGCTTCCAAGTAAACCTGTTGGACTATAACCTGGTGTTGTGTGATTTTTAACTTTGTACACCCCAGTCCAACACCGGCACCTCTAAATTGTGAGAACTTGTAAATGTGTGCATTTGCTTATCTTTGTGCACAAAGAAAAACATAGTTAACTTCAGGTGGATTTGTTTAGGGAAGTCTAAAATTAAAGCAAATATTAAATGTGGAAAAATACCATTCTCAAGCTGTGTTATACCTTTACAAAATTAAAGAGAAAGGAACTTGAATAACTTCAAAAATTCCAGAGGATTGATGGGAAAAGTCATGAAAATCGCTTTGTGGTCAAGCCAGTAATGGTTAGACATATGGCCCAACTCACTGAATGCTATTAGCGTGGTGTTCTTCCAAAAGTATTTCACAATGATATACAGTCATACAATGATGGATTGCACTACCCTTTTACGAGCCACCAGCACTTTTTCCCTTAGAACTAGAAAGACATTTCCTACAGGAATGCCTCAATAGGCACTTTCAAAATGTCAAGGTAAAGCATGAAAAATGCTAGGATTGTATAAAAGCCCTCCGTAATGACTGCCAACGACTTGACTAACAACTCCAGCAGTTGGATGAGAAAGCTTAAAATAATGGGATGATGCTTTAGTGTGTGGGGAGGGGGTGATACTGAACAGGAACACCAGAGAGGTATAGAAAGTACTGGCAATGTCCAACATAAGAGAGATGAAGAACAACATAAGATCATTTACAAAACGTACCAGTCATTGGCCAACCAAAAGTATCAAAATCTGCTCTTGCAAACGCTTTAGAGGAACCAAGCTGCATAAGTTGGTTGCACTTAAGTTGGGTTTTGCCTCATTAATTAAACAATAAATCTTTTTTAAATTGATGGTATTTTTGAAAAGCAGATTTAAAGCAATTGCCCTCAAATTGAATGGGGTGCCTATAATTTCTAAACAAACTGTCGTAAAATAGGTAACTGCATTTTCTACCTGTTTTAACTTCAATGCAACATATTTTACAATAGATGCAGTAGGCATCTCATAAGTGGTAGCTTAAAATAAGGATGCATTTCAATAAAAACAAATCAATTAAAATACTTCCATTAAGATAAGAAGGTTCTTCTTAAAGCCAGACCATTGAAAGATAAAAGACAAAGGATATAATGCCTGTTCGTTCCAGAATGCTGTGTAAAAGAACTCAAAAGGTGTAAAGGCAATTGCATATATTGCGTAAGGGTTATGCCAATCTCTTTGCAATCAAAATACTATTGAAATGGTTCAATACACAGAGCTATAATTCACTCCACACAGTCAACATATTACTCTGCAAGGCAATGAAAATACTGCTACCTGAAAATATGACTTGTTAGAGATTCCATTTGTCAGCTAATGCATATTTTAAATGTTGAGTCGAGAAATGCATTCGAGTCACTGCACAGTAGTCAGTTTTCCACAGAATATAATCTCAAATAAGCCAAGCAAGCATGGAGGTGCTGGCTTTCTGATTAATTATACACAATCATAATCAAGGCATGATACCAAGACAAATCTTTGCAAATTGGTTCATGTCAATTGGGCAAAATTACCTGCTCTATTTTGGAAGTGCCATGAAACTCACTAGATGAAAACGCTGGATTTAAAAAAAAACCACATAAACTTTGTACAATTTTCAATCCAAACTCTCCAGACAAGGATAATCAAACAGCAAGTTAGAAACCACCTGCAATGATCAGATTTGCCTCCATGCTATGCGATCTGGATCCTGCAAGCTGCGGTATAACACTGGCACTGAACAGCCTCTTTCTGTGCTGTCAGCTTCCATGACTGGGTCACGCACCTTTAAGGCAGCACATTTCTACAGCTCAAAATTGGCAGGATCAGTCCACAGAGGGCCAGTTGGCCAACTGCTCAAAATCATCCCGACTGCATTTTGGAAATCCTCAGTAAAGTTCCATGCACATTTTCTGAAACCTGAGATCCATTACATTTTCAAAGTTTATACTGATGTGACTTAAGGTGACCCCTCACATGGAGCGTAATCCAGAGCAAGGCTTTCAATCAACGTCGAGGCATACTTTATCAACATGGTCCTGCACTCAAATCCACAAATTTCACACTTGTAACTAACTTCACCTTTTGGTTTATAAAAGCTGATCACAGTTTAGTTATGATAAAAGCTGATCACAGTTTAGTTATGATAAAAGCAAAGTACCATAGACTCATAAAACCATCATACTGGACTTGAAATATTAACTCTTGGCTTTTTTCCTCTCTCTCCACAGTCACTCCAGAAATCTGTCCTTGCACCCAGCTTGATATTGGGGATAGAATTTGGCACTCCTTGGTGGTGGTGAAAAGGGGAAATATTTGGACAAGTTGGCTTGATTGTGACATGCAACTCCTTACCAGTTTACCAATTAATTCTGGGTTAGAAGGTATTTTAGAAATGCCCAATTAAGGTCTTCCAGCGATCAATTAATGGTCATTCATGCCCTTGACGTAGCACCTCTCCAAATCATACCAACTTCCCATAAAGGAATCTTCCATACACAAACTGAATAGCCTGATGGTGTAACATACAGTTGAAATGTGATTTCCCACATTAACAACAGGCATGTATGCTATTCTAATCTCCATGATTTAACAAGCCAGCTCAAAATGTTAAAATCTAACAATTCTTAAAGGAACAGATTAACTAAAGTCAAGAAGATCAACCAAGAATTATGTTCATTAAATCTTAAATTACCTTTATCATATTGCTGCTTTGATCAATTCCCAGAGGAATGCAGATTCTAGAATCCAGTTTTACTATCACCGACAATACTATCACCCAGCAATTGCAACATGTCTCCAACAAGCCAGTTGGCTCACAAACTAGTGAGAGTCAATTTGCAATGCATAAACAGGCCACCTAGCAATGCACCTTAAACTTGCAACTAAACTTTGATTTTTGAATTTACCTCACTTCCTGGCAGCATTAATTCATGTTGGAAAAACTGTTTAAACAGCAGTCAGTAGCCGTTAATACAATAGGCCTCACTCCTCATATATGACATTAGTTCCCATTCCTTGATATCTCTATTATATAATTTTGATCATAATGTCCAAATCTTTTCATGGTTGCTCATTACAATCTGTGTAATCTAATAGCTAGTTGTAATAAGTATTTGAAATAAAAACAAAAACATGCTGAAGAAACCTCAAATGCTGTTTGACCTTCTGAATTGCTCCAGGACTATACAGGACATTGATTAGGCCACTTTTAGAATACTGCGTTCAATTCTGGTCTCCGTGCTATAGGAAGGATGTTGTGAAACGTGAAAGGGTTAAGAAAAGATTTACAAGGATATTGCCAGGGTTGGAGGGTCTGACCCTGGAGGGGGTGGCTGAATAGACTGGGTCTATTTTCCCTGGAGTGTTGGAGGCTGAAGGGTCACCTTAGAGGTTTATAAAATCATGAGGGGCATGTATAGGGTTAATAACGAAAGTATTTTCCCAGGGTGGAGGGGCCCAAAACTAGAGGGCAGAGGTTTAAGGTGACAGGGGAAAGATTTAAATTGGACCGAAGTGGAAACTTTTTCATGCAAGAGGGTGTGCATGTATGGAAGTGGTGGAGGCTGGCATAATTACAACATTTAAAAAGGCATCTGGATGGGTATATGAATAGGAAGGATTTAGAGGGATATGGGCCAAATGCTGGCAAATGGGACAAGATTAATTTAGGATAGCTGGTATGAATGGACCAATGGGTGTTTCCATGCTGTACAGCTCTATGATTTTCTGTTTACATCTTACTTCTCCAGCATCTGCAGTACACTGTTTATATTTTAATGGAATAAACATTGATTGGGTTCTTCAGAACCCCAATGTCACTTACGTTACAAGGGAGAACAAAGTAAACTATTCTTTTGGAGGCAAGGAAGTCTGAATCCTATTGTCTGGGCATTACAGTGAATGTGTCTGCGTTGCAAACAGGAGCAGCAAGTCCAACCTTATGTATGACAGCATAATGGAGGAAGCAGATTCAATCATGTCATTTACAATCACCATTGCACCATTTACTTGAAAAGGAAAGCATGTGTAGGCGGTGAAGCAACATGAGATGAATTGCTCTTGTAAAGAGTTGGCATGGACACAAAAGGCCAAACAGCCTTCCTTTGGGCTGTGACCATTTTTTGTTTGCCATCTCACACTGACTCAGACAAACAAACTCTGCAGAGTCTTGGAACTGGACCCAAGGATTTCTGGTCTTAATGATGTACAACCACAGAATACAGTGCATTAACATACTACACAACTGGACAAATATAAAACATTTATCTTTTCAGCAGGCACATAAAACAACAGCTGAGTTAATTATAAAACCTCACTATTTAATCTATATTATTGTAAAACATTTGCAGCAACTGAACCAGATTTCAAATGAAAAACTAGCATTAACAGCTTCTAATCAAAGCAAATTGGCATATTAAAAAATATTGATAGTTTCTTGGAAAAATGCTATACAAATTGACCTGTCTACACACTACCTTCAGTTCTGAGTTCTAAATTTTACATGAATATTAAATCAAACCTCTAATTTGTGTCATGATGCATACAATAATTAATTAAAATGGTCCAATTTATTTCTGAGATACAATTTTAATAAATACATTGATTTTACAAGGTTAATGTATTACATTTACATACTCAAAACTCTATCACATTGTTATGTCAATTGCTAACATTATAAGATTAATAAGGGATTGTCATTAGTCGTCAGTTTGGGTTACATAACTCTCACACTAATTTCACTAAATCAATGTGATTAAAAAGGGCAATTTATCATACTATAATTTATGATTAAAATAATGAAATGTTGCAAAACTTTTTGCATTCAGCATTCACACCATGACTGAATTGAAAATCATGCAAAACTATTGTGCTGAAATATAAAAGACAAGAGATTACAGGGACATTTAAGTCAGTCTCTACATTTCCAATTAACTTTAATCACAGAATCCCTACAGTGTGGAAACAGGCCATTTGGCCCTACAAGTCCACACCAAACCTCCAAACAGTAATCCATCCAGATGCATTTCCCTACTACTCTACATTTATCCCTAAATGATGCACCTAACTTACATATCCATGAACACTACAGATAATTTTAGCATGGCCATCACCTAACCTGTAAGCCTTTGAATTGTGGGAGGAAACCAGAGCACCCACAGGAAACCCACACAGACACAGGGAAAATGTGTAAACTCCACACAGTCACCCAAGGTGGGAATCGAACCCGGGCCCCTAGCACCGACAGGCAGCAGTACTAATCACAAAGCCACTGAGCGTCCCTTTAAGGTTTTAATGTAGTCCCCATTTTGCTTTTCAAATACAAAGGTAACAGTTTAAAAGCTATTTTTCTGGCCTTTGTACAAACATAAATCATCCAGATCAAGTGCTTCCTACAAGACAATGGAGATGTTACATTTGTATGATTACTGCCAATTGTCTTAGAGGGTCAAGACATTTGAGGGTCAAGTGTGTTTCCAATCCAAATAAATAACCAGTAAACATCAATGACACAAACTAGGGTTGTAGTCGAGGGCTTTAGAGGTGTAAGGCATGAATTGCTCAAATATTTTGTGGTATTACTGGGAACTGATCAAGGTAGATACAGAGAAAATATGTTCACTGATTTCATATTCAGGCCTCAAGGATAGCCTAAATAAGATGTGGGCAAACTGAAACCCATGTGCCACTTCCACCACATGGGAGTTACTAATCTGGCCTGCAACTCTGCACTGGGGAAAACATGTAATGAGTGCACACAGATACAATGACATAGAAGTGCTCGAGTGCAACTGCTTTTGGCAACTGGCAGATCGATGTCAGGGGTGAAAAATAAAATGCAAATTCCTGGAGAACTTTAAAAGGGACACACTTCCAGTTAAACTGAAGTCTAGGGTTGCAAGATTTCCCTGGGAAGTGAGAGCTTGCATCAAGTTAAAGTAGTAAAAGATAATGAAGCAGCAGCTGTAGGGATTCTATGACTAAAATCAATTGGAAATGTGGCGACTGACTTCAGTGTGCTGTACTCTCTTGTCTTTTATACTTCAGCACAATAGGTTTGCATGATTTTCAATTCAGTCATGGCGTGAATGCTGAATGCAAACTGTTTTTGCAACATTTCATTATTTTAATCATAAATTACAGTATGATTAAGCCATACTTATTAGATTTCTGCAGTTTGATTTGCTTTTCCAAGTACTTGCATTCTTGAGGTATTATGATCATGTACCTACCTTTGGGCCAAAAGTCCCACCAGCTTTGGAAATGCCTCATAATACATCTGAACGAGTTGATTAAAAATGACTATCCACCACAATCTTTAAACTTCAACTTATTTTACACTTGGGTTTTAATACTCCTTACAAAAATGGGGTGGATATTCCCAGCACAAATATGGAGACCCAATCCATTTGCACAGTTGCACCTATGATATCACAACAGATCGTTGTGTGCCTGTGTAGACCCAACTCAGTATTGTTATTTCAGTGAGAAAGTAGGACAAAAAAAACAAACAAACAGTCTGTATGGATTATCTGACAGAAACAGAGTTGACTCAACCAATTAGAGAAAGCAAAAACTTAATTCACAAAATAAATCACTGATATGATTGGGGTTTCTGTTTTTTTTGTCTGTTCTTTTTTGCACTTTATATCCAAGATTAGGTATCTCACTGATTCCCTTGCACACTTTATATGCCATCTGTAATAATGCAAAACGCATCAAAAAACTTTACAGTGCTAAAATAAAAAGTATGCAAAAAAGTTGAGCCAAAGGAGGTGCTACAGAACACAAGTGTGTGGTGGACTTTACCTAGCAATAGTGATGGCCACCATAAGAAAAAGATCAAGTCAATTTGCAAAGAGTTTTGTTTCCCCCATCTTTCTCATTCCTGCACTGAAGGGACAGATTCTTGCTGAGATCTGGCACCAGGAATGCTAGTAGCCCTGGGACTTACAGGTCTGCTCAATAATACACTGAAGTATGTCTTCATGCACTAAAATGGTTAAATAACCATTTTCTATGTAAAAATTCTTATATGTTTCACCCACAGAAACTCAAACATATGAATAGAAAACGGGCTACACCACCAGTGCTTCATTTGGAGGCTCACTGAAGATGTAACCTAGTATGGTGATGAAACGTCTGAAAATGATCCTTCCAGATCAGCGAGCAAACCTACATGCAGAATTCTGGTATGTGTATATGTCCAATTATATTACTTGTTTATGTAATTCTGAAAAGTTAGAGACTAAAACACAATTTTTCTCTCTCTGTTAGAGGTGTAGCTAAGATTTAAATTTTTAAGAGAAGAATGGTGAATGTTCTAGAAAGGCAAGTGTAAGAGATTTTAAGTTCTGGATTTGTTTCAGAAAACAGTAAGTTAGGAATGTGTTCTTTAGCAGGCTGAAACACATTATAGATACAATTGATAACACCTAGTAGAATATGTCATGAAGTTTTAAATCCTAGTTCTAGGAAGGAGAGGCAGAGAGGAGATTGATTACTCTACTCAACACATAACGGGGGTGACTGTCTCTCTTCATGGTTTTTGCAGTGCCAGATTGTAGAACACAGATAGGCATAGTGGCTCAGTGCTTAGCACTGCTGTCCCACAGCAGCAGGAACCAGGTTTGATTCCAGCCTTGGGTGACTGCCTGGTTGGAGTTTGCACATTCTCCCGTGTTAGCATGGGTTTCTGACGAGTGCTCCAGTTTCTTCCCACAGTCCAAAGACGTGAAGATTTAGGTGGATTGGCCATAGTAAACTGTTCTGTAGTGTCCAGGGATGAGCAGGCTAGGTGGATTAGCCATGGTAAAAATGGGTTAACAGGGATAGGGTAGGGGGAATGGGTTTAGGTAGGATGCTCTTCGGAGGGTTGATGCAAACTTGATGAATGGCCTCTTCCCCACATTGTAGGGGTTCTATGGTAAATTAGTATTTATATTAACAAAACAGCACAGACATTGGAAATCTTATATAAAAGTATAAAATACTCAGCAGGTCAGGCAGCACCTGTGGAGAAAAAAAGTGACACGAGATTTTGATGCAAGAAGTGGTGACCATCTGCAATGATCACAATAAATCAAGAGGATGCGGAAAGGATGGTACGTTTGGTTTCGCACATGCGATGCATTGGTACAATTACCAGAATAAAGGCCATGTGTGTATGTGTAACTTCATGTATCTTTATTGCAATTGACTATTTGAACATTTATGACAGCCCACCACGCCAACTCTAATATAATTTCTACATTCCGATGTGGCCCTCAAGCTGAGAAATCTGACTGTTAGAGCCAGGACTTTCAGATGTGCCAGTTAAAAATACTATCACATGAAAACAGTGGTAGAAGTTCGGAACTCTCTCCCACTAAAGGCTTTTGATGCTAAATCAATGGTTAATATTGAAAGTGAGGCTGAGAATGACAAATATTGGTTAAGCAAAGATGAAAATGGGGTATGAGCCAAAGATGGGAACATGCAGCTAAATCACAGAACAGCGTACAACAAACTTGAGAAGTTAAAAAGTCTATGAAGGAATTAGAATTAGCTGCAACCTCCCCCCTACTTGCCCCACGGTGAAATAGATGACTCATTATTCATCCTTACAAGTGATAAATACCAGATCACTCAGATGAATCTACACTATGAAGTAAGAATCACTGCCATCAAGATAGGGGAGATGATGAGAAATGTCAGGAAAGAAAACAACAAAATTATTCAAATAAGTGAGGTTAGTAGCTAAAGTTTCTTTAAAAAACAAATATTTGCAATACGTTTAAAAAGCTCCATATTTACATATAGGGGAGTAGTCCTCAAAGCCAATTAGACTTTGCATGTGCAATTTGTTAGAAGCAGCTGTTTGAAAATTGCGTGTGTGTGT
This sequence comes from Chiloscyllium plagiosum, assembly GCF_004010195.1. Lineage (NCBI taxonomy): Eukaryota > Metazoa > Chordata > Chondrichthyes > Orectolobiformes > Hemiscylliidae > Chiloscyllium > Chiloscyllium plagiosum. The sequence continues at coordinate 20,116,078 of NC_057735.1, forward strand.
ACTGCGTGAGTGACATTTGAGATGGGTAAAATTCAGCTCAGCTGAACTGCCAGAACAGATAAGACTGGATGAGACAACTTTCATCAATACCAAGGCTCAGATTTACAGGGTTGTAAATGATACTGTCAATCACCGATGATATTGCTGAAAATATTGCTCAACAGTTATTCTGGTCCTTTTGCATTCCCCACTCACTCTTCACGATACATCCGAAAAACTTGAGTTACCAAGTAGTATTGCTGCCCCTGATGGAACGTTAGGAATTTCACAACACTGAAGACTTTTTTTAAAACCACTTAGGAATAGAGTTGTTAGTCCTGTGGCTAGCAACCCCTAGTATTTTGTTGATCATCCACAGAATATTTCGACACCGGTATTCATTCCAAGTGTCAAACATTTACAATTCATTTCACTGTAAAGCTTCAGAAATGCACCCTTGAACACAGAGTAAGTGCATTCTACAATGCGTTAAGATTCCAAAACTCCAGTACATCACTATGATTCATTGAAAAATGTCTGGAACTAGACACACAGTATAAGCTCTGTAATCCCCACATATGCTGCAGTCTTCAAATGTGAGGATACATTATTGTACATCTATTCATAAGTTTAGCAGCCTTTACAAAAGGGTCCTGGCAAGATAAGTTATTCAAAAATCTTGTAGGAGACAGCAGGAATCCTGTTGTTGCAGAGAAAATCCTTCAGAAATCCATTATCCTTTCTCTCAGGAAATTTTAACATTCATATTAAACAACATGGAAATTCAACATGATTGTAAAAATGGACATGAAAATTGGGGGTAAATTTAGCTTGGTCAATAAAGATATGTGGAAGCTACAACAGAACCTCTCTGGTACACTCCAGGCTTCCTAAGAATTAATCTGTAATCGTGGCAGAAATCTGCACAGGTAAACCGAGCCCCTACAAAGGCAAAACTTCATTAAAATTCACAAAGGAAATGCCAGGATTTTGGCGCAACAACTGTGAAGGATTGTCGATATATTTCCAATTCAGGATGGTAGGTGCCTTAAGAGCAAACTTGCAGGTGATAGTGTTCCACTGCCCTTGTACTTTTAGATTGAAGTGGTTGTGGGTTTGGAAGGTGCTATCTAAGGATCTTTGGTGAATTGCTGCAGTGCATCTTGTAAATAGTACACACTGTTGCTACTGTGTGTCGGTAACAGAGATTGATGGATGCATGTAGATGTGGTATCAAGCAAGCAGGTTGTTTATTCCTAAACAAAATGTCAAGCTTGTGTTTAGTCAGAGCTACACCCATCCAAGCAAGAGGGGAGTATTCCATCATACTCCGTAGATGGTGGACAGGCTTTGGGATATCAGGAGGCGAGTTACTTGTCATAGTATTCCCTAGCCTCCTGACCTACTCTTCTAGCCACCGTATTGATGTAGCAAGGGCAGTTGAGTTTCGAGTTAATGGCAATCTCAAGATGTTGATAGTGGGCGATTCAGTGAAGGCAACACCATTGAATGATCGAGGGGCAGTGGTTAGATCGTCTCTTATTGGAGATGGCCATTGCCTGACATTTCTATTGTGAGAATGTTACTTATCACATGTCAGCCCAAGCCTGGATATTGCCAACTTCTTCTTGTATTTAAACACCGACTAGTTCAGTATCTGAGGAGTCACAAATGCACAATATTCAGCACCAATCATTGGTGAACATTCGCACTTCTGACCTTATCATGGAGAGATGGTCATTAATAAAGCTGCTGAAGATGGTCGGGCCTAGGACACGACCCTGAGTAATTCCTGCAGAGCTATCTTGGAGCCAAGATAACTGAAGTCCAACAACCAGAGTCAACCCTTTGCAACCACTTGAATCCAGTTTTGCTTTGGCTCACTAACGCCACCCTTGGTAAAATGCAATCCTTGATATCACTTCATCCCTTGAATTCAGCTCTTTTGTACATGTTTGAACCAAGGCCGTAATGAGGTCCGCTGAGTGGCCCTGGTAGAACATAAACTGGGTGTTACTGAGCAGGTTATTGCTGAGCAGGTGCTGCTTGATAGCACAGTTGATGACACCTTCCATCACTTTACTGATGATCGAGAGTAGACTGCTGGGGCGGCAATCAGTGGATTGGGCAATTTTCCACATTGTCAGGTAGATGCCAGTGACGTAACTGTACTGGAAAAGCTTTGCGAGGGGAGTGGAGCTTTTGGAGCAAAAGTCTTCAGTTCTATTGCTGCAATGCTTTTGGGTCACATTTCCTTTGAAGTATCCAGTCTCTCCAAGCATTCCTTCATATAAAGTGGAGTGATGCAAATTTTCTGAAGACTGGTATTTGTGATGCTAGGGAGGGTAAGATGGATATGTCAGGCCATGAGATTACAGATTGTGCCAGATACAGTTCTACTGCTGTTGATGGCCCACAGTGCCTCACAGATGTGCAGTCTGGAGTTGCTAAATTTGTTCGAAGTCTGTCCCAATTAGTACATGATAGTGCCACACAACACGACGGAAGATATTTTCAAGTGAAGGTGGGATTTTGCCTCCACAAGGACTGTGTGGTGATTACTCTTACTGATAAGATCATGGACAGACACATCTGCAGCTGACAGATTGGTAAGGATGAGGTCAAGTATGTTTTTCCCTCTTGCTGGTTCCCTCACCACTTGCTGCAGATCCAGTCTAGGACTCTAACAGCTCGATCAGTACTGCTGCTGCCGCTAAGTCATTCTTTGGTGATGGATGTTGAAATCCCCCACCCAGAGTATATATTATGCCCCTGCAACGTTCAGTGTTTCCTCAAAATGCTGTTCAACATGAAGGAGTACTGATTCATCAACCAAGGGAACTCAGAAGTGGTAATCAGCAGAAGGTTTCCTTGCCCATGTTTAACCTGAAGTTATGAGACTGCAGAGTCAATGTTGAGGACTGCCAAGGCAACTCCATCCTGACTGTATACCACTGTGTCTCCACCTCTGGTGGGACTGGAATAACCCAGGGTTGATGATGATGGCATCTGTGAGGTTTGATTCTGTGACAAGACCAGGCTGGTGCTTGACTAGTCTGTGAGACAGCTCTTCCAATTTTTGCACTCGCCCCAGATGTTGGTAAGGAGGACTGTGCAGGGTCAACAGGGCTGTTGTCTTTTCTAGTGCCTAGGCTGATGCCAAGGAGGGGGTTGGGGGGTGGGCAGATACCTCAAAAGGGATGTGCAGCTTAAGATTACAGAGATAAGCATACTGTAACCTCTGTAGTTGCTAAATAGATTATTTGAATATTCTTGTTCAAATAAGCTTATTAATCAAACTGTTCAAAACAATTCTCTTGGGCCTTCGCTTAGCAATGTTATAGTTGATAAGATATGAATTCCCAACCCACAGAGTTCATGTCACCAGTTAGAACTAAAACTAAATAATAAGGCTGTGCTTTATTGTCCCAGAAACCCTTTTAGGTTAAGCCATGCTTTTGAAGTCAGGTCTCACACCATTCTGAGGTGGGTTATCACCATTTTTCATGCTAATAGTTCAACGGTTTTATTGGCCCATTCCACAATCCATTAACCTGCATACATTAACATTTTGAACCACCAATCATAGCTAAGCAGCAGCGTTTTTGACACAACAGAAGTTTTAAGCTGTGATGTTTACAAAAATCTATGATACATGTATCCCCGTGATCCATTGTGCAGTCAGTAACAAATGACTTGCTCATAGTTTTCACAACACAAAGTGTTTGCTTATGCAGTATTAGAAATCAAACAAAATGTCACAATTACCCCCATAATTAAGGAGAGTGATTACGCTGACATGTCACAGGAACCTGCTCATACAGCTGGCTGTTTCCAATTACACAGGTGAATCCCTTCACCGCTTGACTGTTACATGGAGGGGTTGATTTGAACACCAGGCAGACACCACTTGGTGCAATCATGCCAGCTACCCAATGTTTTGGCATGATGCCCAAGCTTCATTTACATCCAATCACTGAGCGTGGAGTGCTGAGCCAATGCTCACGGGCAGCTCACTGATTGGGGTGGGCAGGAATCCAATGGCTTCTTACCAAGTTATTCTGAAAGTTTTATCTTCCAGGTAGAGGCATAGTTAAATGTGCATGTTCTTGTCATCATTGGGCAAAACCTTTGTGGCATCAGTACCTCAAAATAGTCTTGTAATTCTATACTCGTCAAAAAGTCCAGATTAGTCTAATGGAATTAGAATGTGGCTGCATTGGCAACATGCTGGTCCCTTGACCCTCCAAGGCTCAGCTAATTAGAAATGGCAGCAACGGGCAGTGACTGTATCTTTGTTCTGCGAGGGCAATGCTTCCCCCTTGTACCATCTAGGTACGGGGCACTTCAAATCGACTCAATCAAGTCTAAACGTTGCTTCACTTTTGTACCGTTCAAACAACTTGTGCTGAACTTCAGACTTATCTGGTTTGTCTTTCAAATGTGAGCAGATATTTTGGAGAAACAGATATACAACTGCCAACATAAGTGAAGTTTAAATTAGTCCACATCCAACTTCTCCCAAACCCCTACTTCAAGGAAGGTGCAGAGTATTGTGGAGCTTTCAGTAACAAACTGGGGCAGGAGGAAGAGGAACAAAGAGGACAGAATGAAATAGTACACCAGAATATGTGATTACACAGAATTTCTCGCCAGACCACTACTTCACATGTGTTACAGCCTTAAGGATGGAATATGCCAGTGACGGTACTCTACAACAGTGCAGAACAGGAAACAGACCCACAACACTCAGAGCTCATAGCGAAAAATCAGAGTGTCATGTCAATTATGCATAAAAATGATGAATGCTCTGGGTGTAGGTCAAAGCTGTCATGACCTCAAACTGAGAGGGTACAGCTCCTATAATTTACAAGGGGTCAAAAAGTCTTGAGATTGGGTTACAGTCATTATAACCAATGGCTGTTTAAAGTAAGATTTACCATTTTGAAGTGCAAAATTAAAACCTGCAACATGTAGAGTAATATTATAATTCCATTAAGGAAATGACAGCTGGGAGCTGTGATGATACTCATCAAACGATTTAATAGCTAATAGTAATGCTGACAATGTAAACCCGCACATGACCCACAGGAGAATACAAGAAGCCTTGTTGTATCAACAGTCATTCACTCAGTCATTAGAGAGAGAATATTACGTTCAAAAATGACTGAATGAGAGCAAGGGGCAATAACAGGGGAATGAGTTGACATACACCAAGACCAAGGGTTAGGTATTTTATTGTTTATCCTCAAGTCTGCATTATAGTTTAAACACTTTTCCAAGCTTCTTTAGTTTGCTACAATATATAATGTAATTTCTCATATGCCTATTACAGCTTTGACACTAGTTGCTGAATTTTCCAATTTAGCCAATATTTCCTTTACAATTTGTAATTTATGCCATGATTTTCTGCCAGGCTGGATTGGAAATAGGATCTGTTTTGACTCAACATTTCTATGTGATATCCTTTAATTTGAACAAGGAGAACATATTGGGATTTTTTTTGAACAATAGAAAGCATGGCTGCTGCTTCTCTTCCAGCTTGACTGCCTAGAGACGAAATGAAAATACTCTGCTGTTAGAGTGCATTACAGATTAGTGACAATTTTAAACTAGTTTCCACTGACTGATTACTGAAAGAGAATTTTTAGTACACACAAAGTGAGCACGCAGGCTTTGCCTGGGGATTTTTTTTAAAAAGGTGTTAGCTTGACAAAAGAATTTACCTCTGTTTATATTAACTGTCTCTAGACAAGCCTAATTAGGACAAAAGTGATTTGCTTAACCCCTCAATGTATGCCATAAAAAGGGAGATAAGCATTATCTGTGACAGCAACTCATCAGGGGGCATTCTGCCAGCAATGCCAGCGAGCTCTCAAAGCTAGCACTCGTGACATCTTTTCAGATAAAGATTACTGCTCATCTCCAGTTTACAGCAACTATATTTTCCAGTGACCATGATGGGGGACACACATGAAAAGCTCAAATACCGACACAAGGATTACAAAATAGTCACATGGTAAAACAATATTAGGCTCACAGAATCAGTAAAGATTAGTTAAATATTTCTACATTGTCAGACTATTTACCTTGTTTCCGCACAGATTTCTTTCTTGTACTTACTACATAGTTTGTCCCAGCAATTTCCAACCAAAGGAGATCAAAGCCAGAATTTTGGCGGCACGCTGGAGGTCCCACCAGAGGGATGAGAAACCAAGGCCTCAGCCAGCATGATCGCAGGAGGAATTTTATTAATTTCGTCAACAGAGAGACTTCAAGCTTTTCCAGTATTCAGGGACATGTGGCAGACAAAACAATAGCTTGCGTCTATTTGCATAGTTTTTTTTTGTTTCCCCCCCCCTCCCCACCGAAGAACAGGCTGCTAACCTGTGCCCAGAGGTTATAGTTTGCATCATGCATGTGGTGGACCTGAGACATTTGAATTGATAACCACGACCATGGACATATTAGAAGGCTGACCCTCCACATTGATCATGGCCAGCAAGTTCTGCAGTCGAACTCAAACCCAGAGTTTCTCTCAGATGCAGGATGTTATTCACTTGGGACAAGACCTTTCATTCAGAAAAGTTTTTATCTGCAGTAGCCAATTAAGAGGCCACCAGCACAATGGTATACAGGTCTCAAACTCCATCCTAACTCAAGGTCACAAAGCATGACATGATGAAAGCATGCTCTTGTCTATAATCAAGTCGCTGAATATGAACCCAGTTTGACATGCACGCGATTGAAACAAAGCAGTATATGTCGTGAACATCTATTTTTTAGATTAGAATCCCTACAGTATTGAAACAGACAATTTTGCCCAAGATGTCCACACCGACCTTCCGAAGAGTAACCCACCCAGACCCATTTCCCTTCCCCATTTATTTGCCCCTGAGTACTGCAACAAACATGATGGGCAATTTAACATGGCCAATTCACCTAACCTGCGCATCTTTGGATTGTGGGAGGAAACTGGAGCGCCTGGCAGAAACCCATGCAGGCACGGGGAGAATGTGCAAACTCCAGAGGTAGGAATTGAATCAGAGTCCCTAGCGCTGTGAGGCAGCAGAGCTAACCACTGGTCCACCATGCCACCCATTTTAATGTCATACTATCCGCATCTAGTTCTTGTGTTGCAGGAGCTGGCATCAGATACAAATATCATGCTTAAGGCGAAGCCCACATCATAGGGCAGTTCAGTATCCAACGTCTCCAAGCTGCCAGCTCAATCCGAGGGCTAGCAGCTCCTCAGCACCACATTACAGCTGATTGCTGCTGAGGCTGCAGGGAAGATAGCACACTCCCGTGGTGATTTGCTTTAGAAAGGCAAATAAGGAAATGTTAAAATGGATCAGCACAGACAGAGTTTCGGGAGATCAGAAGGATGGGCCACCTGCTGGCTTGGAAATTTGGCAGGGGTGAACTTCCCACACGACAGGAAAGCCACTCTGACACTGGCAGGGCGTAAAATGGCCTTTAATCAGCTACCAATCAGCTGGTGACCATGTCACCATCAATGATGTACAAGTTTGGATATCCATCCACCATTTTACCATCCTTCGACACCATGATCCAAAAGATGCAAGAGCACCGCAAACTACTTTTGGTGTAACCAGTTGAAAAGAGAGAAGCCAACTGGTACGTGACTATACACATCATGATAGGGCCATTGTGATTCTAACTTGTATCCAGGTAGGCAACCGATAGGTATCCTTAATTGTTACACATTTAAAAAGTAAAAACCACCAAGATATCCATTCCTAATTACAATGCTATGACCTCTATGCGTATCTAGAGTCTTGGCAATTACAGCCAAGAGTTCAAGAACACTTTTAGGTTTGCACAGATGGTCAACAGTTAGCTCCAGCTGATATCTGTAAAAGTTTATTCCATTCTGTAAACACCTTGAAGAGAATAGAAAGGGAGCGAATAAGGAAAAGGCAGAAGGGAAATACAGAAGTCAAAATTTTGATAGCAGACTAAGGAGCACAAAGGAAAATGTTACATAGTCTGACAGGACGAGATTTTATTGAAAAACAATAAACTCTCTTTCCTCAGTTGCAATAGGTCTATATATAATGTGGCAGAACAACTGCAGTGGACCACTTGCAAGTACTATAATTCACAAGCTATACAGAACCCAGATGTGCGCGATGAAGCATAATGACATACTAGAAATTGTGCAGCTCCAATGGCAATCAGGAACAAAGCATTTTCACCACAAATCCCAACTGAATGGAGACCCATGCAGAATTAATTTCAATTTGCCGGATTTCTTCTCTTATGGATCAAATAATCAGCTATGTGATCAGACAGAAAGTCAAGTAGTCATTTCAATTATTTCTACTGTATTTGGTGGCTGCCCTCGAACAGTAGTGTGTGAAGACTGTCCAGTTGCCCACGGCCAACAGAAGGCAGCAGGGGAGGAGAGCTAAAAAAGGCTACTGGGCAAAAGAGACAAGCTGAGCTGTTAGACCCAACAATCAATCTAGCAAAGTTAAAACGATCAGACCAACCATCATGAATGCAATGCACATCTAAAGGATTCAGGGCTGGTTCCTCAGTACATCCGTGACAGATTCTTTCGGGCTGTGAAATCAGTAAAATTGTGGTGACACCTTTGCAAAGAGCAAATCTGGGGAAGCATAGTCTATAGAGTTAAAGGGCTTGACACAAAGCATGAAATTAAATGACCTTTGACTGCAAAGGTCTCAGAAGAGATACTATAAGTAATTCAAGATTGCACATATATTTCACTCGTGTTACAGTATACAAATGAGAAATCATTTGAATTTACAAGATTCTTAAAAAGGGAAAAGCAACATTTCTACAAACATAATTGATTAGATTAAAGTTGAGCTACATATATCTTTATAATAAAGTAATACATCTCTTAAGTAATCTTGATCGCACTATGTCTATGCCCTTTGAAAGCACTGTAATGTGCAATAGAGTTAATTTCTCAAGCACGCAGTGACTAGAAAATTAATCTTTCAACTGCTGAATTCCCTTTGAACTCTGTAGCAGAGAAGCATGCATTACAGTAATTTATTGTGAAAATCTGTTTTATAGCACTGCTGTATTACCAAATGCCATGAATGATTACTATTTATAATGAGTATTTTCATACTACATGGTGTCATAGATAATGGAAGTATATTATGTAAAAAATGGTCAGTACCAAGGCTATTTCTTTCAGTTCAGTAAATTGCATTCCTCACAGTGCGTATGCTGGTGAAAAGGAGGATATATTTTTACTTTAGCTATATTACAGATGAAACCAAGATACAACATCCTGGAACATTATAGGAGACACTGCCTTTCTCCACTAGATTAAAGACGCACCCCCGCTTCAAATGTCATTATTTGCTGTTATGTGACATTTTCATTCATATGGTTGCATTGACAAAATGATAGATGAGCACTGGGCCATGATAAATCTATAGACAATTCTCTTCTTGGAGTCTGGTGTCCACAGAGCATTGCAATATACCCAAAATCATTTTTTATTGGAAACTTTAAAACATTCGGATGACACTTTGATAACTGGCACAAAAGATATCAATCACTTTTAGCAAACTCTGGAGGACTCAGTACTCGGCTTTCCTCTTTGTATTGCTGTCTCAAACAGCTCACATTATTAAATTAGCTTAAAGACTCCATAAGAACATCAGTTGTTTCAAAGCTGTTTAAAGGGTTAACCGTCTGGCCATGCATGACAGTTGAGCAATTAGCAGTGATGGGAATCACAGCAGCTGTTGAAACACTCCCGATAAAAGCACCAATGGAGTCATGAAGTTAGCACAAATAGGTTTGGGTGGCGAGGTCAATACATTAAATAATTTTAGGTACACACTGACACACACAGCAGAACTACAATCGGTGAAATCCACATTAGGAATTGGGAATTGGTACGTGTCAAACTCGGGAAAACTGAAAAGAATGAATAAGCGCAGAATGTTAATTCACTTTGAACATGAACAAGTCTCTCTAATTCCACAATTCAGATACTCAACTAACTTGTATTTACAGGGCACCTTTAACACACAGTTTGACGGGAGCATTCTTTTAAAAAGAAAATATGACGAGACCATATGAGGTCAGATCAGCAAAACTTGGTCAAAGAGGTAGGCTTTAAAAGGAGTGTCTTACAAGAAGAAAGTGAGGGAGGGACACAAAGAGATGTTAGGAAGAAGTAGCTGTCAATTGGTAGCACAGAAACAAAGAGAGGAACAAAAGGAAAAAACATACAAGTTAAGGAACAAAATGGGGGCAGAAAGACTGTAAAACACCTGCAATATGAGTTTTTTTTTGTCGGATATACCTGAAAGTTGTCAAACTTTCATTGCACTCCACTGAATACCACAGACAGCTGGGGAGAGAGGGGTCAGTGCACAAAGAAGGTGGTGGGTTAAGATGATGATAGGGGCGGACCAGTCAGATATGCCTGCAGACTGAACTACTGCAAAGCAGTCACTCAATTTTCATTTAGCGTCCCCATTCTAGAGGAGACCAAGTTGTAATCAGTAAGTAAAGGATACAAGGTTGACAGAAGTGTATGCAAATTGCTGTTTTAGCTGGAGGGAATGTTTGGAGCCTTGGACAATGAAAAGGGAGGTAATGGGGCATCTGTGCATGGTCTACCCTTGCATAGAATGGTGCTGCAATTGGAATGGTTGGGGGCAGTAGAGGAGTCTGAAAAATGGGCCAGGGCATTTCAGAGAGAATGGTCCCTTCAGAAGTCTAAAAACGGGTGGCAATGTATCTGCAGCATCACACAAAAAAATGGCAATGGGTAATTGGTTGAATATAGACTCTGTGGAGTGGAATGCAAGGACAACAGGACAACCTCAACATGATTTTGAGGGGGAGGGGAAAGGGATGAGAACAAAAGTTGAAAGGACACAATTGAGGATCCAATCCTCCAGAGTGGAATGAAATCTTTTGTTCAAGAGATATCAGAAGCATGGGTATGGAAGCTTGTATTGTCAGAACTGTTGTGGAGAAGGTGGAGAAGTTGGCAGAATGGAACAGAAGCTTGGTCAAGGCAGTTGGGTGAGTTATCATTAACATTAGGTAATAGTTTGTCCCAAAAACAAAAACTGAGATGTTCAAGGCTGGGAAGGAAAGAGTTGGAGGTGGACAGGATGAAGGAAAATTAAAGGAAGGATACAAGATGGAAGCAAAGTTGATGAAGTGTTTCAGTTTAAAACACAAGAAATGGCACCAACAGGTAGTCATCAATACAAAATAAACCTTATCAAAGGGGCCTGACTAAGACTGGAACAAAGAATGCTATACCTTGCAAACAAAAAAGGCAGGTACAGCCAAGACCCATGTGGGTATCTACAGTGTCACAATGCATTAGGAGGAAATGAGTTGAGCTAAAGGAAAAGCTCAGGGTTGGAGAGTGAGAGAGTTTGGGTGTGCAGGGTAGGGGGGGGGGGTTGGAGGAGTGGATGGGTGCCTCTGTTCAAGAGAGACCTGGGAGCTCTCACATCATTCTGGTGAGGAGGAGGGTGTAGTGGGCTTGAATGTCCTTGACGAAAACTGACCCTGTAATTCTCTCAATTAGAATATACCATTTTTGTTCAGCTCCTACTTCTGTATGTTTTGTAACGTTATCACCCTATTCTGCTGAAACAGCTCAAGTAACAGCCAGTCATGACTATTTTCTCCTTGCTTCTATTGTTTATATTAGTTTCGTTATTTCATTTTACCAACTCCTTCCTGACAGGCGTTTCTGTGACTACCCAAATAACATTAAACTCCCTTTTATTGGAAATGCAGGTTCTGCATGGCAGCTCCATCAATTGAGGCTTTTTCACCCAAAGAAATCATGATCCTCAATCCTATTTTCTGATATTTGGCATATAATTTATTACTCCTGAGCCTTATCCTGCAGTTGCAAGTACTGTGTGAGCAAAGGCAGTTCAAAGAAAACGTCAAGAATTGTCCAGGAAGCTTCACAACCATGCAGTCCAAGATGAATCATCCTTTAAAGAAAATCAGATAGTGCTGAAGCTTGCAAGTACAGAGAATTATTTGAATTCTCTTGTTGTTGCTGAGCAGTAGGAATCACAGAAACTTGCTCACCTGTCTGGCCAAGTAAGTCACTCCAGACAACAAATTTTCTCCACTTCAGTCTTCTGTGCATTAGGCATCTGGCTCAATTTTAAAGTGATAGCCAATGAATAGGCTACCTTCACGTTGACCATTCAAGGATGGCAAACAAGCATTTGGTATGGTAAACTGAAAGGAAGGCTGCCCAGCAGCTCCACTCAGAATCGCCTGCACTCCTCAAGTGAGATGATAGGGAGAGGGCACAATGTAGGCACAGAGACTAATGATTTCATTTGAATTGATTTGTTATTGTCACACCCAAAGATGTGCAAGTCAGGTAAATTGGCCATGCTAAATTGCCCATTGTGTTAGGTGCATTAATTAAGGGTTCTATAAGGTGGGGGTATGGGTCTGGGTGGATTGCCTTTCAGAGGATTGGGGTGGACTTGTTGGGCCGCAAGGGGCCTGTTCCCATACTGTCCAGAATCTAATCTAATCTAATGCACCCATGTACAGTGAAAAAACATTTTGCTCTGAGTGTAGTACGGCAGCTCTTACCACACAAGGTGCATAAGAGTAACAGAACAGAGCCAGAAATACGGCTGCAAAAAAGGTGCACAGAGAGCGAGATCAACATTAAGTTTAAAATTTGAAAGGTTCATTCAGAAGTCTAATAACAGCAGGGAAGATGCTGTTTTTGAATAGAACCCATAGGTAAAACCTAATACTTAGAATGAGCAGGTGGATTCACCCATGGCAGAAATGCTCCTATTTTAAAGCATGTGCCAAATGGTTGTACTGAACGAGACTGTTATACCCATTTGCAGGCATCAATGCATCATTATTTCACAGCACCTCAATCTCATGCTGTGTTCTTGCCACTTGTGAGGATGTAGACCACAAAGTGGGATTCCATCTAACAAACAGATTTCGCTCTTGAAAAATGTTGGCAAATCAATGCCACGACAGTCATAAATTAGCTTTCAGCCACAAGAGAGTGATTTATCCTCCAGGGCCAGCAACCTTCTCCTGGGAGAACCAGCAGGAATTGGGAAACACTCAAACTTTCCCTGAATTCCAACCAGACACCAATGTGCCTGCTCACCCTGCCCCATCATCTCCCCTTCCCCTCCTCTTCTCAATCACCCCACTTTCTTATATCCTGTTTTTTCCTACCCCCTTTACTACACACACACACACACACACACACACACACACACACACACACACACACACACACACACACACACACACACAAAATGTTCTCACTCTCAAACACACACACACACACAATGTTCTCACTCTCAAACACATCACCTCCCCAAAAACATGCTCTGGAGATACAAAACAGAGGAAGGGGAAGATGACACTGATATTTTAAAACAGCATGACAGAATCTTCTAATGTTGATTAAAAGGCCAAAAGGGAAACACTGAGGAACTGTGAAAACAGAATAGCCTTTCCCTTCCCTGAGCCAACAGTAACAGTGTGACTTCTGACGCATCAATTTAGTTGATGCCTTACAAGTGACAATCCCTGATGTAAGTTAATAAAATTTGCTTAACCGAAATCAAGTACTTCAATGCGATCACATCTCTCGCTCATAAATAAATTGCCTGTGCAGTGCTTTTTCCAGATAAAGAATTTTACTTTTAAATAATCTAATACTCTATACAGTGTTTAGCCATTGTTCACATTCACATAGGCCAGATACGTTCACTCAGCAAGTCTGTTTTTAAACAATCAGCTGCTCTCCCAAAACAAACAGACTGATATCTCTCACGGATCCAAATGAACCTAAGCACCTCCCAGTTCTTCTTAAATAATGACACCTAACATTTGGAAACTAGAGAAAACCGTAATTGTACATGCACTGGCCTTTTGCTGTACACACAGTACACTCTAATAAAGTGAATAATGAAGTCCATCTTTCATTGACATGTTTTTCTGGTCTGAGAAAACACAGCTTTCTCCAAAAGTCACTTTTCATCCATTATACCAAAGTTATCTGAGGCGGCACAAAATACAACATTTCCTGTCCAAAAAAGTACTGAACGGAGAGCATTAAACACAATACAAAAAAAACACCCATTAAATGCTGAACCGATTCTTAAAATTAGACACCAGTTACATTTGTTAATAGGCCTTCTCACCAAACTATCAGCAAACATATCTCATAACTGAGCAAAGGCAATAATGGTTTAAAAAAAACTATCAAATGAAAATACATTCTAATTTGTTAATATATTAGATATCCTATTGACTAATAGCATGACACCACATGAAAAACTTACTTCGGGTGCAGAATAAAAAAATTATTTGTAAGAAACATACTTGCACGTTAGGGTCATAGAGTCATAAAGATGTATAGCACAGAAACAGACCCTTCAGTCCATCTCGTCCATGCAGACCAGATATCTCAACCCAATCTAGTCCCACCTGTCAGCACCTGGTGCATATCCCTCCAAACCCTTCCTATTCATATACCCATCCAGATACATTTTCAATGTTGCAATTGTACCAGCCTCCACCACTTCCTCTGGCAGCTCATTCCATTCCTGTACCACCCTCTGAATGAAAAAGTTGCCCCTGAGGTCTCTTATATCTTTCCCCTCTCACCCTAAACCTATGCCCTCTAGTTCTGGTCTCCCCCAACCCAGGGAAAAGACTTTGCCTATTTATCCTACCCATACGCCAATAATTTTATAAACCTCTATAAGGTCATCCCTCAGCCTCCAATGCTCCAGGGAAAACAGTCCTAGCCTATTCTCCCTAAAGTTCAAATGCTCCAACCCTGTCAACATCTTGTAAATCTTCTGAACCCTTTCAAGTTTCACAACATCTTTCCAATAGGAAGGAGACCAGAATTGCACACAATATTCCAACAGTGGCCTAACCAATGTCCTGTACAGCCACAACATGACCTCCCAACTCCTGTACTCAGTACTCTGACCAATAAAGGAAAGCATACCTTCTTCACTATGCCTTCTTCACTATCCTATCTACCTGTGACTCCACTTTCAAGGAGCTATGAACCTCCATTCCAAGATCTCTTTGTTCAGCAACACTCCCTAGGACCTTACCATTAAGTGTATAAGTCCTACTAAAATTTGCTTTCCCAAAATGCAGCACCTCACATTTATCTAAACTGCATCTGCCACTTCTCAGCCCATTGGCTTATCTGATCAAGATCCCATTGTAATCTGAGGTAACTTCTTCGCTGTCCACTACACCTCCAATTTTTGAGTCATCAGCAAACTTACTAACTATACCTCTTATGCTCACATTCAGAATTTTACAGAGCTATACTTCGTCCCTTAAATTTATTAAGTCTAATCTTGAAAATTCTAATTCTTCTCGCAAACGCTTTATTAAACATTATTTAATTATTTCAATTTTGTAATGCATATAATTCAGAAAAGGCAGAATTTAATATTGGCAAAAACTGAATTAATTGACGCAAATTGGAAGCAGGAAAGTATTTCTAGGAAAGTGATCTCTCGAGTGTCAATGCACATCTTTTGTTGCAACATGGAAACAGACAGGCAGCAGTATCAGCCTCCCTATCTCTGTACTTGGAACACAGCAGAAGCAAAACCCTCAAAGATGCTAAAAATTGATCCCAACGGTTCCTAACCAGACTTTCAAATAACCAGTCCCTGACTTTACAAATAATTGATACTAGACACCAGGTTTATATATTGAACAAAAGGTTTCAGAATTTACTAACAACACAGCAACTTCAGCAGAGCAAAATTAAACAAATCTAATTAACATCTATGATTTAAATCTCAAAATCTTTGTTTATCACCCCATTCACACATAGTTAAGGGATAGCTTTCAAACAAAAAAAAATCACTGGCCAGATTACAAACAATTTTCACAGTGCGGTTTCACAGGTACATGGGATTGTCTTGATTGATTTTCTGAAGGCATCGATCCATGCCACCTTTTCCAGTTCACTCTGAGGATGATTCAATAATTTAGTTTCTATTCTCTGAACGTCCAAAAGCGGATAACGGGAGGTCAGGCAGGGAGCTTTCAAATCTGCATGCTGAAGCTCCAACAGCCAAAACTCCTCCTTTTAGAAATGGCCAGTTTGAAAATGCCAGCCTTTCCCTCTGTTTGACCATCAGGGTTTCTCTCAGACTTGCTGGAACCAATTCCCAGGTACAGTTCTGACCTCATTAATGACCAAGCATCTGCTACCTGCTTAAACATACTGCCACTCCAGAGTAGAAGTGTCCATAGTGTACTTTTTACACAGGAAACGTTTGCTTTCAGCTTTGGCCTCAAATAAATAAGTTAATTTGTTCTCCATTTTTTAAAGAAAAAGTTGCTGTTGTTCATGGTCCAGATGAAAATTAATTACAAAAATGAAAGATCAGCAAAGTTTTTAACGTTTTCCCTTCAAATGAATCTGTCCTATATTTCATCCAATTTCTTTCAATTATAAATGAACTCTAGAGGTATCAAATCAGTAGCAGTGTTAAATAGCTGGGGTCCTGGCACTGATTGTGGTACCCCACCAGTTGTCCGGTTACTGACACTTTATAGCAGATGCAAGTTTGTTTCTGTATTAGTGGGAGTGGAGAACTCCAATCCATGTAGCTCCAGTGTGCAAGTTTTATAATTATGTCTTCTTAAAGGGAACAATTATCTCATCATTGACAGTGAGATGACTACCCTTCCCTTTTGTGTTCAGGTGTGTCCTGCTGATTTCATTGAAATCTAACACTACCTGTACACAAAAGGTTGCAACCGCTTTGATCTTTTAACTATCTCTGGTTCGACTGAAGATGCCAGTGGGTGTGGTGAAGTAACCAAACTTTGGCATCGTGCCTGGATCATCCTGCCTGTTTCAAATGTCTGATGTGCTTCTAGGAACCATTGGGTCATTATTTTGCTTTCCTGTGGTCAAACCCAGCAAGAATAGCTCACTAAACATGATTTGTAACAAACAGCAGACTTTCCGGATGCCTCAGGGCCAAATGTTCAACAGCTACATATGTTAAGACCACCTGCCCATAATAAGGACACTTTTTAGGAAAACATTTCCATTCATTGCATAGACACGCAGTCTGGGGTGTCAAATAGAAGAAAGCACAGCAACCTTACTAATTGGCAGACTGCACCCTTTGCTCCTCTTGGGCAGATGGTCTTCATCCAGTGCTCAATAGCAATGACACTTCATAACCCTGAGTTGTTCCTTCAGACAATGGCTGATCTCACATGAATTTTACAGCAAGCTTATGATAGACAACTTTGTTGGAAAACCATATTAGCTGCTTGGTAAATCTTTTGCAATTCTGTCACTGCTTCACATGCAATCAAATAAACAATTTAGTCATGTTCAATCATGTTACGTCTATTAATAAAGGTTCATTCTTCAACTAATTTGTAATCTTTTTTTATTTTTTCCACTCTTTGGTGTCTCATGCCACATATCATTCCCTGGTTTCAAAAGGTGCTAACAGCACAAAAATCTGACTGATTAAAAATGGAGAGAAACAACTTAGAATTTTGTGTGTGTGTGTGTGTGTGAGTGTGAGTGTGAGTGTGTGAGTGTGTGAGTGTGAGTGTGAGTGTGAGTGTGAGTGTGAGTGTGAGAGAGAGAGAGAGAGAGAGAGAGAGAGAGAGAGAGAGAGAACCCTCCTCTATTTAGAGACTGTGAAAAACAGTTAAAATCCATATAGGAGAAACTATTTATGATTTAGTTACACAAAGTAATGTTGAAAACAATTTGCATTTGAGAAGATCATCTCACTTTCTATGAGAGAATTGTTCCCTTTAAGACATAAATATAAAACTTGCACACTGGAGCTACAATGAATTGGAAGTCTCTACTGCCACTAATACAGAAACAAAAACTTACGTCTACTATGTACAAAGTTAAAAATCACAACACCAGGTAACCACCTGATGAAGGAGCAGTACTCTGAAAGCTAGTGCTTCCAAATAAACCTGTTGGACTATAATCTGGTGTTGTGTGATTTTTAACATTGTCCACCGCAGTCCAACACCCAGCACCTCCAAATGGTACAGGTCAGGTAAGGTCAATGTCAGTAACTGGACAACTGATGAGGTACCACAATCAGTATTAGGACCCCAGCTATTCATAAGATATTTCAATAATCTGGATGAAAAACTATATGTAATATCTTCACATTTGCAGATGACAGAAAGCTGGGTGGGAGAGTGAGCTGTGAGGAGGATACAGAGATGCTTTGGTCTGATTCAGACAAGCTGAATGAGAGGGCAAATACCAGGCCAGTGCAGCATAATGTGGATAAATGTGAAGATATCCACTTTGGTAGCAGAAACAAGGTGGTAGGTTATCTGAATGTCCATAAACTGAGAGGGGGGAGTTTGGAATGAGACCTGGGTGTCCTCATACACCAGGGACTGGAGGCAAGCATGCAGTTGCAGCAGGAAATAAGGAAACAAATGGTATGTTGGCCTTCATAGTGACACGATTCGAGAACAAGAGCAGGGAAATCTTGCTACAATTATACAGAGCCTTTGTGAGACCCTACTGAGAATATGGTGTGCAGTTTTGTCCTTCTAATCTGAGGATGATGTTCTTGCTGCAGAGGACTACAGTGGAGGTTTACCAGAATGATATCTGGGATAGCAAGACTGTCACATGCAGGGAAGATGAACCTATTAGAGTTATATTTGCTGGAGGTCAGTAGAACAAGGCAGGGAGATCTCATAGGAACCCATAAAAGTTTGACAAGTCTACTCAGGTTAGATGCAGGAAGGATATTCCTAATGGTGGGGGGAGTACAGAACTAAGGGTCAAAGTTTAAAGAGATGGGATAAATGATTTAGCACTGAGAGGAGGAGAAATTTCTTCACCCAGAAAGTGGTGAGTCCATGGAATTCACTACCTCAGAAAGCAGTCAAAACCAAAGCATTGTTTGATTTCACAGAGGAATAGGATGTAGCACCTGGGGCAAAAGGGATCAAAGAATATAGGGGAGAAAAGGTATCAAGTTGGACGGTGAACCATGATCATAATAAATGGCAGAGCAGGTTTCTCAAATCTTCTCAAAACTCTCTAAGGCTTAATGGGCCTATTTCTGCCCTTATTTACCATGATTTTACATTCCTATGTTCTATGAAACAGTACCTAGCATTACACAACAGAAACCTGAAAGTCTCACACTACCCGTCCAGGCTCTCACCTTTATTTCCTTTCAATTTACCGAACCAAAACCACTTGGTTATTTAATGGCTCCTTGCACAAACAAACAAAAGATCCCCCAAGGGAAAAAAAAGATGTTTCAGTGCTATTTCCTGACAAATTAATCTGGAGAACAATAACTTTTTTTTAAAATAAGATTTTAGGAACTGAAGCAGGGCAAGGCAATTTAAACCACTTGACTTAAAGTACCACATCATGTTACAAACATCATTCATGACAATTACCTAAAAGGTGATGAGAAATTTCTTCAAAAATAGCAAGTTTAATTATCTCCTGGATAGTCGAAGGCAAAGCTGCAGAACTGTACAGATTAACAGCCAGAACTTAACTTCTTAAATTAAAGGTCATCACTTTAGGAACCTTTCAAAACGAAAACTAAAAATATAAACGTCCCCACCCCCACCCCCACTTCTCCAATGTCTCAACAAGTTAATCCAATGATGAACTGATATGTATAGAGAAGGAAGCTCAAAGGTTCAATCCATCAGGCAGCGTGGAGTTAACTGATCTCAGCTGGGCCTGTGGCAGGAATCCACCAAGTGGGCAGGGGAAGGAAAGGTCTAAAATTGCACACTTGATTCCTGTCATTGGTGAAGGAGAAGATTGTCTTCAGTTGTGAGGTTCTCCCCTCTACTTCTCAATCCCAACAACCTGTCATACTCAATTACTATCTGAGTTTGAACATGAATAATGGAAACCTGCAGAGATCCCAAAGGGCATCCAGGAAACTACATTCTATTAGGGAGATCAAACCTTCAGACAGAAAGGAGGAGTATAAGTTTTATTTTCAATTGTATTGATTTTACTTTCTTCAAATTTTTTTTAAAAATGATCAGAAACTGTTTACTTCCTTGAAGGAAGAGAAGCAACAAGCTGAAATATTTCCAATACTTTTGCTAAACACCTGTAATGCAGCACATTGGCTGCCTAAAACACAAAGGTTTTGCTGAAGAATGTGGTGTTGAAACCTCTACTATTGAAAATGTCAGAGGGACCTTTCTGATTGATCAAGAAGATTGATGGATAAGTCGGTCCAAAAATTCTGTTCTTATACAAATAGTAGAAAATACCCGAGGGCATGGGATGAAGACTGGTATGATAAAAAATGTAAAGTGAATTTAATCTTATTTGGTTTGAAAGATTGATTCGGGTTAGACAGGAAAAGGTTGGCATTTGCAGTGAGGCAATCTTTCACTTGAGACTTGGCCCCAAGAAAATACAAATGGAAAATCAAAAAGGAAAACCATTGAAATAATGGCAATGGCAATTATACAACACCAGGATCGAACTGTGAAGTTCTACTCAAACTTTATTCTTGCTCATTAAAAATGCAAACGTGAAACCCTAGTCTAGCAATCAAATTTTTAATAATACAATTGTTAATGAATAATTATTACAGCCCAGACCACAGGACTCAACTTTTGACAAAATGCCCTTTCCATCTTTTAAATCAGTCTCATGTATTTCGCATACTCCGTTAACTTTTGAAGCCATGCAAAAAAAAGCAAACATTAATTTCAACAACAAAGAACGTAATTAAGTACTTCAGACATCGCACCATCCATGAATTTGCCATTTTTGCGATCAAGATTTATTGAATCCCATCTGTTTTTAACATGTGGAATCCATTAGCATGCCACCGTGCAGCACACATAAAATTGTGTTCATAGAAAATGAAGAAAGATAGCAGTGAAGAGGCTTAATCGCATTACCAGGAATTATATAGCAAGAGTCATTGAAGACTACCAGCAATAGGATCATAAGGAACAGGAATAGGCCCTACAGGCATCAAAACTACCTTGCTATTCGATAAAATAGGACTGTTCTGATTGTATCCTTATATCCACTTTCTGCCTCTCTTTCATACTCTGCTGTCTTTCAAAAATCTGTCTAACTCAGCCTTGAAAATAATCAATGACCCAATCTCTCCTGCTGCTGAGGAAAGAGAATTCCTAACGTTAACAACCCTCACAGAGGAATTTCTTCCATGTCCCTATCTATATCTCTTATTTTTGGACTGTATCCATTGTTCTAAATCAAACCATAATAGACAGCCCTTCAGCATCAATCCTATAAAGTGTAGGCCCAACATTTCTTGATCAGACAACTTATTCACCTCAAGAATCAGCCCAGTGAACATTTCTGATCTGCTTTCAAGGCAAATATGTCGCACCTTGAGTAAGAAAATCAAAAATGCACAGCTTTCCAAGTTCAGTCTTATCAATGCCCTCTCCAGCAGTACTGAGATATCTCTATTATACTTTGGTTCCTCAAAAAAAAAGCCAACATTTCATCTGCCTTCTAATCACTTGCTGTGTTTTAATGCTAACTTTTAATGATTTGTATGCAAGGGCATCAGATTCCTTTGCCCTACAGCATTCTGCAGTCTCTCTCCATTTAAATAATATTGCTTTTCTATTCTCCCTGTCAAAGTGGACAACCTTAATTTGATTACATACACCCTACCTAGCAAATCTTTATCCACTCACTTCAATTAAATCCCATTGCAGATACTTTGTATTCTCAGTTTTCTTTTTAACTATTTTTGTATTATCAAGGAAATTGCCTCCAAGTCCACTCCTTCATTTCTCCCTTGGAAATAGTGAGATCTATGCAACAGTCTGCAAGTTATGACTTAACAGTTTACAAACTAGTTACAATTTGCCAATTCAGTGACTGTACACCAACCAAATAGTTGGAACTCCAGGGCAAGTAACTCATCTCCTGATTCCCCAAAGACCGTCCACCATCTACAAAGGATAATTCAGAAGTATGATGGGATACTCTGCAGTTGCTTGGATGAGTGCAGCTCTAACTCAAATAGTCCAACACCATCCATGACAGAAGTCTGTTTGATTGTATCCATCTACATCTTGCACTGCAGCAACTTATTATGATGCTTTCAACAGCACCATCCAAACCCACAAGGTATCACCTAGAAACTCAAGGCAAACAGATACATGGGGTCACCACTACCTGCAAATTCCCCTCCAAGCCATCCTGAATTGGAACTATATCATGTTTTCTTCTTTATCACAATCAAAATTCTGGAACTCTCTTCCTAATAGTATTGTGTGTTTACCTTTCCCACCATTGGGCAGTTCAAGAAGGCAGTTCACTATCACCTTGTCCAAGGGCAATGGGAAATGGGTAATACATACTGGCAGAGATAGCTACACCAACATACAATAAAACAAATTACAAATACACATTCATTCTTTCTGCTTGCTGTAAATTAACTTATCCTTTACTAACATAGTACCAAACAGCACAATCTCTCATCTTACTCAATTACCCTATATTCTGACACCATTATCAAATGCTTTTTGGAAATCCAAGTAAATTACATCTACTGGCTACCCTTAAACCAAACCGCTTGTTTCATCTTTGTAGAGTTCTAAATATAAAAACATAGCATCAGTGCTAATTCTTTTGCACCACATGGATCCTTGCTGTTACTTTTAGACTTTTTCTGAAATGCAATTGCTGACCAGTGCATCACTGGCTGTTTCTTTGGACTACAAATTACTGGAAAAGAGTTACACTATTCTACAAGTCATCTTCTTAGAGACCACCTGTGAAATACACTTGGTCAGAATTCTCAACGTCCAGAGACTTCAACTTTCCCATGGCTCAGTTAATTGATCTGGGCAGTCACACTGACCAGGTTAATCATGGTCCACCCCTCGGTTTATGCTGGATTACCCAATTTTGTTTTTGTCCAGGTTAGGTTGCGTTGATTTGAATTTTTACAAGGTAATAGATATCTTCAGTGGCAATTTCCACATTTTACATCAGCCATTCTTGAAAACAGAAAAGCCAGTGATCAAGATTAACATGTCCCTGATGCAACCTCCATGTAACAGGTATTGCAACCTTTCGTGGCCAACAGATACATTGATGTGACAGAGTTATTGTACAGTAGTGGCAGGTCCATTCAGACTCTGTTAAGTAACTCAGGGCAATTTTTTCATGCAGAACGCTGAAAAAGGGTCTCAGGGCCCAGGTGGTAAAGTTCCACTGAAGGGCCCTACACTCTTATTGACAGTATAGGTGCATGGATTTTGTTAAGTAAAAACAGAGCAGAAACAGCTGTTAGGGGAAACACCATTAAATAGAAACAACTATCTCTGGAAAACTCTACCAAATGTATTTCTTGAATTGGACCATTCTTTCAGTGAGAAAGCTATTGGAACATATCAATACATATTTCTATGATTCTTAAAGACTAAAGCAAATAAAATTATCAAATTAAATCAACAGACATTTATTCTGTGAAATAGTTAATCATCCAACATTCATGGTATTTTGTTCAGGTGGAGTACTTGACTTTAGATGACAGTGAATTTACCACTAATAAGATGCCCAATTGTATATTATTGGTTTAATTATCCACTTTTAAACTAGTTTGGGCTAACAGTAGACTAATACTAACAATTTGCACCTTCTATTGGAGAGTTTAAGCACTGGTGACGAGGGGATGACATTTCTAATATTAGCTATTAAATTATCCTCATTTTTTACCCCCACTACCATGATAAGTTAAAAGGCTGCTTGGATTCTCTATTTAGGCTTTAATTAAACTAAAATGGGGGGGGGGGGGGGGGGTAACGCTTCTTCATTCAAAAGGGTTATGAATCTTTGGAATTTCCGAATCCACATTTCTGGGGATGCTCTATTGTTCATTATACAGAGATAGATTTTTGGATCCTCATGGAATAAAGTGCAATGGAGAGAACAGGAAAATGAAGTTGAGGTTGAAGATTACCAAAGATCACAATGAATGTTGAAACAGACGGGAGGGACTGTACACTCTACTTCTGCTCCTATTTCTTACCTTCTTAAGAAAGCTCCACTGCACACTGAGCCCACTGCTATAGGGATAGTCATGGAGGCACACTAATCACCTTCAAAAATCAAATGCATCTCACTTTAAAAATAAAATATTTTGCCTAATTTATTTGAAGTTTCCAGAATTGCCATGGCACATACAAACTCCATCAGGGTAGAAAATTATTGAATATATTTTACTTTCCTGCAAAGTTAGCATGGCCTGGAGAGCTAAAAACAAAATAAGCATACACCATGTATTAATCATAATGGTTTTGAACTTGCACAGGTATAAAGTACCCCAAGGAAGTGGTAGTTAAATTACTAAAGTCTTGTTCACACAACTATTTGCATCAGATGACTTCAGTCCATGTTTCTGCATTGACTCCATGATAACAACTTTTGAAATTGCTGTTGTTTGCTCAATGAGAAAGATGCAAAACATCTGTCGGGACCAGCTCTGGAAATGTACAACATATGGAGGAGAAAGTGAGGACTGCAGATGCTGGAGACCAGAGTTGGAAAATGTGGTGCTGGAAAAACACAGCAGGCCAGGCAGCATCCGAGGAGCAGGAGAATCGACATTTTGGGCATAAAGCCCTTCTTCTACCCGAAACATTGATTCTCCTGCTCCTCGGATGCTGCCTGGCCTGCTGTGTTTTTCCAGCACCACATTTTTCAACAATGTATAATAAATACCCTGTAAACAAGATTTGGATAGAAACTTTAAAAAAGACATGTAAGCAACATTCAACAGGGGTTTCTGTATTCTTAATATTGTGCATTAATAACAAGAACTAATCTACATTATCATAACACCCTTCACATCCTCAGGATGTCCCAAAGCATATTAGGATCAATTTGTTTCTTTTGAACCGTAGTAACTATTGTTCTGCTGGCAACCACAATAGCCTATCTGCACATTGTAAAGTCACAGAAAGCACAATAAAATAAACAAACTGTTAACCTATATTTGGCACTGATTGTAGAATAAATAATGGCCTGGAGACCAGAAGAACATCCTTGCTTTTCTCCTCCCCATATAGTGCCATGAGATCTTTTATGCACACCTGATAAAACAGATCTTTGTTTAAAATCGGATCCAAAAGTTGGCACCTCTGGCAATGCAATACTCCTTCTCAGCAAAGTGTCAGCTCAGATTGTGTGCTCATACCCTACAGTGAAGCTGTAAACCCAGGATTCTCTCAGGTGAGACTGTTACTGATGGAGTAAGGCTGAATCTCTAAAACCACAACATAATACAAAGGTGAAGAAAGGGCAATTGTTGAAACTTGCATAATGTTCCCACACTTAAACCTATCTTACAGAGATTACATATTTTCACCACAAATTGAAAAGTTTTGGCGTACAGAAGCAAGAGTCATTGCTAAGAAATCCATCTTTTTACGGGCAGCTAACTCCTAGTGTAAGTTTAGGTAAGAATATTTAAGGAGCAATTCCAAAATAACAATTTCCTCTGGAAATCCTTTTTCCTCAAAATCATATCTTTTCTGCTTTATCAAGATTCAACAACACTCACAGCTATATTTTCATCCATACTATCAAAAGTAATAAGTGGAATGCTATTTCCTCACCTTTTCAAAAATAAATTATCAAAGCTCTGCAATATCATGTGAATAGAAGTACTGATGCTGGCAAGATTTTCACATTCTTGAACAGCCGAAGAATTGGAGAAGTGGATATAAAGAGGCCATTGTCACCTGCAACTTGCACAGGACCTCGATTTAATAAATGCAAAGCCCGATTCCAAAAACCTCCAAAATTGTAATTCAAAACTTACTTTATTCTTCGTAATATTAATTGGTGTAGTTGTGCCCTTAATACTTCCATCATTACTGTGCTTTAATATATTTAATGATATATTCCCGTTTAGTCCCATTGTGTACTTTTGGTGGGGCTGCAAGAGTAGTAATCATCATTGCAAAGCTGGCAGTCAATCAAAAAATCTCAACATCCTCCAATAAATTGCTATAAAGTTCAATCCAAGAGAAACCTGCATCACATTATCTTTTCTATCTTCCAGTCAGTACATTACCCAGTGATCCACACATAATTGCAAAACTATCATGGAAGCTCAGGCACAAATGTCAACAAATCATAGATCTTGCTATGCATGCCCTCAATAAAGGCCAAATCCAAAATCAAACCTTATAGCTCATGGCCTTCCATCTCAAAATGATCATGTGGTATGAATTTATAGAGTTGAAAGGTGAATTTTCTTTTTTGCTTGTAAAACATGCACTTTTTTAAAAATACACACCAAGAACATAATGAATTATTAACGCAAGCTTCCTTAAAACAACCAGAGAAAGCTTTCTCATTCCCAACATTAGTTGAAGAATAACGATCGCTATGAGTTTCTGATCTTCTATTTGATCTGGATTGGAAGGTTTGATCCAAGAGCTCCCCCAATTGCTCAACTGGTTTAAGTTCTCTGCCTTATGCATTAAAACATCCCACAACCCTTGGGCTGGACCCTAATTATTGATCTCTTATGGAAAAACAGTTCCTTCCCCTTTCTGTTCCTCCTTTTCTTTATTTCAGTTCACTTATTAAAATCTACCTGACCTAAATGTTTACTTATTTGGCTCATTGCCACATTTTATTCTCTAATGCTCCTGTGAAGTGCTTCAGGATGCTTTATTACACTAAAGGTGCTGTGTTAATGGAGGTTGTTGGTATTATTGCAACAGGTCACTACAATTGGCCCCAACACTCTACATTAGGAATGGAGAATGTAAATCAGCCAAGGCTTTTGCTGATGGTCACTGTGCTTCAATCCCTGCCAAAAAAATTGTACATTAGGATTTTTGAGCACAAACACATTGAAGAATTGGCTGAGAATGCCCGACCATCAACAATTCTGGCACTCTCTACTAAATAAAGCATTCCCACTTGCACAATGTGCAAAAGGGAAAGACGTCACTTGTGGTTATTATACAGAAGTGTGAAATTCCTTCTGAAGACAAGGGGAGGTAATTGGATGGTGGGACAGGGTGGGGGTGGAGGTGAAATAAGGTGGTGATGGTGGAAAACGTTGCACCTACTGTGGTTTCAGTTGGATTAACAGGTTCGCTGTCTCTACAGCTTTGCATATTAGCATTTCCACAAATTGAAGTGGTATAGCAAATTCCTGCAAATATTTACTTTACCAAGATTTGACTGATTTGAAAAATAAATTAGCTAATACAATCATTTGAACAGACAACTGTTAATCTCAGACTTCACAGCAGCATTTGTTGCACAAATGTATAAAGACACATCACAACGCTAAATAATCGACTGTAATCACAGAAGGCAGTCATACATCTCCAAGTGAAATTCTCATCCATTTGGTCATTCAAGTTTACTGACTCAGTTTTGAACAGTTAATTCAGTGGAGCACTAAATCTAACGCAGCACATATATCACCACAAAACAGTTTGGGGAGTTTCATGCAAGGGGAAACTGCAAAGTCAATGACAATTCAGGAAACAAATCGCCTATCACCCAATACGAAGACATGTATTGGAAGAATACACAACTTGGAGCATTGATCATTACACATAAAATCCAGGTGTGTGGAACACCTTATTACAATCACAGGTAAGGATAACAAATTTTCTGCTCATTTTTCTGATGCAAGAAACTCGAATAAAACAAGAAAATCTAGACTGCAGTACATAATGAAACATTTTTTCAGGCAATCCTTCTGGAATGGCGGTTTGGTGGTGATGGTGTAGGGTGGGGGAATATCTTCCCCCTCCTTCCCCTTTCAGTTTTCTAATACTGTCTCTACTTTTCAAACTCAATTTTCTGGCTCATTCATTCAAAAGATTGTGGCATGTCAGAAGTGTGCCAACAAAGCAGATGAGTACACTTTTGGATTTGTTCAAATACTTGCCCACGTAAAAACTATAAGTTCCTATTGCCAGAAAACAACAATCTCCGATAATCAGGTTATAAATTTGCCAGTTGTCCTGTTAAAATACAGGACTCTATTCAATGCCTTTGTTTTGCTCTTTGTTTGGAACAAAAAGCGTTATTTCTCTAGCTTCCCTTTCGTCATTATTCGCTTTACCTTCCAGCTCCTGCTTATAAGCACATCTGTAGACATGGTCAGTGATGATTCCTGAGCCACCAGGAGGCACATTTGAGCAGTACAATTGTCCTGCACTTCCCCCTACTGTGAACAATTTCTTTCTCGACAGAGCAACCTGACCCCTAAAGAGACGCCCAAGGGTGAATGTCAGTTCAACAAAAAAAAAGTACAAGCCAAAATAAAAAGTCTGGAAGATATCGCCAGGAATAGGTTTTAAAATTGCTTTTGGATATAGATAGTAATTCAGGTCATTTGCAAGAAGAAATATCGCTTTCGGGCATTTTCCTATCACAGTATATTCTGTTTTCCTTCTGAATCTGCTCCATAGCTGTAGCACATACAATGTAATTAAACAGATCCCTTTTGGCTATATCCATCAGTAGAGGAAAGTAACAGAAATAGACATCTGTTACTGCTATGCATTGATCCAACATCCCCGATGTGCAGGGAACTGTACAACACTGTTTGCTACACAGTATCAAAGAATAAGTAAATGTACTGTAGAAGAACTTCAGTAAATACAGACTCCCCATTATGTTTTATTCATATAGATTTCCCCTCTATATTTTAAAACCATCTTTCTTGCTCTTGCCTTATTCAAACCTTGTAACTGACAGAACGTTTCCTCGCACATACTTCCCCTTGTTACTCTTTGAACCGAATCTGACTCGAAACACCTTTACCTTCCCTACAGATCCCCTTAAGCCCAGTATTACAATCAGCTAGGGTGCATTCAGACTCGCCCGAGGTTTCTACTTCTCCGCAACAATTTATTTCGAAAGCCACGAAGATAGCTTTCCCAACTGTAGTCAAAAATGTCAAACTGCGATAATACACGAGCAATAAATAAAGGAGTTATTAGGAAGTGGTTGGTCAGCACACAAGCTACTGACACATTTCAAAATGCCTAATTCGCCCTTGTTGAAATACTATTAGGAATGAATTGACAGATTTATTGCAATTTCATCCTAGTTGGAGCCTCCCATCTGCTTTTTCTGTAATCTCCCCATCGATCAGTCACTTGCCTTTCTCAATGCCAGTCTCTCCATCCTCTGTACTGCAGTATATTCCAGATGGAGCAAACCGACCAGGAACTCAGTCGCTGACCTGCCGACTGACTCTCACTCCCTCGCTTCCTCCAGCGCTCCTGATGCCAAGCTCTCCAAGGCGAGCAAGTGGACAGTTTGTGATGTTGTTGAGGCGGTGGGTTCTCCGTGCCCGTGTTTCTGGATCCCGGGACCATCTGCCTCCCTCTCGGTATCTCAGCTCTCCCAGCAAACGGGACTCCCTCATCCTCATCTTTCTGCTAGTTAACTCTGCGCAGCAACTTCTTCCCCCAGAACCTGGCGTCTCCCTTTTCCCCCCGCCCCCAGTCACCCCATATCCCTCTTTGCCTATCCCTGCACTCCGACCAGAAATGTTCCACTCACACTTGGTTTATAAAAAAATATCCTCAGTGTATTTTTCTCTCCCTTGTCTACTCTACTCTGCCCTCTCTCTCTCCACGTTAATAACTGAAAACATTTCACTCACTGCCTGTGGTTTCCTTTATTAATTCTTCTTTTCTTGCTGGCAGTTCCAATGCTCCGCTTCTGACTTGCTGCACTCCTCTCTGAGCGTGTTCCGGCTTTCAAACCTGGACGGACTACGCTCAGCTCCTTCTTTTGAACGTAGTTCTTCAGAAGAGCTCCGTCCTTCTCTCTCTCTCTGTCTCTCCTGGTCCCAGCGTAGGCACAGCTCAGCCACTAGCTCATTAGCATATCGCTTATTAGAATACGTCATATTAGCATATCACGCACTCATTAGCCTATTACGTTCATTAGCATTTTGCGTGTTTATTAGCATACCTTGCCATCACTTCCACCAGTCTCCCTCTGTTTCCCCAGCAGGAGAATCAATCAGTCCCCTTTAACTCTTTAAATGTATGAATTTTCAGAAAGGATTCTTTTTGTTTCCCCCAATAGATCAACTCCTGATTGTTATTACTTGGAATTCACACGGTTACCACTGCTCTGGTGGCATTAATTGTCAGTTCCCTGGCAGGGTCACTGGACCAGAAACGTGAACATCGATTTCTCTCCACAGATGTCACCAGACCCGCCAAGCTTTTCCAGCAATTTCTGTTTTGATTCTGATTTCCAGCATCTGCAGTTTTTTCGGTTTTTAAATGTCAGTCCTTATCAGGAAGGTTGGCCCTGATTTTAAAAAGAGTTGGTTAAGCTCAGTTGGTTGGCAGTTGGTTTGTGATGCAGAGAGTTGCCAACAGTGTGGCTTTAATTCGCACATGGGCTAATCTTATGATGAAGGATTTTCCCCTTGCCTGAGGTGTGGACACCTCAGGTTAAACAACCACCAGTTCTCTCTCTGTAATGAGAGAGCACCCTGGAGTCTGATAGAACTATGACAATGTTACTTTTTTTTAAATTTCAGGTATTCCTACAACTGGAATGTCAACTCTTTCACTCTCCATTCATGCTGTCACCCACTGAGCACTTCCAACATTTTCTGTTCATCTTATTAAACCTTGACCTTCTCTTCCTCTGCAAGAATATGTGAAAGATTCCAGTCCAAAATTCAAAAACAGGGCATATGTTTTCAAGAGTGCACAATAAACACAACCTTGTCAGTGCCACCCACATTGTGAGAATCAATTGAGAGAAACTAAGAGATCTGCTTAATACCAACAGAGGTCCACAACCTGCTCTGTTCCTTAACTAATATTAGTGGTTAGCACTGCTGCCTCACAGCGCCAGAGACCCAGGTTCAATTCCCGCCTCAAGCGACTGACTGTGTGGAGTTTGCACATTCTCCCCGTGTCTGCGTGTGTTTCCTCTGGGTGCTCTGGTTTCCTCCCACAGTCCAAAGATGTGCAGGTCAGGTGAATTGGCCATGCTAAATTGTCCGGAGTGTTAGGTAAGGGGTAAATGTAGGGTTATGGGTGGGTTGCGCTTCGGCGGGTCGGTGTGGACTTGTTGGGCCGAAGGGCCTGTTTCCACACTGTAAAGTAATCTAAAATCTAAAAAGAGTAATAATGGTTATTTTCCTCTGATGACACCAATCCACACACATTAGGTGCATCATATGCCTGAAACAATGAATGTACATTAAGGGGGGGTAGGTATAGGACAGATGTTAGGGGTAGGTTCTTTACTCAGCGAGTCATGAGTTTATGGAATGCCCTACCAGTAGTAGTGGTGGACTCTCCCTCATTATGGGCATTTAAGCGGGCATTGGATAGGCATATGGAGGATAGTGGGCTAGTGTAGGTTAGGTGGGCTTGGATCGGCGCAACATCGAGGGCCGAAGGGCCTGTACTGCGCTGTATTCTTCTATGTTCTATGTTCTATGTACATCATAGAAAGTTAATCAGTGAGTATTATATCTGAGACAGAACAAGAACAATACAGATTCTTGTGCAACCCCGTTCTCCGAACCATCCAACCCAAACTTTGGATCCACTACATGGATGACACCTTTATAATCACTAAATGAAAAAGAAATTAGAGGAAACCTTCAAGACCATCAATAATATCCTTGATTTGGAGATGCCAGTGTTGGACTAGAGTTTACAAAGTTAAAAAAATCACACAACTCCAAGTTTAATCCAACAAGTTTATTTGGAAGCACTAGCTTTCGGAGCGCTGCTCCTTCATTAGATGGTTGTAGCTAACAATATCCTTACTGGCATAAAATTCACAAATGAGGAAGAAAACTACAAAAAACTGCCATTCCTAGATGTCACAATAGAGCGAACAATCAGGGGGGATCTTCAAATCAGCATCTACAACAAAACAACAGATATGGACCAAATACTCAACTACAGAAGCAATCATCCCAACATCCACAAATGAAGCTGCATTAGGACATTATTTCAATGAGTCATCACACACTGCAGCACAGAGGAACTACAAAGAACAGAAGAAAAACACCTACACAGCGTTTTCAAGAAGAACGGATACCCAATAAACACAGTCCGCTGATTTCTCAGCAACAAACCCAAACAAGCAGACAAACCATGCCCAGAAACCCTAGCCACTTTACCCGACATCAAAAACATCTCTGAAATGACTGCCAAGCTACTCAGACCTCTTGGCATCATGGTAGCCCACAGACCCACCAACATACTTAAACAGCAGCTAATGAACTTAAAAGATCCTAAACAGACAAGTAAAACAAACATCATTTTCAAAATACCTTACAAGAAGTGTAATAAATACTACATTGAACAAACGGGCAGAATACTAACCACCAAGATGCATGACCATCAAGTAGCCACAAAAAGACATGACCCATTATCACTTGTATCCTTACATATGGATGAGAAAGGACAGCACTTTGACTGGGACAACACATCTATCCCATGACAAGCCAAACAGAGACATGCATGAGAATTCCTAGAAGCATGGCATTTCAACCAGAACTCTATCAACAAACACATCGATTTGGACCCCATCTACCATCCTCTGAGAAAAAGAACCAGAAATAATATCACCAAACACACAAAGAATCCTAAACACATAAATAGAAAGCAGGCTATAACACCAGCACTTCGCCAGAGGTCTACTAATGATGGTAGCTGGTATGGTGACAAAACATCTGAACCTGAACCTGCAGCTCAGCAAGCAAACTCACATCCAGTTCAGAGAAAGTTCACTCAGATGATTCCTAGTATGGAGGAATTGCCATATGAGAAAAGGAGGGGGGTGGGGGTCGGGAGTACAGGTTGGGACTATATTCACTGGAGTTTAGAAGGATGAGGTGACCTCCTTGAGACATACAGAATTCGTAAGGAGCTTGACAGAGTAAATGCTGAGAGAATGCTTCCCCTCATAGAAGAGTCTAGGAACAGAGGGCATAGTTTCAAAATAAAGGGCTGCCAATTTAAGACTGAGATGAGGAGGATTTTTTTCTCTCAGAAGGTTATGAGTCATTGTAACTCCTTGCCACAGAGAGCTTTGGGGGCAGAGTCCTTGTGTATAATTAAGTTTCATTTTATTCATTCATTCAGCTCGGCCAGCATTTATTGTCCATCCTTAATTGCCCAGAGGGCAGTTAAGAGTCAACCACATTCCTTAAATCTGTTCTCATATGTAGGCCAGACCGAGATACATTCTCAAGCAGTAGGGAAATTAAGGTTTATGGGGAAAGGGCAGAAAAGTTGATGTAAGAAACACTGCATCAACCATGATCCTATTGATTTATGGAGCAGGCTCAAAGGACCAAATGGCCTGTTCTTGAACTGTACCTTTTGGTCTTGGTAGAGTTAGAAGTGAAAAATCCTGCATCAACACCAGAGCACATATTTTAAGACATGTGGGAGAGGAGTTGTCTTATGCCACAGTGGCCTTTGAACTCAAAGCTGCAGGTTCAAATCCCATTCCAGGTATTTGATGGCCAAGAAAGATGTGTTCCTAATGTGGTTAAACAGGTTGAGTATCATCTTGTAAATCCTTGCAACATATACCAGTGGCAAGTCGTAAGAATAAGAGACACTCTTGGTCAGTCATCTGTAAAGACAAAAGCAAAACACTGCAGTACGAAGAGTAAACCACAGTGTCACACAAATATTCCTGATCACTAAAGTCCTTTCAGGCTGTGGAAACTGGATAGATGCATAGAGGTTAATATAAAGTCTATTGTCAATGATACATAATGTTGCATGACTCTATATGTAACTTTGTACAATACAAACAGGCGTATGCATTAACGTTAGATGGATACATTTAAACTATCATGCAACACATCTGGCTATGCATTGATACACTCAAGCTAAAAATTATACAAAATTGGGCTGAGTAACAGAAATATGCTGAAATCAGGATTTAATTTCCTCTGAAGCACATTTTTTCCCCACTTAATACAAGTTTGTTCAGATTAATTTTGGAGTGCACTAACAAATTTCCTGGTAACTGATTGGTATCTCACCTGATTAACTGTTCTTGATGTGTGACCTCAGTTACTTTATGTAGCATGTTACACTGTGTAAGGCATTTGAACTGAGGCCAATCCTGTCTCACCCAGTGTCCCAACATGGTTATCAGGAGCAATAAACCTTGTTAGTTTTCAATCGCTTGCGTAAAATTAGTTGCAGAGCCTCTAGTTCCACCTAACAAGGAACAGGTATCTCATAACAGATAGATGATTGAACTTTTAATCTTCCTGTGAGCTATGCATGGCCATTATTTTATACCAAACATTCATCCATTGAATGGTGCAGTATCAAATCTTGGTTGATACTCCAATGAAGCATTTTAAGACATTTTAATATTATTATAAATCTGTTTTTTTTCTTCAGTTTAATAACACAGCATATTTGACATTTTGAAGATCACTTAGGGCATTTGACAATCACTGGAGCATTCCAGTCAGTATTCAATAATAATGGGCAGAAATGGAAGGGGTAATTATGTTTGCAAACAAGGCTTAGATCTCCTCACAGAATCAAAGTAGTATCATTGCTTTAACTTATTAA
The DNA here is from genome assembly GCF_004010195.1 of Chiloscyllium plagiosum. Classification (NCBI taxonomy): domain Eukaryota; kingdom Metazoa; phylum Chordata; class Chondrichthyes; order Orectolobiformes; family Hemiscylliidae; genus Chiloscyllium; species Chiloscyllium plagiosum. The sequence goes on from NC_057735.1 coordinate 20,150,737, forward strand.
CCCTTTTAACATACATAAATTCTCCACTTATCAACACACACCTCCAGTCTTACCAATCCAGTTCGGTCCCTCATAATGACTAGGTATTCAAGCAACAACTTAGGCTTAATTGCAAACATTGGTTTACCCTGTACTAAGAATTGTGCACCACCACCTGAAGAGAGACTATAAAAATTGAAGGGTCATCACATGTTAAATCTATTTCTATCCATAGATGGTGCCTGACCTGTTAAGTGTTTACAGCATTTTGTTTCTTAAAATATTGAGGATCTTCTATATGATGAAGTTCATGCTTTTATATGATGAAGTTCTTTTTCAACTCCTTTGCAAAGCCCTAACTGACTTTAAATCTGCACGTGCTATTTTATCAGAAGAATGCCATTCTACCAGAGAATGTAGTATATATTATTTTGTTGCTAAAGTGCAGCTTTGTGTAATTAATCTGTCACATTGAGGGCATAACATGTAATTGTTCTGCCTTCGTGAAGTATATTAGAAAATATTAGCTTGCAGCAGATCTTCAGGTTAATCAGAGGTCAGGTTGGTTTACTCTTTTGTTTTGTGATTATATATTATATATGTATATCCATAAAATGTGTGGATTCTGAAATCAAGTAATGGCTATTTTTTTGGAGTCTGTGGTTTTTCTCTGAGATTGAAAATATATGAATTCTTGACTACTACAAATCTAATCCATACCCATGGGTTAGATATCACTTTTTGTTAGAGTGTACATCACTCAAACAAGAGCCCCTAATTAGTTCCTCGGTTTCTGACATACCCTGGTGGGAAAACAAATCTTGCACTTAGGTTATCATGGATGCACCCAATTCCCAATCCTTTCCTGTAACTACCCAAATAAGGATGGCAAGCAAGTACAAAAAGCTGGGAGGTCAATCATGTACCTTCCAGCTTGAGAAAAGTCATAGCTTGCAATCAAGGCTAAGAACCAGAGAGGGCACTGTAACATAAACATTTAAACACAAAACATAAAAAGCAATTATGCCACCTCTGAGACATGGAACTCTTTCTACGTGGCTGCCTTTGGCTGCATCCATATCCAGGTAGGCAGGAAGGAACTATAAGTCTTTCAGTAGTGCAGGTTCCCCAACCTGTTCTTCGATACCACCACCATGAAGATAAACTGACCCTTTTGCATCAGGAAAGTGAAGGTTGACAGTTTGTACCTCCTTAATAAGTCTAACTGACCGTCCACCTTAACAGGATTGGCGTCGTTGCAGGATCATTGTGAAGAAGGGTCACAGGATTCAAAACATTAACTCAGTTTTCTCTCCACAGATGCTGCCAGATCTGCTGAGTTTCTCCAGGAAGTTCTGATTTTGTTTGTTGCAGGATAGGACAATCTTGCTCTCTCTCCAACAAGCTGCTACAGATGGTGCCAGGAGCAATGTCAGGAAAATGGCGTGACAGTCAATGCTGGTATTTATGGGCAACATCTGTCTCTGTTTGCAACTTGGACAGGACCTGAAAAACATGTAAGTCCTATCCAATGTCTTGCATCTTATGAACATGTGTCAGATGTAAGGGAAGAGAGGAGGAATTATCTTGAGTTTTCAATAAGGCATGTTGGATCAGCTGGGTACTGCCCACTTCTCTTTAATTAATCTGAATGAAGGCATGCCCAATTATCTGAAGTTCATCATGGTCCAGTTCTCACAGAAAAGCACCATTATTATGATTTCAACTAGTAATAATTCAGCTCCAGAGTGAGAGCAACTTGATAGACTATAAGGATTTTTTTTTCTTTGTTTACCATGCATGTTAGTTACAGTACAAATTCTCAAGAGGCTGTCAACATACTATGAACAAACAAATATAAAATTTTTTTACGGAAAAGAAAACATTGACAACATTACATTGTAGAAGAATTTTTAAAAATTCTGTTATTATAACATGAGAAAAAGTCAACCCTTTTGCTCTCAATAACAACCTTATAGCCACTCAAATCTCCGTAAAGGGTCCCTGTGTCAGTGCTTTAAAGCACCTTGTTCAACTGGTGCAATGCTAATTGGCTTTTTTTTTAGCAAACCTCTGCATTCACTTAATGCCATTTCCTTTAGTGAGTTTTTCTTCCTGAGACTCTTTAGTAATCTGCTAACTCAGCACATTTTCTCTTAACCTATATTCTTTAAAGTCTTCCATTGCCTTCTCTCTTAAAGACTTTAAAGCCACTCAGGACTTCTTTTCAGCCCAATGGCTTTGGAGATTACTAATCTCAAAACACTGGTGTTATTTCCAATCTGTTCTCTGTCTGAAACCAGCACACTGCTGACTGCTTCTGGATAGTTCTGTCTTTCTGGATACAGGACGACTATAACCAAGAAACTGCAGTTTATTTTTCTCTTACCCTTATTTTCCCAATACACTGAACCATTCAGCTCAAGGGTTTAACCACATCAATAAAATGCCTATTAAAAACAAAAGATTTCCAGCCACAACTCTGTCTGTCACAGAACTCAAAAGTGAAAATAAAGCCATAACCTCCCCTTGTTAATACGTACTCTGTAAAACTACAAATCAAAATTAAAGCCATGCATTTTTCTTTCACTTTAGATCCCAAGTTTCCAAATAATAAGATTTCATGAATATTCATTGTGTAGTGGAAAACCTCCACTTCTGTGTATTCCATCCAAATTTTATCTGAACACATTTTATTTATTTATGGTGTTTTGATCAATTTACAAGCATTTTGTATAGACTGGAAAGCAATTACATTAGTAACAGTGAAGAATTAATATTATTTACTGCCATTTGAACACAATCAACATCCTAATAAACTAACGTCTGTATAACTGACTGTTTGGGATATATACAGATTAGTAGAGTGACGATAAGTATTATCGGGGTTGACAAAAGGTTCGCTTGTCTACTGCCTTGGGATTTTTTTTGCTTTAAAGGTTTATAATGCATAAGGAAGTTGAATTCTTAAATTCCCAGTTCAGAAAGTTGGAATTTCATGATCAAATTCCTGTTCCATGTAACAACAAAAGGTGGGAGCTTAACTTGTTATGTTATTGAGGTTTTTTTTAACCATTGACTCATGGAGAATGTGGTGGCATCAACCCAGTCATAGCAGCAAAAGAATTTGTGATTGAAACAAATGCATTGATCTATCCCCTTCAGTTTGTCTTATAATCAAAGAATTTATATGAATTTATAATCTACCTTTCCAGTAGAAAGAAAATAAGGAAAATGCTCCCAAAGTTCCAACCAAAATGTATAACATAGGTTTTCAAAACACATCATTATACTTTACCATTTTACTCCCACAGTCTGCCTTATACATTGCTGAGGAAGCTTGTCATGCTAATTGCAACTGCAAATGTGAAACAAGGAATAAATTAGAGGAAGAGCTACCTAGGATTGCTGTCACCCACATCATTGGATGAAAGTAAACCTTTTTTGCTCTGCATCTGCAATGGAAAGTAACTGATACTGATACTGGCTGAAAGCAGAACAATGGCATACTTCCTCAGTATTGACCTTCCTGCTCCCATCTTTATGAATGTTAAAAAAATCATCCCTACACAAAAAATAAAATTCAAACGAAGATAGCAAATAGTTGTAATAGAATTGGGATTTTCCCAGAACAGTAAATTATATTGGAAAAACTATAATTAAAGAAACTTGAAAATATATTGAATTGGTGCAGGGACATATCATCCTATAGACTGTGATAAATTTCCGGTTTGTGACAATGATTTCTCATGAGCTGTCAATCTTACACCGATACCTCATAAGCATTCCAAATAGTGAAGAATACTTCCCCACAAAACAGACAAGTGAGTCTTTATATTAACTGTTTCAATTCTCATTTACCAGCACTGATCAAATACTGGTGGTCTATTTGATGCAATGAAGCATATAGCAAACATGGGATTACTCGAAGAATAGCACACCAATTTTAAAATAATTTTAACAGATGTACAGATATAAAGAATAAAACATTACCTCAAGTCCTTATTGCTGATATTTCTAATTTTATTACCCCTTCCAGTCTGACACAGAATTTCCCTGAGAATTTTGCTCCCCTCCCATCCTGGCCTCTTATACATGCCCAATATTCTTCACTCCATATTTGGCAGCTACCTAATACTTAAGGACTGGAATTGCTTTGCAAAACCATCTTGCCTCTATACCCCTCTCATCCAAGAAAGTTTTTTAACCAGACTTTTGAATCCATGTTTCAATATCTTTGCTTGTCTTTACTGGTCAGAGCGTTGAGTGCAGGAGTTGGGAGGTCATGTTGCGGCTATACAGGACATTGGTTAGGCCACTTTTGGAATATTGCATGCAATTCTGGTTTCCTTCCTATTGGAAGGTTGTTATGAAACCTGAAAGGGTTCAGAACTGATAAACAAGGATGTTGCCAGGGTTGGAGGATTTGAGCGATAGAGAGAGGTTGAATAGGCTAGGGCTGTTTTCCCTGGAGCGTCAGAGGCTGAGGGGTGACCTTATAGAGGTTTATAAAATCATGGGAGCATGGATAGGGTAAATACACAAAGTCTTTTCCCTCGGGTGGGGGGTCCAGAATAAGAGGGCATAGATTTAGGGAGAGAGGGGAAAGATATAAAACGGACCTAAGGGGCAACATTTTCATGAAGAGGGTCGTGCATGTATGGAATGAGCTGCCAGAGGAGTGGTGGAGGCTGGTACAATTGCAACATTTAAAAGGCATCTGGATGGGTATATGAATACGAAGAGTTTAGAAGGATATGGCTCAGGTGCTGGCAGGTGGGTCTAGAGTAGGTTGGGCTATCTGGTCAGCAAAGACGAGTTGGACCAAAGGGTCTGTTTCCATGCTGTACATCTCTATGACTCTATCTCCTTTTGTAACTCAGTGCAAATTTTCTTCATGGTAGTGCACTTGTGAAGCTTATGGAACATTCCATTAGAGGCACTTTATAAATACAAGTTATTCTTGGTTGAGCTTAAATTAGTTTTATAAATGTTCCAGTGTGGTTAATTGTCTGAATTCAATATTTTACTTAAAATATATGTTGCAATTGGTAACTAATCTTTATTAAATTCAAAGATATTACATATGATATGAAATTGATATATCATGTTATGAAGATTAGTAATAAGCTAGATGTTTGGACAAATTTTAGAAATCAGCATAGGTGACTAAACCAGCAAGAAATATTTAAATAAAAAGCAAAGCTTCTGTAAGTATATAAAAAAAGAGTTGCCAACGTAAGCATTGGTCCCTTAGAGGATGAAAGTATGGATTAATAATAGGAACCAAGGAAATGGCAGAAACTCTATTATTTTGTATCTGTCTTCACAGTAGGTGACAAAAACTCTCAAGAATCAAAAGACAAGTGAGAGGAAAGAATTTAAAATGATCACTTGAGAAAAAGTACATGGAAAGCTAAAGGATGTCAAGTTGCCCCAGATTTGACGATCAGCATCCTCAGGTCTTAAAATAACTGTCTGTCCAGATAGTGGATGCATTGTTTGTGATCTTCAAAACTTTCTAGATTCTGGCGACATTCCCATGGATCCTAAACCCACCAATATAACATCTTTATTTGTGAAATGATAGAGACAGAAAGCAAGGAACTGTCGGGTAGTTCACCTTACATTCATTGTTGGGAAAATGCTGGAAATCATTGTTAAAAAATTAGTCAAAGACGCTGAGAAATTCATAATAATATCAGGCAGAGTTAGGATGTTTTCATGAAAATAAGTTGCCATATTTCTTTGAAGATGTAACAGGATGGTGGATGAAGGGGATTCAGTAGATGTAATTGATTTATATTTCACCAAAAAACATTTGAATAAGATAACACATTAAAAGTGACTGCTGCCAGACCTGCTGTGTTCTCCAATAATTTCTGTTTTTGTGACACGTACACACACACAGACATTTCCCTGTTGAGCTTTTCTGGCATCTAGCTTCATTGGCAAGTTTGGGAGGTTTGGATAGCTGAATATTAATGAGAAAAGTTGTAGCATTAACAAACGATTTATCAAACACTAAACCCCTTCAACGGGCACCTTGCCAATGCCTAGCAAGAATCTCGCCATGTTACTTTTGAAAAGTATAAAATATAGATCTCGACAATGAGATGGGCCTTGACAGACTTCCCATCTAATTTTGCCACATCTCACCACAACTCGTGTCACTTAGACCCCTTTAGAATTCCACCCAGTGACCTTTGTGTGAGTATTGTGTTTTTGAGTACTGGAGTAAGGGTGTATTTTTGATACCATACAAAAGTAATTTTATTTTGATTCAATTTATAAAGAAGTGCCTTGGGATTGATAGGATTATAATTTTATTCTATGTTTAAATATCTTTGAATTTGGATGATAAGTAGATAATTTAATTTATTCTATTTTTTCTTCATTTCCACTCAATAAAATTCAATTGCAAGTAATATCAGATGGACAGCAAAAGCTTCTTTAGATATATAAAAAGGGCAAGGTAAACATATACTCCTGAGAGGGAACAGGGCTGGAGAAGGACAGACAAAATGGAGAAGGAGGTGGAGGAACATGGTTAGTGAAGAAAAAAAATCAATGCAATAGTGAGACAGCTTTTTAGCTCAGAAAATCATGACATAAAATCTGTATGGGTAGAGATGAAAAAGAGAGGCAAAGAAAATCCTTCAGAGTCATCTATGGGGGCCCCAAGCACTAGTGGAGATGTAAGGGAAGACATTAAACAAGAAATCAGTGATGCATGCATAAAGGGAACAATTGTAATTATGGGTGACTTTGATGTACTTATCGATGGGACAATCAAAACTAACAATAATATTGTGAAGGAGAATTTCCTGGAGTGTGTATGTGATGGTTCTTCGACCAATATTTTGAGGAACCAACCAGAGAATGGGCCATTCTAGATGGGGTACTGTGCAACTAGAAAGGATAAATTAACAATCTTGTTGCATGGTGATGCGTGGGGGGAGCAATTACAAATATGATAGAATTCTTCATTAAGATGGAAAGTAAAGTAGTCAAATTCTAAACTAAGGTCCCAAATCTAAATAAAAGTATAAGGGTATCAAACATGATTTGGTAAGAATGGTTTGGGAAACCTGACTAAAAGGATTGGAGGTGAATTGGTAATGTTTGAAGAATGTTCATAAGATATAGGAGCAGAATTAGGCCATTCAGCCCATCAAGTTTGCTCTGCCTTTTGATCATGGCTGATATATGCCTCACCCCCATTTTCCTGCCTTGTCCCCATATCCCTTCAACCTGTTACCAATTAAAAATCTGTCTAACTTCCCCTCAGATTTACTCACTGTCCTAGTATCCACCGCACTTAGGGGTAGCAAAACCCACAGATTCATAGCCGTTTGGGAGAAGCAGTTTCTCCTCAACTCTGTTTTAAATTTGCTGCTCCTTATCCTAAGACTATGCCCCACAAGAGGAAGCCTCCATGTGCAAGAATCACAAAGACTATTCTTTCCTGTGTGATGCACAAATTAAAGAGCAAAAGTGGCTCAACCATGGCTTACAAAAGAAACTATGGATAACATCAGACCCAAAGTGAAGACATATAAAATTGTCAGAAAAAGCAACAAGCATGAGGTTTGGAAGCATTTTAGAATTCAGCATAGGAGGGCAAATGATTTGATTGTGTGAGAGAAAACGGAGTATGGGAGTCAAATTGCAGGTATGATAAAAACTGACCATAAAGACTTTTCTAAATATGTGCAGAGAAAACAAAATTAGTAAAGACAAATGTAGATCCTTAACAGTCAGAAATGGAGTACATGATAATTGGGAGCTGAGAAATGACAGAAGGGCTGAACACATAATTTGGTTGTGTCTTCACACAAAAGGGCACAATAAAGTAAAGAATATTTTACATCAGTAATTATCGCGAAGAAAGACATGGAAGCTAGGCAACTTGGGAAAATGAATAGTGGTGTCTCAAAAAGAGTCCAAAATACAGAACAGGAGGTGCTGGAGATGTTAAAATGCATGAAGGTAGATAAATCCCTGGGACCTAATCAAGCGTATCCCAGAAGATTGTGGGAAGCTAGGGAAGAGATTGCGGGAACCCATGCAGAGATGTTTGTATGGATGAGGTGCCGGAAGACTGCAGGGTGTCTAATGTTGTGCCATTATTTAAGAAAGGCTGCAAGGAAAAACCAGAGAACTAGAGACTTGTGAACCTGACGTCAGTGGTGGAAAAGTAGTTGGAGTCTGAGAGACAGGATTTACATGCATTTGGAAAGGCAATGACTGAGGGATAGACAACAGCTCTTTCTGTGTGGAAAATCATGTCTCACAAACCTGAGTTAATTAAAAAGGAGACCAAGAAGATAGATGAAGGTCGAGCAATAGATATTGTCTTTATGGACTTTAGCAAGGGCTTCGAATAAAGTTGTCTGGTTAGTACAGTTAGATCACATGGGAGTCGGGGAGCGATAATCAATTGGATTCAAAATTGGCTTGACGTTAGGAGACAGATGGTGGGTGGTAGAGGATTCTTATTCAGACTGGAGGCCTATAACCAGCCATATGCGGCAAGGATAGGTTCTGGATCCACTGTTGTTTATCATTTACCTAAATAATTTGAATGAGAATATAAGTGGCATGGTTTGTAAGTTTTACAGACTTGGAGGTGTAGTGGACAGTGAAGAACATTATCTCAGAGTACAACGGGATCTTGATCAGATGAGCTAATGGGCCGAGGAGTTTTATTTAGATATTTGTGAGGTGTTGTATTATGGTTAAGCAAATCAGGGCAGTACTGACACAGTTAATGCTAGGGTCCTGAGGAGTGTTGTCGAACAGAGAGACATAGGGGAGCAAGTACATTGTTCCTTGAGAGTGGCATCACAATAGACCGGGTGGTGAAGAAGGCATTTGGCATGCCTACCTTCATTGATCAGAACATTTAGTATAGAAGTTGGGACAATATACTGCAAGTACACAGACATTGGTGGGGCCACTTTTAGAATACTGCATACAATTCTGCTTGCCCTACTACCGGAAGGGTGTTAGGTAAAAACAATGACTGCAGATTCTGGATTAGTGGTGCTGGAAGAGCACAGCAGTTCAGGCAGCATCCGAGGAGCAGTAAAATCGACGTTTCGGGCAAAAGCCCTTAATCAGGAATACAGGCAGCGAGCCTGAAGGGTGGAGGGATAAGTGAGAGGATGGTGGGGGTGGGGAGAAGTAGTATAAAGTACAATAGGTGAGTGGGGGAGGGGATGAAGGTGATAGGTCAGGGAGGAGGGTGGAATGGATAGGTGGAAAAGAAGATAGGCAGGTAGGACAAGTCATGGGGACAGTGCTGATCTGGAAGTTTGGAACTGGGGTGAAGTGGGATAAGGG